>NC_091177.1:23815700-23862475 GCF_040958095.1 Procambarus clarkii
ATCTCCGTGCTCATTCCCTGAGTGAAGTTCCTGGGCGTTGACTCGTCCAGTCGTCATTCCACACGTCGTTCCCTCAAGCACTCCTTCACCGAGACCTCACACTCAAGGATCAGGATGCATCTTCTACCTTCTGAGTGGGCGTGATCCAATCACAACAGCTCTGAATGCTTTGGAGTCCCACTGACGGCAAGTGACTCACTCCTCCAGCTGTAGCAACTCTCAACTTCTCCAAGACTAATCAGCTCACGGTCCACGGCGCCCTTACACCGCTGGAATAGGCTTCCTCACACTTCCCTGAAGTACTGCAGTCCTTGGTAGTCCCTATATACTTGTCAGGCTGTGAATATCCACTTAAGGAGGCTCCTAGACCTCGGAACTCGAG
This sequence comes from Procambarus clarkii, assembly GCF_040958095.1. NCBI lineage: Eukaryota > Metazoa > Arthropoda > Malacostraca > Decapoda > Cambaridae > Procambarus > Procambarus clarkii. Next base: position 23,816,083 of record NC_091177.1, read on the forward strand.
AGCTCAATCGGCGCACGTCCGCTCTCAACTAAGCGCCAAGTATCTCTGAGTGCCTGGCGCTCTGCAGGCAGCGGGCTAGGTCTCCTGGTGACGTCACAGACCAAGGTGCGGGCTCTGATTAGTCAATCACGACATGTGATGTCAGACAGCCAATCACCGACCGGTTGGCGCCGTACACAAAATGGTGGATTTGCAGGCCAAGGACCGCCGTTTTGTTGTACCCAGGGCGCGACTTTTCCACTTCCCTGCAAATTTACAAATGCAAATTTCTCCCCAAATAAGCAACCATTTTGGAAGCCTCATACCTCAAAAGATTCCCTGCATCTCAGAGAACCTGCAGATAAGCTGATATGACTCTTTCAGCTGGCATATGGGAGAAACTGGAGAGAGCACCGTCACATACTCCCCCCCCCCCCATTAAACATAGGAGTCATATTGGTTAGTAAATCCGGGAGAGGGCATCCGCTACCAAATTCTTCCTTCCTTTGATGTGCCGGATTTCCAACCAGTACTCCTGTAACAGTAAGCCCATCTTGTCAGCCTTTGATTCGAGTTCTTCATCCTGTGCACGAACGTCAAGGGGTTATGATCGGTAAGCACTCGCACCGGTCTAGTACCTCCACCCACATAAACGTCAAAGTGCTTCAGTGCCAGGATGAGGGTTAAGGCTTCCTTGTCCACTGTACTATAAGCCCTCTGATACATTTCGAATTTCTTCGAGTAGAATGCCACCGGACAGTGAACTCCGTCCTTCTCTTGAGCTAACATGGCTCCAATCCCTACATCACTTGCGTCGACGTACAGGATAAAGTCGGACTCGAAGTCAGGTGAAATCAGCACTGGTACTTCGGTTAACATCTTTTTTGTCTTCTCGAATGCTTCCTGATAGGCTTCACTCCACTTCCATCTAACATTCTTAGACAGTAAGTCCGTCAGAGCGTGTGCCACTGTCGAGAAGTTCTTGCAAAATCCTCTATAATATCCAACCATCCCCAGATATTGGAACAACTCCTTCTTTGTCCTGGGAATCGGATATTCTTCAATGGCTATCACTTTGTGTTCCACTGGAGTCACTTCTCCTTGGCCCACGACGAAACCTAAATATTCTAGTCGGGCCTTCCCGATCTCGCTCTTGGCCAGATTAACTGTCAGATTCACTTCTTCTAACCGCTGGATTAACTCCCTCGAACGATCCATGTGTTGTTTCCAGCTATCCGCATACACCACTAAATCATCGATGTATAAGGTGCAGCCTTCCATCCCTCTCAATACCTCGTTCATCATCCACTGGAAATAGCTTCCACTATTTTTCATACCAAACGGAAGCTCTTTGTACTGGTATAATCCGTCTGGAGTAGCAAACGCTGAGATCCTTCCTGTTTTCGGAGACAAAGGTATCTGATAATAGCCTTTTAGCAGGTCGACCTTGGTGACAAACCTTGCATTACCCACTTGGTCAACGCAGTCACTTATCCAGGGCGTAGGGTGTGAATCCGACACGGTTATGGAGTTCACTTTGCGATAGTCGGTGCAAAAGTGATACGAGCCATCATCCTTCTTAACTAGCACACAGGATGAGCTCCACTCACTCTTGCAGGGCTCTGCAAGGTCATTCGCTAGCAGATACTCCACCTCCTGTCGCATGATCTTCCTCCTCTCAGGACTCACCTGATAAGCACTCTGCTTGATTGGCTTGCCTCCACCCACATCTACCTCGTGCACCACACTCTTGTGCCGTCGGGGCACATCCGTGAAGAGTGACTGGTTCTTCCTTATTAGGGTTACTAGTTCTCTTCTCTTTCCTTTATCCAGATGTCATAGCTTCTCTTCTAGGTGTGTCAAACTTTCTGTATTCGACAGGCATGTACCATCGGCACGGGCCCACTTTTCCTCCTCTGCTGGCAACGCTTGGCTCATCTCTATACACAGGACCAATTTTTCTTCTTGGGACTGTGTTGTTTCATTCACTTTTGCACTCTCCTTCTCTTCTGGGAAGTATGGCTTCAAATGGTTTACATGGCATATTTGAGTCTTGCGGGGGCGATTCGGCTTGCTGATCTTATAATTTACAGGACCCACTCGCCTGACAACTGAGTATGGACCACCAAAGCGTGATTCCATCACTCTACGTCTCCCAGGTAGCAACATCATTACTCGCTCCCGTCTCGAATTTCTTTGGGACAGCTTACTTGTCGTACCAGATAGACATCTTTTCTTGAGCTGTCTTCAGGTGCTCAGCCGCCAGATCCTTCGCCGTCTTCAATTGTTCGCGGAATATCTGCACATACTCCTCCACCGTCACGAACGTCTTAGTCGCAGTCAACTGCTCCTTCAGCATCAATAATGGGTTCCTCACTTCATGCCCAAACACTAGTTAGAATGAAGAGAATCCCAGAGACTCAACTATAGCATCTCTGATTGCAAACAGGACTAGGTAGACAGCCTCATCCCATTACGCACCCTGTTCAGCACAATTCACCCTCAAGACGGTTTTCAGGTTGGAGTGGAATCGCTCGATCCCTCCCTGCAACTGAGGTCTATAAGATGACGACCGTAGTTGGGCTATTCTCCAGCTTGCAACAGCCTGCCTAAACAATTTCGACTGGAAAATACTTCCGCAGTCGGACAGGATTTCCTTGGGCACTCCTACCCAGGCAAAGAACCGCTGAAGGTGTCCCATGACACATCTTGATGCCACCTTCCGCACTTGGATCGCCTCTGGAAATCTAGTCGAAGCACACATGATGGTCAATAAGTAATTATTTCTCTTTTTGGTCCTAGGTAATGGTCCCACGACGTCGATTATTAGGCGCTCAAACGCCGGGCCAAACGAAGGAACTGGAACCAAAGGGGCTTTCGGGATGGCAGGGGCATTCTTCCCCGCTCTTTGGCACGGGAAACATGTCTTGCAGACTCTCCTTACATCAACGTCCATTCCCGGACAACAAAAATGATCCTAAAGCCGATTTAAGGTCTTGGTCACTCCCAAGTGTCCCGCGGGATCAACTGAGTGTGCAAGCTTTAGCATCGTGCCTCTGTACTGCGCTGGCACCACCATTTGACGCCTCACTCTCAGCATATCACCACCCGCTTCTTCTCTCACTGGTCTCCACTGCCTCATTAGCACCCCCTTCTCCATTAAGAAGTGAGTCGGCGACTCGGGTCCGGTGAAACCTCCTTCCGCCTCCCATACCAACTCCGGAAACTCTGCCTTTTGCAGCTAACAAAGACGGGTGCTGTCAATACCCAGAGGACTGGTGAGAATAACTTGGATACTCCTATACTCAGGTGACCCCTAGGATCACCTGAGCTTCCATCCTGGGCAGTGAAGCACAGACCCTTACCACGAGAGTCTGACAACCATAGTCAGAATGAAGAGTTACTTTATGAAGGGGCATCCTCACTTGTCCAAAACGTTCTTATCAGGGCTTCCCCTGTACTGGAACATCTGTAGTCCTCGGGGAAGAAGGATTCACTAACAAGGGTGAAGTTGGATCCCATGTCAGCATCCTCACTGGCACCGGATCAGCTCCTCTTATCTTCACCGTCCCCTCACACACACACAAATGGGTGAATCCTATTCTCCCTCATCGCCGGCATATAACCTGAGGTATCATTGGCTTATGTTACGAATCTATAATTGATTCTACCATTATTCATGATAACTATGTATAGCATTTAATCCTTTCCCTGTTCAGTACTATTATTAGTATGGTATCCAGTTGTGTTCCAGTTAATATTGTATGATTTATATTGTAGCATGCTGTAGTGTGCCTGAGTTGCATTATTTTTATAGGTTTGTGCAAGTTATTTCTTGTTGGAGGGAGTTGGTGGCTTCTCTGTGGGGGGATGACCATATTTCGATGTTTCGAGTGTGCGGCCTGTTGTCAAGCTAGCGTCAATATTTCACCCTTTGAATAATTCCTGTTATTGATTGAAATTAATTCCTGTGATTACTGTAACAGTATTATATACACTTAAGATTACTGATTATATGGTTCTTTTGTACTACACTCTGTTAGTAGAGTTTTCACGAGAGTTCATGTGGGTGTTAAGTTGATCTTTTGGTAGGACGCCTGCCTTGCTGGCGGCCTACCTTGCTGGCGGAAGGCTAGCTAGTCGGGTGGGTTAGCTCGCTGGGAGGAGACTTATATTGGAGATAAGTCGGTGTATTTTGTTTATTTTGCTTAATACTTAGTTAATTCTTTTGGTAAGATTATTGTGTGCTACTCCATTGATTCATTCATGTGTTTAAGAGATTGTCTGTTCTCATTAAGTTATTTTATGATATTATTGCATGCTAAAAGATCATTCTAGCTTCTTATAATTTTTACCATTTATCTGTTTTATATGACTTGTTACCCTTAGGTACAGTATATTGTTTTGCATATTAAGCAGTGACTTTCAATCATACCCTAGACAAACTTTGAGGCAAGGCCGAAATTGTTATTCTTTGATTACTGCAAGCAAAAGAACCGTACCTAGACTTCAAGGGTTATAACAAAATGGGGGCCTGTCCCGGGAGCATTGATTATTAATTCCCTGTAACGTAATGTACTTATTATGAATACAGATTACTAATATCAATTGCCTTCCTAGGTACTCCGTGGTTATCTAGTGAAACCTAATCAAGCCTGTGTACATATTCTCTGTTCAGTCTGAGCTGCTGTGAAAACTTTCCAACGCTTCACGATTGAGGTAAGTGTTCAGCCTGTGCCAGGGGCCAAGCAAAATTTTCAGTGTTGTTTTAAGTGCTAAGTTGTGATAATTGAGCCAACTATGGTGGATCAGGTTGCTGTGCTGGTGGAGCAGCCAAATTTTGGTAAAATTAAAGACTTGAAGAAGTCTGGTTTGTTGTTTTCTGGCTGATAAATTGAACCTAACAGTTTCCAGTAAAATGTTAAAGGCTCAGTTGTTAATTTTAAGTCATTATCACACACTTGGTAGAGGAGGAGCAAGTTGACGAGGAGTGTTTAGGAGAGTTAGAAGAAGAGTCAAGTGACAATCTTAAAGTTGGAGATGGAGACTAAATTAGAAATGGCTAAACTGGAAGCAGAAAAAAACATGAGGTTGGAAGCTCAGGTGCAACTAGCAAACTAAACAATTAGCAATTCAGCAGTGTATGGCTGAAAATAATAACAGGTTGGAAGAACGGAAAATTGCAGCAGGGCAAGGTAACACTAGCAATAATCCAGAGAGTACTATTAGTTCTTCCAAGTATAGTAAACATGTAGATTTACCTAAATTCAATGAGGAATACCCAGAAATATTCTTTTTACATTTTAAGAAGTTAGCAGTCAGCATGAATTGGCCTGTGAGTCAATGAGTTGCCATTATGCAGGGACAATTTCAGGGGAAAGTTCAGGAAGTTTTTGCATCTATTCCTGCTGAGAATTCTTTCGATTTTAAATTTGTTCAACAGAGCATCTTGAATACATACCAGCAGATCCCAGAGGCACATAGACAAAAATTCAGAGGTTTAAAAAGAGCACATGACCAGACTATTTCTGACTTTGTACGGGTTAAACTCAATCATTTTGACAGATGGGTTAAAGCACTTAACATTACAGAGTTTGAGACTTGAGAAACCTCATAGTAACTGAGAAAGTTTTAGGTTGTCTACAAGAGAAATTAGCTTTGTTTATAGTGGAAATGAACAAACCACTGATCTTATGAAACTAGCCAAGCTAGCTGATGAGCATGAATTACTTACTAAGGTGCCTTTTCGAGCACCAGCTAATTATTCTAATGTTAAGACTAATTATCATGCTCCTAAATCTAATGTTTTCCAGGCCCGACCAGCTACCTTACCTTCTTCCCTGAACCCTTCTCCTGTAAAGCCTAAAATTGAGAAACAACAGACAGGGTTGCCACCCTCAAGTAATGTAGTGTTTAAACCTGCAGTTGGTTCGGTTGTTTCGACCATTGGCACATATTGCACACATTGCAGGAGAATAGGTCATGTGGTAAATTCCTGTTATGCCTTGCACCCTGAGTTGAGACCAACCTTTCTGATTATGAGTAGGGGTTTGCAAGACTTTAATGCCAATGTTGCTCCAGTCATGCCCAAGTGGATGACTAATTTTGAACCATACCTACATTCGGGTACCTTATTATTACTAGTGGAACCTGGAAGCCAGTGCAGTTATTAAGGGACACTGGTGCTTCCCAGTCTCTAATTTCTCACCGTGTTTTTACTGGTGTTATCACAGAAGACATTGGTGAGGTAGTGTTATTACAAGGATTTGGAGGTCATATCCAGTGTGTATCATTAGTTAAAGTTAACCTGAAGTCATCTATTACACCGGGTTGGTGCACTGTAGCAGTTAGTGAGCAGTTGCCCATCCCTGGGGTTGATGTTATTGTAGGAAATGATTTTGGCAAGAGTCAAGTTAGTGGAACAGATTGTCCTGTCATGTGTCCTAGTGCAGTACTGGCTCAACTAGATGCAGATGATGGTGTCATTTATCCAGCCTGTGTTGTGACCAGATCCATGGGTAAGCAGAGTGTGGTAAGTCCTGTTACTACCAAGGTGGATGTTCTCGAGGCCAGGACCCCTTCAGACAGGGAGGTGGAGGTGGACCTTGAAGATACATTGTTAGCTCACGCGGATGTCGAGAGTAAGGCCGGTTCCAAAGCCCTAATTTATTCTGACCCAGATGGTCTGGAAGAGGTGGCCCAGGTACCAGTTCTTTGCCCGCTCGCTCCAGCTGTTGAGTTCCAGACCTTGAGTGAGTTGCAGAGTACTGACCCAAGTCTAGCTGAATGTTATACAGAAGCAGCCGACTCCATTGATATTTTGGATGAGAGCACGGGTTGTTATTTCAATGATCGATGTCTGATGAGAAGATGGAGACTACCAGGAACTCCCTCAGCAGATGATTGTGAATCTAGGACCCAGCTCGTTGTACTCAAGGAGTATAGGGAGCAGGTATTGCAAGCTGCCCATGATGACCTGATGGGAGGTCACCAAGGGATTTCCAGTATATATCATAATATATGTAAATTTTTTCTATTGGCCAAAACTCAAAAAGGATGTGGTCAGATATTGTCACAATTGTGTTGTGTTTCAAACTGTTGGTAAACCTAACCAGACTGTGCCACGAGCACCATTATACCCTATTGTAGTGCCAGAGGAGCCTTTTACACATGTGGTGCTCGATTGTGTCGGACCTTTACTCCGTACCTAATCCGGAAATATGTATATGTTTACTATTCTATGTATGACCACCGGTTTCCTGAAGCATATGCCTTACGTAACATTAGGGCTTCTACACTTATAAAGCAGTTGGAACGATTTTTTTTTCACTATTTGGTATGCCCTGTATAATTCAAACTGTTAATGGGAGCATTTTTTTCCACAACATTTAAAACCTTTTGTAACTCATTTGTTATACAGCATAATTTTTTCCAGTCCTTACCATTCTCAGAGTCAAGGGGGAATCGTGTCGGAAAATCCGACACCATTTAATATATCATACAGATAATAGCTGTGTTGTATAAACAAGTTACCCATAGAAAACGTAACTTGTAGTGGAATTACCGTCTATAGAAAACGGGATATCATCACCACATACTATTATAATTCACCAGCTATTCTGCTGGGAATTATTCTTACATACATTAGTCTTTGGACTTACCATCATAAAACATCTTATATAAATTAACTTAATTATCAATATTAAAGTAGAGTAAATGTGACCCTTCTATCACTTTCTGTCATGTGGACAATGTAAGCCAGGCATCAGAGTGAGGAAGGAGGGCAGCCATTGTTTATACTAGACCAGAGGCTCACAGGAGCAAATTCGGCTCCTGTTAAATTTACTTGCACGTAGTGTTATGGAAACTAAAGGTGTACCATTTTCAACACGCTGTCTACAAATCAAGTTAAGTGTTCTTTCCGAAACCCATGTATCTTCATTTATGGCCATTAATGTCATTATATAGGGTGATCCGGTTAGAGCACGTGGAAGCCTCAAACTAAAGGTAATTAAGCCAGGTCTTTAAGGTTCCATGTATAGTGTTTTCTCTGATATAGCTTGTCATATATAGAATCTGGCTTTACAGCTAGCGCCCTTTTGACAGGTCAAGACGAGCAAGATTTTGTGCATCAGTTACTGGGTGATGGAAGCTACCTCAAAGAGGATAATTTGGTGTCTACACCCTAGTTATACCTGGTGGACTAACCTGCTGTACTATAAGATAAGGAACCTCTTCAATGTATGTAGTCTATTACTGTAGTTTGATTGGCTGCATATATATTTAAATAATATAAACCCCCTAATGTGTAGAGGATCGATTTGTGAGATTGTGAGATTATTGCAGAAATACAGTCCACTTATCATTATACAAATTGCTATCGAAGTATATAAATTAACGTAAATATAAATTCATATAAATTAAATAAATATAAATCTCACAGGTCGGTTCCCACAAATCGAGCGGTTCCACCCAACCCTCAAAAAGATGTTATACGCCCATACATACATATACATATATATATATATATATATATATATATATATATATATATATATATATATATATATATATATATATATATATATATGTTGTTTGGTCCTCCATGGACAGCGTTAGAGATCTGTTATATATATAGTTGAGTGAATTATTTGAACAATCAACCACAGGTGATTGTAGTGTTTTTAAAAGTGCTAAAATAACCTACATACACAAATACATACATTTAAGCCTCGTTCGTGACACTGACGCAAATCACAGCACTCAACTCAACACTACAACACCTTGGTTAGGCTGATGATAAACGCTACATTAAGAAACATATCGCTAATGAACCACGAGCAGTGAAGCCGAGAAGGACCAGATTCGCGGTTACAAATACACATATTTTCTTATACATAATTCGTTTTCAAAGTTGTGTTTGTTATTAGCGCTAAATCCCACCGGGACGCCACGTTAATCACACCTGCTGATGCTGATTTTAGCAGGTATCTGGTTGATACCTGCTGGATGGGGTTCTGGGAGTTCTTCTACTCCCCAAGCCCGGCCCGAGGCCAGGCTTGACTTGTGAAAGTTTGGTCCACCAGGCTGCTGCTTGGAGCGGCCCGCAAGCCCACATATCCACCACAGCCCGGCTGATCCGGAACTTCTCTTAGAAAACAGTCCAGTTTTCCCTTGAAGATGTCCACGGTTGTTCCGGCAGGTGTGTGAATATTCACAGCTGTGTCTCACCTGTGCGAAGAGTGTAGCCAAGACCAGGAGGGCTGTGAGGGTGGTCATGATGCGCGCCTCAAGGACGTGGGGACGGAAGAAGAGAGTGACATAGCTGATCATTAGGAGGATCAAGGAGGGCGTGTAGATGTTCAGGATGGCATAACCGGCGCGTCTGTGGAGTGTGATCTCAACCAGCATCTCACTGAACTCTTTACTGTTGTCGTAGAAAAGCTTTGGCTGCTTGATCTGCTTTAGAAAGAAAAAGATAAACTTTCAAAAAATGAATTAGCTTTTGACATAATTACATACTCATTAACCCGTTTCCATAGTGGCGGGAGACATCAGCACAAAATGAAAACCATGAATATAATAGTACAAAGTTTGGTATTAAATGATAATTACAAATAAAATTCGTCCATCCATTATTTCACTCAAAATACAGTACTTATACCAGCCCGTTCCGATCACGTCAACAAAACTCAAGTACCACCACCACCACCACACTCCAACAGCCCCACCAACTCCACCACCACCACACTCCAACAGTTTACAAGCAGTCTGAAGACAATTATCTTGTCTACACATTGTCTTCTACCACGGCATCCACCGTCTTCATCACTGATCAGTTTCTCAGGAAAATCGTGTGTTCTGCCACTCACTTTGCCCACAACACTTTGTGAACAAAGTGAACAAAACCTCAATAATTCCTTCTCTTGCTGTGTTTGCTACTATGTGTATAGAGAGAGGTTCAATCTCACCAAACTCTTTGGCACATTACTACTATCAGGGGGGCCTTCTGCCATGTTATCCACATCTATTCCAAACTGAGTTTTTTTCCGTAACTTGTACATCAATACTTGCATCTTCCCCACGTTCCAGAGCTTCCTGGCAGATACACTCACCCATTCCCTAGATACGTCAGCTGGCACACTATCGTGTTCTCTCCTCAGTCCATCACATATTATCATGGTCACATTAGCACCTCATTCATCACGTCCATTCATTACTTTCTAAACATCATTTTCTTCGTCTGCTTCTAGTGCCATCTTCGTTACATAGCATGCTTCCGTGTATGTCCTTAATATTCCTATATATCTGCATATAATTCTTCCTGTCGTACTTCATTGCTTCTTTAAAAAAAATGTTTTGTGAGAGAATTTCTTTAATTTTTTTGTTATTGTTCCCCCACTTGCTCTCTATTTTTGTTAAATAATTTCTTCATATAACATTTACTCTCACAAAACTCCCATTTTCTTGCTTTTGTCTCTTATTTACCTTGTATCCAGAATAATATTATTACTGTCACCCACTGGTGTTGTCACCTCCTCGCCCCCACCATACACTTCCTCTCACTCATCTACCAGTGCCTCCAACTCCACACACACACACACACACACACACACATACACACACACACAGGTGAGAAGGTGGTGGAGGCCAAGACCGTCAGTAGCTTCAAAGCGTTATATGACAAAGAGTGCTGGGAAGACGGGACACCACGAGCGTAGCTCTCATCCTGTAACTACACTTAGGTAATTACACATATACACACACACACACACACATTTCCTTGGTGTTCTGAACTTAGCATTTCTTGTATACATCTCACATGACAAAAAGATTCATACGTACAGTGTCTTTCTCCATGAACAATATTAACTCTTTCTTTCGTATATATATCTACCAGTTTCTCACTCAGCTGCTTAACTTTAATATATTTACTTCTTGATTATCCTTATCTTCAGAAGTGTCTACAACATCTGGAAATGTGTGTCCACAGACCTCGTACTCCAGCAGCAGGGTACTGCCATGGTAGGTGGCGGAGGATGCCGCCTCCTCGAAAATGAGGTAGTCCTTGGAGCCGGAAAGCATTCGGAAGCGCATGTCGCAGTACTGGACGTCGAAAGGGTAGAGCACCAGGTCGAAGTCACAGGTGAAGGCGGTGGTGTACTTCCTGGAGAGGATCAGAGAGTTCTCCTCACCAGAGAACAGGTCCACTGCGAAAAGCACCAACAATTTTCATTAACAAGACCCATAGAGGTTTAAATATATAAGGTGATTTACAGTCATAATTATCTTCAGTGCTGTATTAACTTGCAATTGAGTTTAAGTAACATAAGGTCATCAATGACGATAAAAAAAACTATCTATATAACAACGATTCTTAGTGTATTCTCGTTTAATTTGAAGCCGTCCACAAATGTGCGTTCTTTAATTTTTTCTGTAATATATAAAACAATACATTTTCTCATACATATATATTTATATTATATACAAAATTTTTGTGTATTGTTAGGCCTAAGGTACATTACGTAAGGTGTTTTTGGTTCTATTGGTAATTTACAATATGTGAATGAAGCATTATGAGAGGACAGCTTCGAACATGGGAAAAGAACTACGCACTCTATAAGAGGATGGGAACCTGTCCTCATCCAGCCCGTCCTCGTAAACAAAGTCCATTCCCACCAACTCTACCGCCCAACCACTTGGGGTGGACGGTAGAGCGACGGTCTCGCCTCATGCAGGTCAGCGTTCAATCCCCGACCGTCCAAGTGGTTGGACACCATTCCCTTCCCCCTCGTCCCATCCCAAATCCTTATCCTGATCCCTTCCCTGTGCTATATAGTCGTAATGGCTTGGCGCTTTCTCCTGATAGTTTCCTTCCCATACACCCGCCAAACCGCCCGTTTATGAATAAGAAACGACTCACGTAAAACTTTCAGCTCATGTTACAATTTTTCTCGAATAGTGTTTCGCTGACGACCTCTGTCAGCGAGCCTGTAAATGCTTCATTAACGTACTACAAACACAATATACAGATAATTACCAACAGAGCTTAAACACTTAACCTAATCTACACCTAAATATACTCAATGTGCTAATATATAATGTTAATTGATATGAGAAAATGCCTATTTTGAATAAGCAACGAGTTAAAATTGATGAATGCGTCTTTGGGGTCGGCCGCTGGATGGAATGAACACAGCCTGACGACGGGTTGCATAACCCGCGAATTTCAATGTTGGTGGGAACCCTGGGGAGTCAGGACTATTGGTCTCAATATGTTACAATAATGGTGATCGTGCGTAGAACTGTGCACTAGAAGATACTGCGTTTGTTGTGACCGTATACACTGTTATGACTGTGAACACTGTTGTTCACTGTGCATGTGAGGTCTATCTACACCAGGAAATTTGGCTTTTGGTGAACGCCTGGTTCCAGGAGGGTTAGCCATAGTAGTAATGAATATGTTACTGTGATCAACACTGTGTTGTGAAGATGTGGTCCCTGTACACTGGATGCCTCAGCTAGTTTATAATTAATTGTCAAATTTTAATATAGCCTGAAATTCTAGATTGAAAATGTCTGTAAAACAATTATTTAATATCCAGTCATTTGAAACTGAATTTTCTAAGGCAGCAAACAAAAGGAAAGGTTACACTAAGAGAAGCCTGGACTCTACCTTCGCGGGGGACGGTGTTGTCCCTTCGGTTCGGAGGACGAAGTCGCTGGACGTGTAGTGAGGCTTCTTGGTCTACCGTCGTGTGTCGATGTCCCTCTGTACCGACGAACCTCAAGGTCGGTAACCAGAGGCTCAACATGCTCGTGTAATTCACCTTGTTGAAGGTCTCGTTAGTCTTCAGGTTACGATAAACGAGACGATTGTCAAACCAAATCATCTGAATCTTGTATGACATTTGCATGGTCATTTGGGTGGTATGGATGGTGATGGACTCGATTGTCACGTTGACAGTTATTGGTAGACTCGTGCCCACTTTATCACTGCCCGGCAGTGGAGGTATATCTTCCTTGTAATCCTCAGGCTTTCCAATGATCTCACAGGCAACCTCATCACTGTGGTCCAGACAGTCGTATTTTTGGTCGCATCGATTCTGGTGAGGGATGCAGGTGGCGTCATCACAAGAGTAACTGTCCGGTCCGCAAGGCGTGAGGACCAGGGTCCGCGGACCTTCTCGTTGGTTACACACTGGTGACTCGAGGTGCCAGATCCGACGGCCCATGGGCATGTTGAAGGGCGCGTTGACGTCTAGTCTGGCCAGAGTCTTGTTCTCTACCACGTTGATCCACAACCATTCTCCCTCCACCTTCTTGATGTGGTACGCTCCATATCCCTTGAAATAAAGATCACCCAGACCTTCCTGGTAGGCGATGAAGTTGAGGTTGTGTTCTTCTAGCTCACAAGTACCTAACAAGGTGAAGACATGCAGATCAGAAAATTCACATATAGCGCACCATTTGCTCGTGGCACAGACAATATCCGACAAGCCGAGTTTTTCAATCACGGCGCAATTCTCATAGACCAAGCCGTTGGGCTCGCCAACTTTCCAGGCCACGGTAGGAGCGAGGGCGTTATCGTAGTGAGTGACCCAAGTCCCGTCGTGGTTGGCATCAGTGATGGAAGACCACAGGAAGTCACTGCACAAGGTCAAGTTGTCCTGATGAGGCCACACTTGGTACGAAAGGTTGTACCAGAAGGTCACCTCTTTCATTGTGGTTGGCAGAGGCAGATGAGAGCCCAATGCCTCACATATATAAAAGGCGTGAGCCTGTGGCAATTCAGGGAACCCAAAGTAATTCGTGTATGTACTGGGCTGGCAGAAGGACTCCATAGAGGCGTCGTACTCTGTGACGTTATGAAGTTCCCACCCGGCCTCCCAGGAGATGTAGTTACCCTGAAGATCGCTCTTACACGCAGCCATGCTAGCTATGGCGTTCCTGCTCAGTACAGAGTCCCACATATTTACCTGCGAACGTAAACATGAAATAATAACGTGTTAAAATGATCGAAGATTATGTATAATGAGGTAAGCAGCATATATATTACAGATATTTCAATGCTAATCGGTGAAAATATTTGATAAGATCAAGAGAAAATGTGTTTCCTTTAATCAGAATTGGCATTTTAAATTAAACACAATATTTCAGGTTAATAATGACCGAACTAGTCAGAGGATGATTGTTGATGAGTATCAAATTTATTTCAATATTAGTTTTGATAAAAACTATGAGCCATTTCTTTATAAATAATACAAATGTGAGTCAAAATGATCTCAAACCGTGATTAAATTTATTTATTTATTAGTTTGTTTTTATTGATCTGCATACGGTTAGAGTGAATGATTTTAGTACAGATTTTGGTGATCAATTGATGTTATGACAAGCCAGCAACACGCAGGCTTAGCGTGTATGGACGTCTTAAGAGACAACCCAGACATTCACCATCACAATAATATAAGAACAGCATGTATCCACCAGGAAGTATTCAGGTAGTTCGATGGGATCGAACTAAGTAACTCTCACTCACTCACTCACTCACTCACTCTCTCACTCTCTCACTCTCTCACTCTCTCACTCTCTCACTCTCTCACTCTCTCACTCTCTCACTCTCTCTCTCTCTCTCTCTCTCTCTCTCTCTCTCTCTCTCTCTCTCTCTCTCGCACACACACTGCTCAGAAATCTGTACACCAGTTGATTGACAGTTGAGAGGCGGGACCAAAGAGCCAAAGCTCCACCCTCGCAAGCACAAATAGGTGAGTACACACGCCCCGCCAAGAACAGTTTGCGCGACCCGGAAGAAGGCCAGCCGAGTTACCTGGGAAAGTGCGCCACTGAAGCTCTCACTAGGGAGGTCCCCCTGGCCGAGCCGAGCGTTGTCGCCATAGATCTCACCCTCCACGTTGTAGGTGAGTTCGTAGACCAGCTCCCCGTTCATGAAGGTGTTGTAAGCGTGCTCCAGGTGGTCGTAGGTGAGGCACAGCTGGTACCACCTGAGAGAGAGAGAGTGAGAGTGAGTGAGGGGTAGGTGAGTGGGTGGGGGGTTAGAGAAGCGGAAGACGAGATTGTTGTGTTGCCACTACAAGATCACATAAAGACCAAACAAGAAGCACATTATCAACAAAGAATTGGGCGCTTTCATTCCGAACGATACGCACCTGAAGGTCCTGAGCTTGGTGTGGAGAAGTTGGAACTGCCAGCGGTGGGCCAAGACAATCCTCACGCGGTCCAGCCATAACTCTGTTGAGACCACTCCAGTCATCACCCTAACTTTAGTGTGGCTCAGCTCTAAGAGTGTATTGATCTGATCCCTGTGTCTCTCACTCTGACTTATTAATGAAATACTATATTTTTCATTATATCTTCCTAACTCGCAATCTGAGTGAATAACTGACTGGTACAGACTTATTGACTCGCTGTATGAGCCTGTAAAGCCTTGTTTTTTGCCTAATTAATTGAGTTTCCTCAACTCTCTTTCTGGCTAACTGTCAATATCCTCAACTACCTATCTGGCGAATTGCCTGTTTACTCATTGTTCAACTGCCTGACTGACTTGACACGTCGTCCTACCGGCCCTGAACTGGAATCCTCGGTCGTCGACTGTGTCCCCGAGCTGGAGTACGGTGGCTCTGGTGTGTAGGAAGAAGAGCTTGAAGCGGCAGCAGAGGCTCAGGGAGGCCATCCTCCAGGCCCGGTCCAACTTGCCTCTGTACACCGCCATTGTTGACAGACTCGCCACTCCATCCTTCTGGAACTCCAGCACCTGGATGCTCTCCCCGTCTGGAAGGACAGGTTGTATAGGTAACATGTGGGCGGTGGAGAGGTGGGTAGGAGTGAGGAATGAGATGAAGATGGGTAATGATGGTTTAGAACACATTCGACTGCCTAATGCGATATCTCAAGGAGCTATATAGCTGTTGACCAGACCACACACTAGAAGGTGAAGGGACGACGACGTTTCGGTCCGTCCTGGACCATACTTTAGCCACGTTATTGTGACTCATCGCCTGCATAGAGCTATATAGCTCTCAACTGCTTTAGTATAGTTAATTTATTATGCAGCTGCTTCCTATATCCTGCGGGCGGTAGTGAACTGTTGATAAAAACTTCCTCAAGTTAGCTTGCCTGAGCTGTGTCAGACGCTGCCTCTCCGTGGCTAGGGTTCCTTGAAGACTTTAGCATGACTAGCGTAGGGGGTCTGTATATGTAAGTCCAACTCTTCTGCCACTCACTTTCAAAATACACAGTTTGGGGTCACCGTAATAGGCATGGTGTTTAGTACTTTTGATGGAGTTCTGTCTATCGGGTGGTATAGCCGGCCAATGTAAAGGGTCAATGAACACCTGAATGTTAAGTACTAGCCCGTTGTTAAATATCTCGAAATAGGTTGAATTATCCCAACTGTGAAGGAATCATCAGAGCCGTCCCAGCTCATCCACAATCTGTACATTCCTAAAAATTATACTTTTCTTTATATATATAAATATTATATATATATATATATATATATATATATATATATATATATATATATATATATATATATATATATATATATATATATATCAGGTACCGAAAGACGTAAATGAGGAAGCAAAAACAGTCAGACTAACAAAAGAAGATGTGAGCGGCATGCACTAGCGACGAGGTAGATTTTCTTAACGTAATTAGAAACTGGTTGTATAACTGACTGAACACGACATGCGAATTACACGCTCGTTCTGCTGTAAATTAAACTATTACGCCACACAATAACATGACTACAGGCCAGGGGTCTGGAATACACTCACATCTAACTGTACATTGCAAACGCAGCCTAATCACAGATGAACACCCTGTTCCCCAACTCCCAGCAACAATATGTATAATTAGGGTCATATCGTAGCATCAATAACAGCCAGGCTGTAATAACAGAGAGCGAATAGCCTCACCCAACTTTGCATGGAGACAGGTGATAGGTTGGAGGGACTGTCATAGGCTGATTGGAAGGGCTGGCCCCATTGCCCCCCCCCCTTTAACGTGAATCAGCCCCCATGGCATAATCTTTTCGGGGTCGACCCAGGCACCGAGTAATAGGCTACTTTCACTCTAAACTCGGCGTATTAACCATACACTTATCCCTATATGCCAGAAATACACTAATAACAATTCACTATCGTGAATAATAATGAAGACAATTTCTGTCGATATCTCTCGGTAACTCATACATAAATCAAATCAATATAACGAAATCTGTAATGACAAATAATGTATTCACGAAAATTGATTCCAATCAAAAATCTTCACTGAATAAATTATAATCAGTGGGAGTCCAAATGAGCCGTAATTTTGCAAAAATACTTTTCTAGGCATTTATTTGAAAATATTGTAATAATCTAATTTACTCGCCAGAAATACATAGCCTATCTCGAAAGGAATATTGTTTTTATATTCAAAATAGTTCAGCATAACTTCCACACGAATGTTGATTACCACAAACGGAAGGGATTAGCACAAACTTCTACAACAAGAGTGAGTAATGTACGACCACAAGTGAGTAGTGTACGACCACGAGTGAGTAGTGTACGACCACGTACCTTGGAACTCACAAAGCTGGCTCGCTGCCTGATGTGAAGAATGCACGAAATCTCAATTTGTAAATGTAGCGTCTGCAGACTCAAGATGAATATGAATAATGATCACAAAATGGGTCTTTAACAGTGTCTAATATTGATCACTGCCAGTGAGCAGAATGCCCGTAATTTCCGAAATGTCTTGCGCTCAATCTTTTTACCATCGATTAGGAGTGGGGCCTCTGGCAACTTCTACTTCATATTACACAGCTACACAAATCATATTACACTGCTATGTTAATTTGAAGCTCGCTGCACAGGTAGCGTTTCAGGCATTCCTGACTGCTTAGAAAAAATTTCTAATAGTGACTTCCGAGGACTTTGTTGTCAAGGAACGGTGGGACGACCTCTTTTTTTTCTCTCGGTTCAACCCTGGGACCACAACCCACCACCACAACAACCACTAGACAACCACGCCTCGGGTTGTTGTTGTTATAGATTCAGCTACTCGGAACAAGTTCCAAGTAGCATGGACTTTGGTGAGCCCGTAGTGGACTTACCTGGCACAGGAGCGGTGCTCAGGACGCCTCAGGAAAAGGAAGGGGGGTAGAAATAGCCTAAGCTACTCTATCCCTTTGATATGTATTTTAGTCTCAATAAACGTACTTGAACTTGAACCACACCTCCCTGCTATCATGGCCCCCTTTCCCCTCCCCCACACAACCACCACCAGCTGAGTGAGTCAGTACTTGGCACCCAGTGACTGAGTGCCATTGACCCTGGCACAAGCTTTGGCTATTAGCTCAGACTAGCCTGATCACATTCTCCAGCCGTCATGCGGAAGCCAGTACATTGTTGCACTCACGGGTGTATTGTACGGTTGCACTCCATAGGTGTATTGCACTGTTGCACTCCTCAGATGTATTGCTGCACTCCACAGATGTATTGTATTGTTGCATCAGCAACATGTATTGTATTGTTACCCCTCCACCGATGTATTACATTATTGCACCAGCAACAATGTAATACACTGTTCAGCATCTTCAAGCTCCTAAAGATAATAACCTGAAAGCACTTCAGCTGTTACTTATCATTTCAATTGCTGTTATTCTGCATTTTAATAGATCAGTGTTATATATTATTGTTGCACACATACACACACATTTATATATATATATATATATATATATATATATATATATATATATATATATATATATATATATATATACGTATATATATATATATATACGTATATATATATATATTATATATATATATATATATATATATATATATATATATATATATATATATATATATATATAAACATTTTATCTCTTATTCAGGTTAGCTAACATTAGGTTGGGTTAGGTTAGGTTGGTTGGATTGAATTAGGCTGGGTTATGTTCGAATGGGTTAAGTTGCATTAGATTAGTTTGTGTTGAGTTAGGTTAGGTTGGTTAGATTGGGTTAGGTTGCTTAAATTGTGTTACATTGAGTTAGGTTAAGTTTGTTTAACAAGAAAAAAAAGAGAAGCGATGCGTCGAGGATTGCATACTTTTCTCAGGTCTTAGATCCTACCTCCTTAGCAGAGTCCAACACTGAGGTACAGGCCAGAGGGTGCCTAGTGGTGCTGCACTAAGAGAAGAGTGAGCGAGGTGAAGGATCGTCTTACACTGGACAGGAAGTAACGTTCCCAGCAGCAGCAGGAGCAGCAGCAGCTGGTGTGTTGTGGCGGTCATCATCTGCAGCCTCCGGGGTCCCGAGCCACACATTCTGCTCACAAGATTTGCAAGATGGAGCTTTGGAGCAAGTTGGAGCTATGGAGCTCCATAGCACTGTAAACAAGTATTTGTTTACAGTGCTATGGAGCTCCATAGTACTGTAAACAAGTATTTGTTTACAGTGCTATGGAACTTCTAATATAAATACACTTTCTATCTATTATTTGTAATTTTATATTAATGTTGATATCTATATTTATATTTTATTGTATATCTGTATATCTATTAAATAGTTTCTTGTGATATATATTTAATTGGTAGAAGATTCATACAACGTACAAGATACATATTCGGTCTCTGACTGCTGTATATCTACCAGTCCTTCCCCTCTACCTAATGACTGATGGTCTCCCATTCACCTGCAGTCCACACCAGTTTTCAGTCTTATGCACCTATTTACTGCTAGATGAACAGGAGCATTAGGTGGCAGGAAACGTACCTAAACGTCTCGTCCTGCCTGTGCTCGGTGAAGATATGGGCGATAACGTCAAGGGAAACATAATTATTAAGCGCCCGAAAGAACAGCTAATAAAAAATCCTCAGAATGAGGAGCTTGAAGAGTTACGCATCTAGTGTTATATATTTTCTGAGAGCTGTGTCCAGCATTTTTAGGTAAAGTTCGCCACTATAAGGCTATCCCAGAGAATCTGTTTGTATTAATTTGAATCCCAGTAAACTCTGACCCCACTTACTCACTACCAGCAGGAGACAAGGATAACCATACCCACTGAGTCTATTTGGAAGCGTTGCTCGGGCCCATTGGCAGCGTTCCAGTGAGAGGTTTATCGCTTTTATGAATTTGTCTTATTCTCCAAGCGTAATCCTCACCTGCCAACACCCATTGAGAGACCTCTAGTCGTCCTCACCTGCCGACACCTACTGAGGAGCTCTAGAGACGTCCTCACTTGCCAACACCTACTGAGGAGCTCTAGAGACGTCCTCACTTGCCGACACCTACTGAGGAGCTCTAGAGACGTCCTCACTTGCCAACACCTACTGAGGAGGTCTAGAGACGTCCTCACTTGCCGACACCTACTGAGGAGCTCTAGAGACGTCCTCACTTGCCGACACCTACTGAGGAGCTCTAGAGACGTCCTCACCTGCCGACACCTACTGAGGAGCTCTAGAGACGTCCTCACTTGCCGACACCTACTGAGGAGCTCTAGAGACGTCCTCACTTGCCAACACCTACTGAGGAGCTCTAGAGACGTCCTCACTTGCCAACACCTACTGAGGAGCTCTAGAGACGTCCTCACCTGCCAACACCTACTGAGGAGCTCTAGAGACGTCCTCACTTGCCAACACCTACTGAGGAGCTCTAGAGACGTCCTCACTTGCCGACACCTACTGAGGAGCTCTAGAGACGTCCTCACCTGCCAACACCTACTGAGGAGCTCTAGAGACGTCCTCACCTGCCAACACCTACAGAGGAGCTCTAGAGACGTCCTCACCTGCCGAGAGAGTGGCCGAGAGTGGATTCTTTCCGAAGCGATAGACCGCTACAGATCCGACCTTCCCGCTTCTCATCATTGGCAATAATATTTCATCCGTTATTTATTATCGGAGTTCAATGCTTTTGGGCGCTAGTGTAGGAGGCTGATATCTGGCGCTGCCCATTGTAATCTCTTATTCATTTGCAGTTAATCCGAGTGAACCATTTTTGTTTATATGATACAAAATTTACAATGCCAGACATGTATATGGTTTCGAGGAGCTCAAGGGCGTCTCGTATAAGAAAATCAGTAGTACTGTTTATACAAATAATCTAGAGAAATAAACTTTGTTGTTCATCTCCAGCTGGAAGAATATTTTTTGAGGCAAATAATAATGTATTTTATCTATAATTCTTGAGTTCAAATATAAAATTTATAGTTAATTTCATTGAAAGATTTGCCATCCATAATAAAAGTGTGTCTCTTTTTATATTAACTAATACAAGTAATTAGGGATACATATGTATACCAAAATAACTAGGGATACATATGTATACCGAAAGGTAACCCTCCCCCTTCCTCTACGGGTATTCAGGCTTTAAAGTTTACTTTAATCCCGGACAGTTGAGAACGTCCTTGCTCACAGTGGCATGCAGGAACATGACAAAGTTGACGCCCTTGCTAAGGCTGCAGTAAATAAAGACAGTATTGAACGGAATCTTGAGTTATCAAATAGGTCCCTTAAAGGTGTCATTAGACGAGAACTCCTGGATGGATTTGAAGAAAGTAGAACAGTGCAAACTGGAACTAGCAGGTCCATTGTTCATCACAATGAAATGTGTGAAGTAAAACATGTGTATGGGGCAAGTAACAGTCAGTAGACTAACAGATGTTGTCACAGCTCGTATAAGACTTGGCTACAAGTATCTCTGGCAGTTCGGTTTGTATAGGGATCTAGATGAAGTAAAGTGTAAGGTGTGTGGACATAGACAGGGACACACACTCGAACACTATATCTTGGATTGTAGTAAAATTGAGCCTTTTAGAGATAAATCTAAGCTCACTCTGTATGATATGGCAACCTATCTTATTACCATGGATAAATTACCTGAAATCCTTGCACTGTACCCATATTTCGCTTCCAGTAGATGAACGACATATGAGATTCAGAAACAAGTAGTGTATTGTGAGGACTAATAAACAGAAGCTCCCCTATGACTGTGTAATATCCCCATTGGCCAAACTATTATGTATTAACGACAAGACCTACCATTAATGTATGATGACTTACTGTAAATATGTAGCTCTTGAAATAGCACTTTCTCTGTAACTAGCTGACATTGTAACTATAAGGTGTGAAGGATAGAAGAAATTGTTTATGTAATAATCTAAGATGAGGTCTGATAAAGACCTTTTGTGCCCTATGTAATGCTTTTGCGCTACCGCTCACAGGATGAGTATAGGGTGCACAATAAACTAGCCGCCTTCGGCGGCAACAATCAATCAATCCTTGCTGATTTGTCAGCAAAGTATTGTAATGGCCTTTACAACCCCCCGGCGGTTGACAGGTCTTAGTCCCAACACCAAACCACTGACAGCAACGGGACACTGTATGGAGGATAACAGATGGACAACGACAGGTGCGTGAGTACATAACAGGAAGTGGAGTACGGACGATGAAAGACTATAGAAGGATGACACCAGAGACGATAATATACGGATGATAACAGAGACAACAATATATGGATGACAATAGAGACGACAATATGTAGATAACAACATCTTGAGATGATTTCTTGAGATTAATAAGATTCTTGATAATCAATAATAAGACAACATAAGAAAATCAACTCGATGACAACACTGTGGCTCCATCAGGAAGACAAGAACACATGGACAAGAGGGTGAACGGCAAAATGAGACCAAGGGCAACTTAACGCACTCTTTCAGACAACCTTGATCTGTTCCTTGACCTAAAGCCTCCCTAAAACACTGGCAAGTTGCCTAATCCACACACACACACACCAGCTGACCGAGTATTGGCATTGCCTAACCCCTAGCAGGCCGGAGACTAGGATATTCAAGGATTAAATATCGATAGCCTAATGTTACTCTACAAGATTTCATATATGTCAACAAAATGCCTCGGGTTCTTTTTATTTCATCTGAAAAGGTTAATTATATGCAAGAATCTCCGATGCTTCCCGACTAACTAGCTCAGGGCGGGTGCGTATCTCTTATGGGGAACGAAGCGACCCGCCATGACACCACCTACAAAATACTGAGAAACAGAAAATGCCAAATAAGTGAGATGAAGTCAATACTGTATTGCATTTTGCGGCAGTTATCAGTTTTCTCATAGAACACTGATTTGAATTCGCATTCCTGTTAGCTTTACTGAAGTCAATCAGGTTTATTGATGCTACGGAGTAGTTTGCAGTAACTTACTTTAAGTAACCTATCATAATTTGCATACGTTAATTTACATACTAGCAAGTCATACAGTAATTAAGATTGAAACGCCATATTCGCATCTTGAGAATGGAAATGTTGGTTAAAGTAAATAATATAAGCATATGCAGATTAGTCAGTAAGCTGTAGAGACTGCTTAATTTGCATATGAGAATGTCATACATCATCTTAAATTCTTAATTATAGCAATACGCATACGAGAACTCAGATTTTTAATTGGTATGTAAATCATGACTTATGGGTACTCACACGACTTGATAATGGTCTGGGACTGGTGAAAACGTCGTCGTTTCTTAATTGAGTAGTTTGGACATATCTTCAACCCCTTTATTGTGACTCATCGTCCGCTTGTGTGTGAAGTGTTTTTCACTCATAAATAGGGAATTGGCGGCTGGATTAGCCAGTATTTCGTCCTTGATGACGTGGACGAGTTGTAGACTTAATGAATTCATCTTGAGAATTAGCCGCTGCTTTGGCGAGCATAGTCTGAGGACACGGGCCAGATTCACGAAGCAGTTACGCAAGCACTTACGAACGTGTACATCTTTCCTCAATCTTTGACGGCTTTGGTTACATTTATTAAATAGTTTACAAGCATGAAAACTTCCCAATTAACTGTTGTTATTGATATAAACAGTCTCCTGGTGCTTCGGAGCTCATTAACTGTTTAATAATTGTAAACAAAGCCGCCAAAGATTGAGAAAAGATGTACAGGTTCGTAAGTGCTTGCGTAACTGCTTCTTGAATCTGGCCCCAGGTTACCTGGTCGCTTTATTCAGCACTGAAGCGTCTTGAGTTGGAGGCGCAGAAGTTTCAGTTACAGATGGAGGCCGACACTAAAAAAAAAAAAAAGTACTTTATTAAATACCTACATTGTCAGCTTTATTTAATACACTCAATGACAGCTTTACTGAATATACACACACTGTCAGCAGTTGTCAGGTGCGCGCAACTCACACACTGATAAGTTAAGTTGAATTTTCACTGATAATTTGATGAGGCCGTCCAAATGAGGAAGGTTAGATTAGAATAATTAACATAATGGCAATATAACACCACTTATTTTACCACAGACTGACACTTTGACACTTTTACCACTCTGACACTTTTTTAGTGTCAGAGTGGTTGACAAATGGAATGCACTAGGAAGTGATGTGGTGGAGGCTGACTCCATACACAGTTTCAAGTGTAGATATGACAGAGCCCGATAGGCTCATGAATCTGTACACCTGTTGATTGACGGTTGAGAGGCGGGACCAAAGAGCCAGAGCTCAACCCCCGCAAACACAACTAGGTGAGTACAACTAGGTGAGTACAGACTTGCACGACACCTAGTAAGGCCACCAAATGTTATGAAATATTAAGAATGTATAATAATTCATATTGAGAGGTAATTTAGCCGAATAGAATAATGCAATGCGATAGAAATTTAATGTTGCTCTTAATTTAAAATTGTATAGGGGAAGGGGGAATGTGTAGGTGTGTGTGTAGGGGTGGGGGGGGGAAGGTGTGGGTGCATATGGGGTGTGTAAGAGTGTGAGGAGGGGGGGGGATAAGGTGCGTGTGTAAGGGTGTAAGTGCACGCGCGTATCGCAAGGAGTTGGGAGTGTTGCCATCACAATATGATAGAGAGAGTGTGAAAGACTTTCACGGGAGTATTGTAACCTTTTATCAGCGTATCTATCACACGCTAGCTACACTGTGTACCAAGAATGGCTGTCATTATCATCTTACTCTCTCGCAGGCATTATATAATATACCATACCTCCAGCTACACACTCTGCATGCAATTTTAATACATAGGCTTGTGTTGGTTTCGGGGCTTAGCTTAGTAGGTTTCTAGTTAGGCAAAACAGTTGCATTTTTGACGGAGTGACAAATTGAGAGAACGGGCTGGGGTGTGTATGTGAATGCCACTCAATATGATCTACCAGGTTGTATTTGAGTGCTTTGGAAATACCAGACTGCTAGCAAGGGGCGAAGCTATTCTTCCGGTCACCCATCTACTTACTGGCCAGATCCAGCAGTTTAATATGATCAAGTAAGGCGCACATCGCTGTGTCACGCCCTTGTCTAATGCATAGACCCCCCACCTGTAACCTTTCCTGGGCAGCGATCCTTAACAGTCGGCCCCTGCTCACCCAACAGTAATTGGCTACCTGATTTTTAACTGATTGGCGGCTCGCGTTCCAGGGGAAACTAATAGGCTATGGAAACGGAAAACTCTCAGCCTGCTAACAGAAGTCAGAAGGCGTCTGCTCCTGGACCCATCTGTGTGAAGAAAAAACAAAAGCCAGACATGTCCTGTAATAGAATAAAACAAAATAGTAACAGATGTGTGTTACATCAACCAAACGTACAAACTGACACGCCTTGATCTGCCAGCTCACATACTTTTTGTTCAGTTTATCAAAGAATGAAGAGTTTCCTCGCGAATTTAGACACAATATTTGTGTCAAATACGTGAGGTAATAATATACGATGAACTGTCACTGCTGTCATTGAAAGTGACAAATTTACTGTTTTGGGAAGGATAGAAGAACATATTATATATGACATTATATTAGGAACAACAGTAACTGTGGAAAGCCTATTGGTCCATACGAGGCAGCTCCATATTAATTTCCACCCAAAAGACCAAAATCATTTTGGTTTTATTACGGATAAAAATACTGCGGACTGTCATAAGGTGTTTGTCTAATGAGGAAGACAAATGTGGAGTTTATCTACCATATATTAGA
The DNA here is from genome assembly GCF_040958095.1 of Procambarus clarkii. Taxonomy (NCBI): domain Eukaryota; kingdom Metazoa; phylum Arthropoda; class Malacostraca; order Decapoda; family Cambaridae; genus Procambarus; species Procambarus clarkii. Next base: position 23,842,056 of record NC_091177.1, read on the forward strand.
ATACTCGGAGAATAGTACAGTAGCAGACCAAAGTAAACTTAAGACTGTCCTTATAAATATGAAACACCTAAGATGCAATCTTCAAGAAATTATAAGTTTATGCATTATACGAGATAAAAGGTTCTGAAAAATGAATGATGGCAAGGGTGTAATAATGGAAGCATGCTTGATATGCGGGTACTGGAGGACGCTATATCTAGCGACCTTGGCTGGGAGGGAGAATGAGAACTTGGCCTGGGGCCAAGCGCTGGAATCGACGGGGCTATTTAGCACTGGTGTGATGGAGAGGGTGTGGCTACTGTATAGGGTGCCTACATTATGAATGCTATAGTGTGGGATACACACATTATAACTACTATATGAAGGGTGAACACGCATTATGACTACTAATATATGGTACCCACATTATGACTACTAATATATGGTACCCACATTATGACTACTAATATATGGTACCCACATTATGACTACTAATACATGGTACCCACATTATGACTACTAATACATGGTACCCACATTAATAGTGTAGCCTACCCACATAATGTAACATTACCTTATGTTGGAGCAATTGCAAAATTTTGAATACATAGTACGCTAAAACTGAAGAATGCGTCATTGGGGGGGGGGGGGGGGGGTTGATCGCCGTTTGAATGAGCCTAGCCTGGGAACAGGTTGCAACAGGAAATGCAGACGTGAGCAGTAGGCCTATCGTGCGACAGCAGAGAATTAACAAGCGCACAGTAGGCCTTAACAAGTGAGCAGTAGGCCTATAGTGTGGCAGCAGGCGTTGTCATCACTGAAATACAAATACGTCGATTGTTAGGCAAACCATAACTATTCAAGTTTTACAAACTTGAAGCGTTTTCTATAAAATTGCAATCCAAAATGCAGCGATTTATACTGTATATTAATTTCAATGTCTATCGTATTATACAAAAAATATAACGACTTATTCGTATAGAGGTTGCATATGGTCAATAAGTTATTAATTTTAAAATAAATATACAATTTATATAGTTATATATACTTGTAAAAAATGTATTACATTTCTGGTTAGTCGTTATCATATCCGGATATCATGCATCACCCCTGGGCCAAGTTTAATGTGGATATGTTCTGCACTTTACTACAGTAGTCTATATTGGTTGAACTTGAACGTAAGATATTTCTAAAGCTGAGTGACAATTTTCGTTTTCCTCATGAAAGTAGAAAGTATAATAATATTAATTTCTATATGAGAACAAATCAATTTTTAATACACAGTACATTAAAATTCATGAATGCGTCTGGGGAGGACGGCCACTGCCTTAAACAGCCTAGTGTTAGGACGGCTGTGGTGGGTATGTGGGCCTGCGGGCCGTTCCAAGCAACAGCCTGGTGGACCAAACTCTCACAAGTCAAGTCTGGCCTCGGGCCGGGCTTGGGGAGTAGAAGAACTCCCAGAACCCCATCAACCAGGCAACCAGGTATCAACCAGGTTGCAGCCCGTCCTCTAAACAAAGACCCAGAATCCATTCCATGCTCCTGCCAAACCCCCTGTTTATGAATGAAAACGATTTACACACGACCTACAACTGATGACGTCCGAACACTTCCGGAACAAGTGCTTCGCTGACGATTTTTTTTGTTTTCGAAGTACAACGCTGTAAATGCACCCACGTACTACAAATACAAATAATCGGCAACAGAACCTAAACACCTAACCTAACTTAATCAGTGCCTAAATATGCACAATATGCTAATATTTAATAATATTAATTTATATTTGAGAAAAATTCTGTTTTGAATGAACAGTGTTAAAATTGATGAATGCGTATTTGGGGTCAACTGCTGGATAGAATGGACTTGGTCTGAGGACGGGTTGTACAGTGTTACTGTATTCACGCTCTTTACTTTTTTAAGTTTACAAATGGAGTGCTGACTATTGGGAGATTCATTATCTGTCATAAGTAGTGATATCCCACAGCCTATCACTGTCAATTACAATGTCACTCATACTGGTTGATTGTTTGGTGCTACCCGTACCTAAATTTACCCGAGGGCCACTATCTCCCTAGAGTGGCTTCGACGGGGACAGGAAGCCAGCGGCTTGCCAAAGGTCTCCCATTGTTCCTGAGGATTTTCATAACATACCATAACTCTTTGATTGCAGCGATTGTTCTTGTCAGATCAAGTTCTTATTGTAGTGTGACTTTGACAAGATCTTGAGATACCAAGGTCTAAGTAAATAATTATCAAAAAGATTTCAAAGGCCTAGTTCAAGTCCTAGTCCTAGTTTCGGCTACCTTGTCTATCATATTAGACAATATGAGACGGTACTCCTGCAAAAGAGATTCTGAAACTTGCTCTGTATATATATATATCATTATGTTATTAATAATCTACATTATAATTCCCAGTATATATTTTAAATGATGGGTTTTCAAGTGTTTTTAAACAAAATTACTGCTCCTCTTGTATTTTTCAGTGTATCAATGGCTAATAATGATTTCTTTAAAATGTCAGATGCAATACAAACAAGGAACATTTCCAAGTTCAACAAGTTAGATTGTTGGAGAGAATAGATGGTTTTTTTCATAAAAAGATATAAACCCATGGAACCGCCTACCCGCCGAAGCCGTAAATGCAAAACCACTGCTACAGTTCAAGATCAAGTTCAATAAAATAATTCAGGACAAAAGGGGAACCCTTGACAAGCCGCCGGCTTCCTGTTCTCACCAAGGTCACTAGAGAAATAGAGACCCTTCAGGGAAATTCAGGTAGCTGTATTGCATTTAACTCAGTATATGTGGAAGTAAGCAAATTGTTTTCTTAGTCTTTTTCACTAGTCTCTACATGTTGCTTCTGCAGGAACTCTTAGACGCTCATGCAAGACCCAAGACTACTTGACTGTGATATGGAATTTAGATAATAAATGTTATACTTCAATATATGCAATAAATCGGGTATAATTCTGTTCAATATTTCCTAAGAGATGTATTTTAGTTATAATTTGTAAACATTGTAACGACATGGTTTTATGCTGTGTCGACAGTTTTCCTAAGACATCTAAGAATATTTCTTCAGATTTCAATTTACTTGTTTAAAAGTTAGAACTATAGAACATCAGTTATACATCAACATTCTTGCCTCCGTAGAAATTGACATCACGTTGACTATGATGCAACTTTTTTTCGGGGCGTACTTTCGCTCATTTCACAACACTGCTGAGAGTTGCAATGGCTGCGATGCTATCTGATGCGAGAAAGATGTTGGAGCATGAAGAATCCTTACAAACAAGAAGGCAGAACATCAAAAGAAGAGCCACAAATTTCGCCAGGAAGGAGAGCATCTTCCCAACGCTCAAACCTCACGCCGCCATGCTGGATCTCGGCCAGAGTGCTCGATACCTTTGTTTACATATATCATCCCCTGAAGTACCCAACGAATAACTTCCACTTGCACATCTCCTCAATAAAATGTCTATTTTAATTTTATACATTGGCGTGGAGGTGGGAAACGGAGTATGTGTTGAGAGACTAGAGATGGCGAGGTGCCGCATTCTTCTCGACCACACTCGCCGCGTCATTCACTTGAAACCAACATGGCAGGTTTCTATGATGATCAGTATTCCCGGTAAGATTGAATATTCCAGTGCGTGTTAAATCAGAGAGCTACTTATTACCCTCGAAGCGTGATCAGTCCCGTCGCTAAGCACCCGGGGCACCTGAAAGCCTCTTTACCCGGTAGGGTTCCATTGTAAAAAAGAGTGAAAAGTTGAAGAGTTCGCAGAGTGGCGTGTGGTCGGCTGTGGGCGCATATCGTTCTCAGTGATTCCTCTTGGCCTCCAGAAGTCTGCGGCTCATTTACCCGGCTGTGAGAGGCTGTACCCCGGCTCCCAGGTGGCGTGGCGTCTCCTCTACTGGCCAGCACCAGCGTTAGTGCTCACGGAGTCACCACAATGGCTGACAATGACATGTAAGGTCGGTGTGTTTTCGTCTCTCTAAACCCTCCAGATTGACACAAATATTTGCTCGAGTATTTGAACCGTTTGTCCTGTTTCTTGTGGCTTTGATGGCGGTGTGTTTGTGGTTATTTTAACGAGGGCGAGGGGCTGGACATAGCATTGTGTGGGATATATGTGTAGTTGAGAGCAGGTGAGGTGAAGGGGGAGGCGAGGCAGGCTCCCCTCCCCCGGGGCCAAGACGCTCTTATCACTAGATATCTCAAAATTCGTTTATTAGCTCGAAGATTTTCATTCAGACTTGCCTAACTAGCTTTTGGGCTGCTTTTACGTCGTATGTGTACAAACTGTTTGAAATATATGGACAACAATTGCTCTTTTTAAGAAAAATGTTAGCCAATTTTAGGGGTAACTTAGTATTTTTGGGAGGGAAAATTCCTGGTCAGAGTTACTACTTTAATTATTGGAGATTTTAAGAAGAACTTTGATAAGAGATCTTTAACATGACTTATTTCAGGGTCTCTCTATATATTAAGACAGTAAATGTGGGTTAAATTTTTTTTATATACTGACAAATACAGTTGACAAAATGACACTGCTGTAAACACACTTCAAAATTTTATGGGTGTGCTAACCTTTTAAGACTTGTGTTTTATAGGTCTTGGGGTGTCAGTTTTGGGTGATAAATACTTTATCTAAAATTATGACCCCTTGTCTAACATACTAATGTCTTTATTCATGTATTACCCATTTTTACCTATGCAGTGATTTCTTTGAAAATAATTTGAGAATCAACTACATAATGAATTGACCAAGCCTAAAGGTTGTGTGTGTTGGATAGAGGCAACTGAGACCCATACATAATATGGATACATTATAAAATTGGGTTCTGTATGCAGATATGTACCAGCACCTCAATGCTAGTTATGTGACTATCCAGTTCTTTTGCAGTGTTATCCAAATAGCACAACAGTCCATAGGGAGTATGGTCAAATTTTACAGATATTTCAATAAGGCTCATTTTCTAGTTGTTAAAGCTGTATGTATATTGTTACATTAGGTTGTGTTAGTTCGGGTTTGGTAAATTTAAAATTGTTGATGAACTGTCGTAGGTATGAAGTGACTAATTTCTCCCCTAGACCTGTATCTTAACGAATCCACAATTCTTAGACTAGGTAGCATTTCATTATTCAGACAATTCTTTAATTTCTCTTGAATAAATAAATTTATTCTGAATATGGTCTATGTACTAGACAAAGATATGGAGTACATCATGCAAACACCATAGGCCTGTTAACATTCTGGAAAACAAAATATTCCATTAAGTAAAATTGTGTACACATTAACTAAATGGAAAGCTTTATTCTTAGTCTTGAGTTATTCCATTATACTCGGCCATCTTGAAGGTACTGTAAATGCTCGTTATATAACTTAACAAGTAGAGTCTTCAACATCATTTCTATTGTTTTTAAAAATGCAGAATAAGACTGCTCATCTCATATCATATCCAAATTTACTCATACTGTAATAACATTAATCCTTACTCTCCTGTGTCCTTAGAAAAATTGTTCTTTTTAACATTTTTAATGTTCTGACCCATCAGCACATTCATAATCGTAAATCCTCCTGGCATTTCTGGGTCCCACTCTGTGACACCTAAAAAAAATTTATATTCGCCAATTTTTTTTTCATTTTGGGTTATTACTATAAATTTGGCGTCAAAATGTCTGATGAATTTGCTGGAATGTAGATGCGATATAATAGGTTTTTCATAACTTTGCGAAATATGCAAATTTTATGAACATCTAAACCTTTCTAATATATTTCTCAACATTTCTCATTTATTTTACAACATAATTAAAATAAAACATATGGAAATGTGGACACATTATTGGTGTGTGTGTTACTGTGGAAAGAAATTAAAACATAACTGTCATGCCTTTCCAATAGGTAATTTGCAAAGAATAGTGAAAATTCTCAAAAGCAGAGCAATCATCATCTTGAGTAATTGATAGTTGGCCGAAGGGATCTGGATAGTTCCCACATACTTTGGGTGGGCCCAAGAACACATTCTCCGATAAAAAAGTGATATCCTAGAATTTTGAGACGAGTGGTGTATTTTAGCGTCGTCCCCAACATTTACCGAATATGGATGATGAGTTTTAGCATCATCAGAATGTTATCATTTATAATAATAATAAACTGCTCAATATTCAATACTGCTTTCATCATGAAAGTTACTCGAAATATGAAAGTTGTTGCCGAGGTGAATAAAATGGTTCTACAGGTACAATACTTACCGTAATAAAATTTTGAATTCTACCCAAGTCTAGTAGATTTTCCAAGAAAATTAGGAGATAAAAGCTGTTTGTAGATAGTTTTAGTATAATTTTTAAATAAGGTATATATTGTAGTTACAATATTTTCATGGCATATAAAATTATTAAACGGGTTTCTCCTGGGAACAGTTATCGTGGGAGTGGAGGTGGTGGTGGTGGAGGACGTTACAATGATAGCGGTCGAGGATATGGAGGAAGCCGACCCCGGAAACCTCTCCCAACTGAGCCCCCCTACACGGCCTTTGTCGGGAACCTACCACCCGGCATTGTCCAAGGGGATATCGACCACATATTTAAAGATCAAAGAGTAAGCAAAATAAATAAATATATATATATATATATTTATATTTATGATTAACCTGAATGTTAATACTGTATCTAATAGTGTACTGTATTGTTTTATCATTGATCCACTGGATCTTTTTGTGAATTATATGTAATGTTTAATCCTCATACTGTATTTTCTTTGAAGCACACAGTTAAATTCCCTGATATAATCAGGTAGCCTATCCCTGGTAGGAGGAACACTATCTTGGTATGTTATTTCTCATTTGTTTGCAACAGATTTTTATTTAATATCTTAAAACCCTCATTGTCTCAAATTGAAGCTTAAAAGTTAAGCAAAAGGAGAGTAACTTATTGAAATTGGATAATGTGGCCCTTGGGCATAGAAATAATTTTTCTGGGGAAAGCCTGTCATTCTGAAGTGGTTACACACTGGTACAGTATTGTAATCCTTGAGAATTGGTTCAGGCCACATTAGACATACAGTACTGACTTCCTGAGAACCTGGCTCCACGCGGTCTACCCATAACTGAGGAAACCTGCCAGAAAGGTTAGGGAAAACAAAATACTCCACTGGTCGTAAGAAAGAAATGAGCATTGAGGTAAACGAGGCAGCTGATAGTTGCTGCAGGTGAACAACCTTAACCCTAATTCACCAATTTGCCAACAGATGGCATCCCAGGTCACCCAAGGTAATTGACCCATCATCCACCTTACTCTTTCTCGTGGTATTCACGCGCACACACACACACACACACAAGAGTTCTTGCATTCTTGTACAACCACTAGCATGCATAGCATTTCAGGCAAGTCCTTAATCCTAATAGTCCTTGGAATACGACATTCAAAATTGTTTAACAACCATGTACCCATTTTATTGTTGGGTAAATAGAGGCTACAGTTGAGGATTGATGCCCAGTAAATCCTTCCCCGGGATAGGATATGTACCCAGGGCAAAGCGCTCGCGAAACGCCAGGCGAGTGTCTTACACTACACCGCAGGGACTGTTGCCTGCTATTATGTTATAAGACTTAATTATATTGAACAGTTTATTTTTAGATTTTAACATATTAAAAGTTTTACTTTTACTCTGCTATTTAGATAAAGATTCGATGTGAAATAAAGTTCATAGAGCAGTGTTTCTCAACCTTTGCTCTTGATACTAATTAAGTGAGAAAATTAAACACAAAAACTACTCAAAAATACATTTTGCACATGATAAGAATTAGTTTACTTATTACTCATTCTTCTGATACCCCTGGTTACCATGGGGTTTCGTGTAACCCCGGTTGAGAAATGCTGCCATAGAGATACAGTTAAGGGAAGAAAAATTAACCAAACCATTACCATTTATCCCCCCCCCCCCTTTCCCGTACATGCACAACTTCCCTCGTATTCCCACAACTCCCCGTGTACTCCCATGCCCCCCCTCCCCCCCATAGTACTACACCCCTATACTCCACCACTCATACACCTACACCCCTTTGTTCTCCCCCCCCCCTTTACTCCCCCCCTCTCTACTCCCCCCCTCTCTACTCCTACACCCCACTCCATTCTCCTCCCACACTTCTGAATCCTTCAAAAACCTTGTATATCACGTGTGTAAGGCCAATCCTGGAGTATGCGGCCCCAGCATGGAGCCCGTACCTTGTCAAGCACAAGACGAAGCTGAAATAAATTCAGAGGTATGCCACTAGGCTAGTCCCAAAACTAAGAGGCATGAGTTATTAAGAGAGATTGTGTGAATTGCACCTCACGTCACTGGAAGACACACGAGTTCGGGGAGACATGATCTCTACATAGAAAAATTCTCAATTTAATTGACAGGATAGACAAGGATGGATCATTTATCATGTGTGATACACACACAAGGGGACATAAGTAGAAGCTGAGTACCCAAATGAGTCACAGAAACATTAGAAAGAACTTCAGTGTCAGAGTAGTTAGTAAATGGAATGCACTAGGAAGTGATGTGGTGGAGGCTGACTCCATACACAGTTTTAAATGTAGATATGATAGAGCTTGAACAGCTTGGGAATCTGTACATTAGTAGATTGACAGTTGAGAAGTGGGACCAAAGAGCCAAAGCACAACCCATGCAAGCAAAACTAGGTGAGTATACCCCCTACAGCTGCTACAGGCTGCTTCCTGGGGGAGTGTAACAAAAAGGAGGCCTGGTCGAGGACCGGGCCGCGGGGACACTATAAGCCCCAAAATCATCTCGAGATAACCTCGCTCCCATAGGCACCATTCCACCATACCATACACTGCTCATAAGCACACTAACATCCTCCAACTCTCATTACCACTGCTACACCTACACCACTGTCAAAGCCTCCTAAATACTACTACTCCTCCTACGTGCCCACGTTTTAATATAGGCCTATATTCACAGAAAGGGGGGGGGGGTAGGCAGTTTTGCATTTTAGAATATTTGTTGCATATATAATGCGAGTTATGTTTAGCATGGGAGCCAGAGATTTCTCACTTGATTTTCTACAGTTAAAATATACAGTATCAAGTTTTAAACATAGTACAAAGACTATATTAATGTATAATATTTTTTCAGGTTCGCTCGGTTAGATTGGTGCACGACAATGACTCTGGGAAATTTAAAGGTTTTTGCTATGTGGAATTTGAAGATGTTCAAAGTTTAGAAGATTCACTGTCATTCGATGGAGCATTATTTATTGACAAAAACATTAGAGTGGATATCGCTGGTAAGTAATTTATCATTCATCTGTACATCCTGGTCCCCTTGTTAAAGTTAAGGTAGTGCATATTTTTGTTATCTTGTTAATTGTTACATTAACCCTTAAACTGCAGGGCATTTTTTTTCCCCCAAAGGAGTGCATGGTTTGAGGTGCAAAGTATTATTAATATATTTTACTGTGTGTTGAGAAGCATAGGGGGAGTTATTTTTTAAAGTGTTGTCCCTGCCATTAAAATAGGGCTCTAAAGCTCAAATAAATAATACAAATCTAATTTTTTAATATAAAGAGTGTGCATATCTTACAAAAACATAAATAGCAAAAGTTTTCAGTATGTTAGCCAGACTTATTGTTTCATAAATATTGATTAAATATTATAGTGAATTTTAATGTGTTGCTGCCCAAAAGTTATGTTTATTAAGACTTTAAAGTATTTTGTTATCGCAGCGTGTTTGTAAACTGGCCAGCTTGTGTAGTCACTAGATGAGCTCTGTCTTTAGAAAAAGGACGAGCTGAAATACAGTACTGTAAAGCTTTGTTAATCAGAGCTTGCAGCTATCCTCTCGGAGTATAATGGAATAAATCTTAGTTATTGATTACATTAATACATTATTGTCTCTTTCTGATTACATTATTGTTAATGAGTGGATTTATAAGTAATTATATGAAATTAATATTTCTGCCAGTTTAGTGATTAAGTAAGCAACAGCACAATTAGTTGCAAGATAAGACACGTAGGTTGAAGTGAGCACAAAGTGCTGACTATGCTGTCGAGAAATTCTTTTCAGTTGCGGTTAGCCTCTTTTGGGAGGGAAATGGTGTGCATGTTATGCCCTCCTCATCCCCAACAAGATGCTTATAAGACATTTAATCCTGAAAAGTTTTTATTTAGATGTTATTTTTTTTCAGCATACAATATTGAATTTCTATTTTTTAAAGAATGCATTGGCATAATGCTCCGAGTTGCTTACAGTTGTAGGTAACATTTAAATGTGTGTGTTTATTTTGAAGAGTCTCGGCGTGGAGAGCGAGGAGGAGGATTTGATCGGGGTCGTGGCAGGGGACGAGGCGGTGGACGAGGTGGGGACATGAATGATTTCCGAGGAAGACGAGATGCTTCAGATGACTTTGGTGGTAAGTCCGTGTGTGTTAGTTAATGAAAGTGATATGGTGACTTATTAAAAAACATTGTATTTTGAAATTTATATATAGGCTTGATTATATCATGTTGCAAAAGGGTTTTACTCGTTTGTGCCATAAGAGTATGGTTATGATGCACAAGGTGTTGGATTATGTATATGGTGTAACACTTGAAATTTCATTTTATCTGATAATGCTTCATTTTATGCAGTGGTGACTTTAATCTTCATGATTAAGAAAGGCAGAAAGTCTGTGATTACACAGGTAAAACACAAGTCTTAGGAAGTGAGATAGGAAGAGATGGGGAGTGTCACAACCCACTCCATCAGTGTCTCGCTTCATCAGTCTCTCCAACACTGTATCATCTCACAACCCATTGCATCACAAAGCCTTACCTCACAACCTATTGAATCACAGAGCCTCATCTCACAACCATTCCATCACAGTATCTCACTTCACAACCCATTCTGATAAATTGTTATGTAGTGTATTGTAATTATGTGTGTGTGGAGAAGAATACTTTCATAATTCAATATTGCAAGATAAGTTAGGTTTCAATATAGCAAAAAAAGATAGATTAGAATTATCAACAGATTAATTTATATAATTACAACATTTTAATGTATTATGTTTCTTTAAATCAGGTCGTTTTAATAGAAGGGAAGATGACCGAGGTGGAAGAGGAGGTGGAGGTCGTGCAGGTTTTCCTGCAGGTACAGGTGGTAGGTATGGTGGATTTGAAGAGCGTGGTGGTGGCGAGCGAGGAGGGGGTGATCGAGGAAGCTTCGGTGGAAGAAGTCGTGGAGGACCACCCGGACCACCTAGTGGGGATCGCCCTGGGCGAGGCGGTGCTGCTGCCCCCGGTGAAGGCGGCTATATGAGACGTGACCGCCGAGACAGTGATCGCTCTCGTAACTTTGATGACTTCAAGGAACCAGATCCCGGTAAATTTAATCTTATTTTAACATTATTTATAGATGTTTAACATCTAGTACTCATTATTTTATTATTTATTTAGTTTTACCCAGGCCCAGACATTTATTTATTTTCTTGACATTGTAATAAATGTCAAAATGCAAACTATGTAAGCGTTGATCTCAAAATAACTCTTATTTCGCAAAGTACTGGTAAAATTTCTATACAGGCTTTGTAAGTACCGTATAATCCTTTATTAAAAAAGCGTATTCGAGTGAATCTAAGTGGAAAATCAGATGCGATGAAAGAATTCCAATCCAATAGGTAATTGGTGCAATGGAAATTGGATCCAGATAACCAAGGAAACGCCCACTCGACCAGAATGCAGTGTTCTGAACTCACAAATCAATCTAATAAAATTTTATATTAAACTAGGCTTTTCCCAAGTTATTTAGATAAAATATGCACAAGCAGGTGTGCTCTCATTTTCACAAAATGAAAATAATATTAACTGAAGCACAAAAATAAATAAAATTACATTAATTGGGTATAAAGGAACATGTTTAGAACAAATTATTCTGTCCAAGTGGTTTTCCACTATTGTCTCGACACTTCAAGAGGGCTAGGTGCTACGTATCACAAATGCCGAAAAAACAGTTAAATAAAGCACAGTTGGCCGAGAGTGATCGTTGGGATGTTGCTTCTCACTGCATTGGATAGGGAGATACTTGGCCTTTAGTAGGGAGGGGGTAAGGAAGATGCATTTTCCTTACCATCTGAATGTACTCATGCTATACTTATGGTAAAGAGACGGTCCTGCTGTTGTGCATGATTGGTTGCCATATATATTCCTATACCACAATAACATCTCTGAAGTTGTGAGTAATACATTGCTGTTTGTATGCCAAAACATCCCTGCACTTATTTGAATGTTTTAGAGCATTCACTGCAGAAATGAAATTTAATAGGCAGTGTTAGATTTCTACTGCTAATGTTATATTTATTTGTAGAGGCTAATAATACCCCCTGAAACTACCATTTACTGTATAGTCGAAGATAATTATTTTTGTTTCTGGTTACGTTGCACAAATTAAGAGGCACTCTTCACAAACTATGTAAATGTGGCTGGCGGATGGTGGAGGAGTAGGGCAGTGTATGTAGCAGTGGGCTCCACTACACCTTGAGTATTACCTAACACGACGACATACCTGTACACATGTAGAGTTCAAAGGATTTATTTAGGGTGAATTGTGCTTGTGTATCTTGTTGTATAGCTGCATCTGTATGCTTATCTACAGATAGATAAGCATGCACACACGCTTGTACCAGTACACAGTTCAGGAAATAAAAAGTGCCTAATAAACTTAAGTGAATTCTGTCGACGGAAATCAAAATAGCAGGAAAAAGGGTTTAGAAAGAACATAGCATGCAAGATCTTGAAGAGAGAACGTATGAAAAATGTTGGAAGATGATTTATACCCAAGTACTGTACGGGTATGAACAGGGATGAAACGAGTAACCAAAATTAGATAAAAGAAAAGAATGGGTATCTTCCTTATTCATCAAAAGGCCTTTAACACTCCCACAGAAAAGGCCAGTATAAAAGATGGAGAAAGAAGCTAGTATAAGGGGAAACTGGTCTGGACTGTGTACAAAATATCCAAATGGGATTGAAAATAGTAATTGTGAGAGATACAGAGCCTGGATGGAGTGAGGTGACAAATGGAGTTTTACAAGGATCTGTATTTGGCCTATTGTTTGTGATCTATATCTGCCCAAGAAACTATATTCATTCATATTACTATTTACAGACAATAGTAAGCTCATAAGAATGTACTCATGCTATTAACTTCAAAATGCAGCAAGAGGGCCTAGTTTGGCAGAAAGAGTGGTCAGACAATTGTATTTTAGAGTTCAGACCAAGTAAGTTGAGCAAAGTTATGAGAATGGGGATGGCAGAAAGAAGACTAGAACAGCAATACAGAGAGAACTGGTGACCACAGGTAGGGCTAGTGACCGTGAGCTTGGCGTCACTTCTTGGTCTCTTATTCAACATACAAAATCTAGCAGACATAAGAACTTCTATTTGTAACTTAAAGAATCCTTCAGAACATTAAATATAACAAAGTCAGGAAAAAAAAGAAAATATTGAAAATAGCTGCAAGATTAAGGTTTGAATGGGATTTCATTAGAATAAGATTTAACACGTAGGCAGTGCTGCTGCTAACAGCTGACAATACCGCTGTGCACAAGAATTTCTTCTTGGATTGTTAATGTGTTTCCTGATCACGGGGAAAAGTGATAAAATAAAAATCGTAGGTGACGTATTTTGGCCGCAATAGGACGAGGAAGTCTGGCAAGATTCAGGCGCTGACAAAGTACGCGTCCGGGGCGTTCTCTTCCACCCGAGCTGTTAGTTGGGAGTTGCCACAAAGATAGTGCTCTAATTTATTAATGTCTCCGATTGAATTGTAACGTTTTGAGTTTAAAAACTCCAAAGTTTTGTACGTCCTTGATCCGCATCACTAAAGCTTTTACCACTCCTACGGTTCTGAAATGCCTTTTCCTTGAGCACTTTTCTTCCCACTCCCATTCTATTTCCATCTTCACCGATGGGTCTAAGTCTGCGGACGGTGTGGGCTACTCTGTTTTTCCTGACTGCACTTATATGTGTCGCCTCCCTTCGGAGGCTAGCGTCTTCACAGCAGAACTTTATGCTATTCTTTATGCTCTCCATCTCTTGCTTTCTCATTCTCATTCCTCCTTTGTGGTTGTAGTTGACTCTCGTAGTGCCCTCATGGCTCTAGGGTCCTTTAATACTGTTCATCCGGTGATCATAGAGATTCAACATTGAAGGCTAGCGTCTTCACAGCAGAACTTTATGCTATTCTTTATGCTCTCCATCTCTTGCTTTCTCATTCCTCCTTTGTGGTTGTAGTTGACTCTCGTAGTGCCCTCATGGCTCTAGGGTCCTTTAATACTGTTCATCCGGTGATCATAGAGATTCAACATTGGCTGTTTCTTATTTCTAGTAAATTTAAATCAGTAGAGTTTTGCTGGGTTTCCAGCCATATTGGTGTTTCTTTAAATGAGCGTGCGGATGTTGCCGCTAGGGAAGCTAGCTGTTCTTGTCCCGTAACAAGCTGCATACTCTCAAACGTAGTGTGTCCCCGTGGCCTTCGTCCTACCACCGTAACTGGCAGTGGGAAACTGCTTTAGCAAGGCTGCGGATTGGCCATACTCGCTTAACCCACAGTCACTTAATGGAGCGCCGTCCTGCTCCTTATTGTCCAAATTGTGTTGTCCCTCTTACAGTTGTGCATATCCTTGTTGAATGTCCTGACTTCCAGGGTGAGCGTGTCTTGCTTTCCGACCGTCCCTCGCGGTCTCTTGTCCCTCGATAGAATTTGTGGTGAATCGGATACTTTTGATATCATTCGCCTTATGCGTTTCTGTTCTCGTATTGGCATTCTTGGTGATATTTAGCGCCCTCTGATTATTTCGCTCCTTGATGGTGCTATATAGCCTTCCCGGTTTGGTGCCTTTTTTTTTTATAATTACCTTACCTTTGAAATATACTAATTTTATAAGAAAATTCGACGTAAATAAGTAGCAAGTGGTCACGGATAAGCTCGTATATGTCAGCGTCGTGATTGGCTACAGCTGTAAGATGAAAAATGTTACCTTCTCTGATTGGCCAAACTAAAAGCCTAGTGACATCTAGCGAGACCTAAGTGAACTACTTAAAAATCTTTGTAAGAATACTTTTCTGAATCGCCCTTCGGCTCATTCTTAGCCGGTACTTAGGAACCTTCGTAGCACACATACTTATGAAGAAATACTTGGAGCTTCGTGAGCAGGTAAAAGGGTGGAAAAGCAAGATAGGAATTGGTAGAGTCCCAGAAGAATTGGTGCTAGAACACTTGCTGTTCCTAGTACTGTACTATATACAGTACATAAATGATGCCGTTGATGAGTTGCTCTTGTGTTTGTTGATGAAACAAAGTTGATGAGAATCAGGATGAGTGAGGACGAATACTAGAGGCTCTGTGGAAACTTAGATAAGTTACAGGCATGGTAGGAGTTGGTCGGCCGAGCGAACAGCAGGCTGGACTTGTGATCCTGTGGTCTCGGGTTCGATCCTGGACGCCGGCGAGAAACAATGGGCAGAGTTTCTTTCACCCTATGCCCCTGTTACCTAGCAGTAAAATAGGTACCTGGATGTTAGTCAGCTGTCACGGGCTGCTTCCTGGGGGTGGAGGCCTGGTCGAGGACCGGGCCGCGGGGACACTAAAAAGCCCCGAAATCATCTCGAGATAACCTCAAGAAGAATCTAGGTCCTGGTCACTAAATCCTGTAAATGAATAATTTTCCACACATATCTGACACAAAAATATTAAAGACATCAAACTGAAAGAGAGGATTAGCATATTTAGCAGCTAGATACACAAAGGGCATAATCTGAGAAGGAAAATGGCAGGAAAAGGGATTTAGAAATGACACTGCATGCAAGATATGAGGAATGTATGAAAAATGTGGGAGGAGGATTCGTACCAGAGTACTGTACAATTGATATAACATAGATGAAACGAGTCACTGTGGGAGTACTTTTATTTGTGTTTATGTATGTGTGTATGCATGCATGCATGCATGCATGCAAGCAAAGAGGCAAGAATGGTGAAAAAAACATGCTGTTCAGTTATGTGCCAGTATCTATACTGGAGAGAAAAAACAAAAATAATCTGAATGCTTTTCGTGATTAGATTTTCAATGAGTACAGTTGACAGAAAATAGAAGGACGTGGGCTTCTAACCCCCCACAAGTAAGTAGACTAAGAAATGCGTCACAAAGCGTCATGTGGCAAGGAGTACTGGGAAGTCGAGACACCACCAGTGTAGCTCTCGTCCTGTAACTACACTTATGTAATTATACACGTAGACAGAATTTGCCTTGCAAAGTGGAATTAACAAAATTATGGAGTCGGTTATTAAGCCTCTTTTTTTTGTTTAAGTAATCCTGCAGAAGAGAGGAAGTAAGCCAATTAAAGGAGAAATCAGTTTGATAGGTGATAGGCCCAAGTGAGAGCATTGAGAAGTGGGAGGATATGGAGCAGGAAAGTGGGAGGATATGGAGCAGGAAAGTGGGAGGATATGGAGCAGGAAAGTGGAAGGATATGGAGCAGGAAAGTGGGAGGATATGGAGCAGGAAAGTGGGAGGATATGGAGCAGGAAAGTGGGAGGATATGGAGCAGGAAAGTGGGAGGATATGGAGCAGGAAAGGGAGAGGAGGGGTGGGGGCAGGATGGGGTGAGGAAATATTTTATTTTTGTTAAATATTTATGGTCAGGAAGTTTGATATTTTGATATTCATCATTAAATTAATTGCGTAATGATGAATTTCTTCTAGGCCAGAGACTGACCTTGCCAAGAATGCATCAAACAGCTATCACTAAATAAATTGTTTATTACTAAAATCCATTTGTTGTATTTATGATGATCTATGTATTGGGAACAAGCTACAGGTACGGGAGTTAAATTCCAAGAAATGGAATGTAATAAGTTTATCAGAGGGTAAACGAGACTGGGAGGACTCATCGTGTCCGTGTCCAAGACATTACAGTTTGTAAGGATACCTGGTTACCTGGTTGATGGGGTTCCGAGAGTTCTTCTACTCCCTAAGCCCGGTCCGAGGCCAAGCTTGACTTGTGAGGTGAGAGTTTGGTCCACTAGGCTGTTGCTTGGAGATGACCGCAGGGCCACATACCCATCACAGCCCGGTTGGTCCGGCACTCCTTGGGAGTGGAGGGCTGGTAAAGCCCCAAGACAAAAATAGGATAAGTTCAAAGATTAGAAAAAAGTCAGAAATGCAATGAAATATTCATAATCATTTTGAGTAGTAATGAAATAGAATTTGCTTGAACCATAAATCGTGGGAGCTGCATAGATTCATAATGGCAAGAGCAAGTATGACAGCGTTTATAATTTTGGAAAGTATGAAAGCACCAGTTACGGGGCCCAGCAACTAATTTTTACTCCATGTAAACACAGGTTAGCACAATTCACCCAAAACAAATCCTTTGAAGTCTACATAGAATTGAAAAGAAAAACTGCATTCATAACAATGTTTTTTTTCTTTTTCATTATCCAGTGGGAGTTTCGTTGTCAGCGGCGTTGCAGTCTCCCCCACCCTCCGGCTCCCCACCACTCTCAGCTGGTCGGTTGTTAGGAAACTACTGACTTGTTACACTTGACAATGAAACGCATAACGTTTTAGGATCAGACTTACTTAATTTTTGCTTTATTATTAGTATTATTGTTAATATTATTATTATTTTAATTTACAGGGATGTAATCTGGCTTGGCCATGCAGGCTGTTCTGTACCATATTGATATATTCTGTCTTGTTCAGGCACCTGATACTAGTAAACATTTTTATTTAGTTATAATGTTCAATACTGCTCAACAAATGAACAATGAATTATATCTGAAGTAGTCTTGAATATCTAAAGAAAGAAACAAGATAAACTACTTGATAATCAAGAATATTGATCTACATAAGCATTGTTCATTGTGCGCAGTACCAAAACAAAAAACAATACACACACCTCACAGGCATTCTCTTTCACTCGTATTCTCTCTCGCTTTCTCTCTCCCCCTCTTAGTTATCAAACACAGTTGGAGGAAAACATTTAGTTAGTACTGCCTACAATATGGTCAGTCAAGTAACTGGAAACAAAAATATTTTTCTACTTTTGCATTTCTTTGAAAAATACAAACATTAACTCGTATAGAATATGGAAATAGCAGTTTTTTTAATACTTGCACAGTATACAATTGAATCTACTATTGGATCTGTTGTTGATTTTAGTGTGCTAGCATAGTGGATGTACAGTACATGCAGGCGATGAGTCACAATATCATGGCTGAAGAATGTTGACCAGACCACACACTAGAAGGTGAAGGGACGACGACGTTTCGGTCCGTCCTGGACCATTCTCAAGTTAATCGACTTGAGAATGGTCCAGGATGGACTAAAACGTCAACATCCCTTCACCTTCTAGTGTGTGGTCTGGTCAACATGTACAGTACATGATTTATGGTTCATCTGTTGGCATGGCACATTAAATCACTGAAGAAAGTTCAGTATGGCTTTCAAAAATAGAATTACATATTTAGTTGGCAAAACACCAGAGGATAGAAATCAGGAAGAAAGGGATTCCAGTCACTAGACAGTGTCTGGTAGTAACAACAAATTAATAGGATTGTGAAAGCAGAGCCAAATGGTTAGCTATATTTTTACTTAATGATTATGTTTTGGCACATGTTAATTAATGTTTTTATATGTTTTCTCTATGGAGACTTCATCTTTATTCCCGAATAGTACCACAACACCATTAAATAATGTTTCGTGTCATGAACTTGAGATTTTAGATAACTAAATCATTAAGATCAAATGCTCTGTCACCAGACTTGGAGCTTCTATGTTGTCAAGACTAAAGTCATTATTTTAGAGGGAGAAAAGTAACTTATTGATAATGACATTAACTTACGTTGATAAAGAAACTCGTGACATCATCCCTAGTAAATTTACTTGGACTTGAAATATTTACATGATGTTTATGTATTCAATTATTTTGTAGAATGTCTTTTGTTGTGAAATGAGGGGAGAGGGGGGGTGCGTTGCCCGTATGGGAAGGGGAGATTCTTGGTGATCTAGAAATACATTGAATAGTGAAACTTAACGAGTATTGCCTTGTTCGTAGTCCTAGAAGAGATTCTCGGTCTTATAATATTTAAGTTCATACTTTAACCTTGCACTTACCGCTAATTTGGGAAAGCAATTATAGTTTGTGAAATAAACAGCAGAAGTGTACCGTATAATCTTATTTTGATTTCTCTTATTAAAGACTCGTTAAAAATTTATTAAGATTATTATTTCTTTATGGAAAGAGAGAAGGGGGAGGGACGGGGTATTGAACCATAGATGACTTGTAGGAAATGTTTTTTTCAGATTTAACAATATGCTAATTAAATGAGTAAGATATTGCATCTTGCTCATTTAACTCAACATGATATAAGCAACATATACCATAAGTTATATGTTGCTCTCCTATTTCTACTAGGCTGATTCCTCCCTACCCATTTAAAGTTGGAAACTGGATTGTGGTGATTTAGTGAGTACATGCTTAGATGATTTTACAAATGTTGATCTTTTCAGAGGAATTGTCTCAGAGGCCAAGACTGAAGTTATTGCCAAGAACTAAAAAGGACCCTGTAAATCAGATTGCTGAAACATCGCAAACAAGCAGTATATTTGGCGGAGCAAAGCCTCGGGAGGAAAAAGCTAGAGATGACTTACAGGAATAAACATAAATAGTTTCTGTATTCCATGTGTAGCAGGTAAGCAGTCAATGCACCTTGAGCGAGTTTGTGGAGATGGGTCTGTAAACCTAATACATTTGGAACTCAATTTTTTTTTCATTTTTTTTCCCCTTTGATCACACATACTGTAGTTGTGAGAGTTTCTGTTTAGTAAATTAGAAGAGAAATTTTGTTACATTTCCACTCTTTAATGTGTGTGCTTGCTTTTATTCAGGTTTTCCCTGAACAAAAGCCGTGCGAGTCGTCCAGGGTAACACAATAGTTCATGCTAGTGTCAACTTTGGAACACTGGTGTCAGGAACATTTGCCAAGTTGTATATTTAGCTGTTACAGAGTTTAAGGAGGTGACTTAAATTTGTACTACTGGATA
Source organism: Procambarus clarkii (assembly GCF_040958095.1). NCBI lineage: Eukaryota > Metazoa > Arthropoda > Malacostraca > Decapoda > Cambaridae > Procambarus > Procambarus clarkii. Next base: position 23,862,140 of record NC_091177.1, read on the forward strand.
TTAAACTGTCTTAGACACCATTAAGTAAAGAATGAGGACAACCTTTGCATTTGTAGTATAATGCACCTTAGATTAAGGAGGAGAAATCACTTCTTATTCCCATTTCCCTCCTCTCTTCCCTAAAGCACAATGAATAAATATTTATTACGTAATGATAGCTGATATCTACCAAGGAAATTGAAGTAGGAAATTGCACGAGCACCTTCTTCTAATTTCAGTTTAGTTTGTAGTTATCCGATATTATACAGCTTAAATTTTTTCTGGATTAGTGCGCGCGCACACTGCTGAACAAGGAATGGCTATTTTGTTTGGTAATGTTTATAGCATCTGGTATGA
>NC_091177.1:23862975-23870475 GCF_040958095.1 Procambarus clarkii
CTCCTCTCTCTCTCTCTCTCTCTCTCCTCTCTCTCTCTCTCTCTCTCTCTCTCTCTCTCTCTCTCTCTCTCCTCTCTCTCTCTCTCTCTCTCTCTCTCTCTCTCTCTCTCTCTCTCTCTCTCTCTCTCTCTCTCTCTCTCTCTCTCTCTCTCTCTCTCTCTCTCTCTCTCTCTCTCTCTCTCTCCCCTCTCTCTCTCTCTCTCTCTCTCTCTCTCTTTCTCTACTCTCTCTCTCTCTCTCTCTCTCTCTCTCCTCTCTCTCTCTCTCTCTCTCTCTCTCTCTCTACTCTCTCTCTCTCTCTACTCTCTCTCTCTCTCTCTCTCTCTCCTCTCTCTCTCTCCTCTCTCTCACTCTCTCTCTCCTCTCTCTCTCTCTCTCTCTCTCGTCTCTCTCTCTCTCTCCTCTTTCTCTCTCTCTCTCTCTCTCTCTCTCTCTCTCTCTCTCTCTCTCTCTCTCTCTCTCTCTCTCTCTCTCTCTCTCTCTCTCTCTCTCTCTCTCTCTCTCTCCTCTCTCTCTCTCTCTCTCTCTCTCTCTCTCTCTCTCTCTCTCCTATCATAGAATGATAGCCTATTCCTCTATCATACCTACTTTTAAAGTTATGAACGAAGTTACAATTCACAATTTCTACAATCTGCTCCTTTGGGTCATTCCATTTACTCACTACCCTTACTCTAAAAGAAAACTTCCTAACATCTCTGTGACACATCTGAGTCTCAAACTTCTTTGAGGCACCCCCCTGCTTGTTACTTTACTCCAGTCCGACTCCTCGCCTCTCACTGTCACTCTGAAACCAGTCTGTCAGGTAATTCCTTACTTATGGTAGTGCATTTCCATCTACTCCTGTACTGTATCAAAGCCTTTTTGGCAGTTCAGAAATATGCAATATGCCCATCCTTCTGTGTCTGGCCTTATTTTCGTTTCCGTATCATAAAACTCTAGGAGGTTCGTCAGGCATGATTTCCCTGCTCTAAAGCCGTGTTGGTGTAGACTTACAAACCCAATTCTTTCTAGGTGTGCAATACCTAGCAATACAATACCAGGTAATACTTACCTGTCATGGATTGACAGGTGATGTCTCTGTCGAATATTGAGATGATTCCATAATAATGTCTTAGACTGTTCCAATTCATTATCATGACTTTGAAATAGAATTACAGAAACAGAAACTGGCTAATCCAAATCTATATAAATAAAAATGGAAATGTTCGTTTGTTCATGACCCCTAATCTCGGAAAGTTCTTCACCGATTGCTTTGAAATTTTCACCCAACGTTCCATTCGCATCCGAGCTGGTTTTTATATATACACTATATTGATGTCACGTCTGTGACGGTAAAAAAACATGCCTTTTCTGAAAAACTATGTTTTTCATGAGTTTTTCATGTGAGGGAAATCTTCAAAACCTCTTTACCGATTGCTTTAAAATTTTGAAACAACGTTGCATTCGAATAGGCGCGTATTTTTATATATCTACTATATACATGCCTCACCTGTGACAGGATAAAACATTTTTTTTTTAAACAGCGCCATCTGTTGGATGTAAGAGCAACGCACGCTATAATCTCCGAAAGTTCTTCACTCATTGCTTTGAAAATTTCACCGATTGCTTTGAAAATTTGAAACAACGTTGCACTTGAATAGGCTCGTCTTTTTATATACCTACTATATAGATACCATCCCTCTGACAGGTAAAAACATGCGTTTTTGAAAATCACTGCCATTGTTGCACATAATAGCAACATGTATGCTATACTAAATATGTCACGAATTCCATTTCAATGTTTCCGATTGCATTGATAAATTTTATTTTCATAGATTTCGATTTATTTTATTTCTTATTGAATTATTTTGTGTGACATTGTGTAGGAATTGAGCTGTGTTGTTTACCATACCTTTCATTTCGTAAGTATAAGCACAGATGCCATACCTGTGACAGGTAAAACTATGTTTTTCTTGAAAAGCAATGCCATCTGTTGCATGTAAGAGCAACACACGTGCTATCGTAAATATGTTACAATTCCATTTCAATGTATCTGATTGCATTGATAAATTGAATTTTCATAGATTTTGATTTATTTTCATTTTGATTTAATTATTTTGTGTGAATTGCATTTAAATTGAGCTGTGTTGTTTACCATACCGTTTATTTTGTGAGTATAGTTTATTATTTTATTTTTTCATATTTTTATTTCATTTTTTTACTGTTTTCTTATATTTGAGTGATGGGAACATCGGATCACTTGATATTCCCAATTTTCTGATGGAAACATTAGACCATTTGGGAAGGCATCAGACGAGGGAGAGGGGAATATGGGGAGGACGAGGGAACGGAAGTGAGAGATGGTGGGGAGAATGAGGGAACAAGGGAGGGGGTAATGATGAGGAAGGACAAGGGGACGGGGGAAATTGGGATGTTGAGAACGAGGGGATGAGGGAATGGAGAATGGTGGGGAGGACAAAAGGACAGGGGAGTGGGCATGGTGGGAAGGAAGAGGGGACGGTGGAGTTGGGAATGGTTGGGAGGACGAGGGGACGGTGGAGTGAGGAATGGTTGGGAGGCCGAGGAGCCCAGTGAGGTGGGGAGGGGGGGGAATGGTGGGGAGGACTGGAGGACAGGGAAGGTTGTTGTGGTTCAGCAACGCACATGCGATTCTGACCCACAGCAATGCGTGGCCGGGTACTGCTAGTCTACAAATAAAACAAAGGTTAATGAAGCATTATTAAGAAAGAAATTGCATTTTTAGAAGAAATTTCACTCCCTTGGGTATCCCCTTGGATCTGTGAGAGATTATTGCTGTTTTTATCTTAACACCTCCTATCACGGATTCACAGATTTTGCAGAGCTTTCATATCCTCAGCATTTCCATTTCCATATCCTCAGCAATATCATCACTCTTTAAGTAACGGAGAATAAGCAAAACCTTGTTTTTGCGAAGGCCAGGAAAAATGTTCAACAACTTAGGTGTTGCATTGATCTCTCCTCTTCTTGGGTACCAAGACTTATCAAAAGGTTTGCTTGAGTTACTGGTGCTGTCTATTTAATAAAATATGTTCAAAAGGAAAAATATTTAATCTATTGTGTCGGGGGACAGGACGTCAGAGCGTATTTTTTTCACACACACACACACACACACACACACACACACACACACACACACACACACACACACACACACACACACACACACACACACACACACACACACACACACACACACACACACACACACACACACACACACACACACACACACACACACACACACACACACAGGAAGCAGCCCGTAGCAGCTGTCTAACTCCCAGGTACCTATTTACTGCTAGGTAACAGTTACATCAGGGTGAAGGATACTTCCCATTTGTTTTTCCAGTGGTGCCGGACTCCATGATTCTAAAGCACTGTGCACTTGGCCACCATCCACCGGATGTGGGATTGTATGTGTGAGTGCATGTATGAGTGTGTGTGAACAATCATTATTCCATGAGTCCAACAACGATTGTAATACTTAATTTAATTTAGAGAATAAAACAAATCGAGTTATATCGTATGCATTTGAACAAGTACATCAAGAAGTTTGAGAAAATAATATATGTATATAATTCATACTTGACCAAACTGACTTGCCTAAGCTAAGTTGTCGTGTCTACAACATTCATATGCAAATTTTTGTAAACCTAATTAGATAAAAATGTAGCGTTCGTTATACTATTAGGCTGCATACTAGAATATTTAGTAAGTTAAAAGTATTTAAGTGAAGAGTGACACGTTGAGCATAATGAAGCAGTGGCCGCTGTTCCCATAACCTGTGTTCTTGTCTGGGTGTTGAGCATCACACAGAGCTCCGATATCATACTTAATGAGTATTCAGTATTTCCATGACTACACCGGACATCTATGATCTTACAGGATCTCTGTGACTATGCAGAAACTCCATGACTATACAGGAACTCCATGACTATGCATAAAGTCCATGACTATACAGGAACTCTGTAACTATGCAGAACGTCCATAACTATACAGGAACGCCAAGACTACGAAGGAGCTCGATGACTATACTGGAGCTCGATGACTGTACAGGAACTCCCTGACTATGCAGAAGGTCCATTACTATACAGGGAGCTCCATGACTTTGCAGAAAGTCCATGACTATGCAGGAGCTCCATGCCTAAGACAAGAAGACTAAGAGCGAGGCCGCACACCAGCACAAGGAACATGCCCTGAAAGAGTTACTTTGAATTATCTAATGTAATCGAACATTTACTCATATTCAATCACATTAAAGTATGGCAACTTATAGTTAAACCAGTTAATACTTGCATATTACCTTAATGTTAACAATAGAAAGTGAAGTCTGGATAACAACCTTGGTCGGTGGATTGGAACAGTTGGAACTGTTTGCAAACAATTGTTTTAACTCCTGATTATAGAGCCCGGCTTCATCTATCCTCATGAGTCTGGTGATATTAAATTAAAATATGTTATTTAGTAAATTTTGATTATTTCTTATGTAACATATGTTTTATAAGGTGAAGCACAACAGAGAAGGAATTTGGTTTCCATTTTTGATTCGGCAGACAATTAAGGATTTATATTACACTAGGGATATATTTTAATGGTAATCTATGCCAAACTTTACTAGCATATTTCGATAAATATGATTAGATAATTATATATATAATAAATCTTGATAAGAGGATAAATATTCCTGCATTAAAGTGTTTGGTAATTTTATTACATTAGATAACATAACTCAAGAATTATATAAGCTGATTTATATAAGTAACGAGTTATACCTTCTGTTGAAGACAGGCACCAGGGGGTGTCCCTTGGCACACAAAATACAGTACATCAGCGGCAGGAACTCCTCTCTCGCCACGTAAAAGTCACACTCACCTGAAGATAGTGTATTTTAACAGCTGTGTAAACCAATCACTGTGCACGAACAGACTTCGCTTTGGATTATATATACTTTTCATCACTTCCCTGATTTCTTTAGTGAACTCGGTGGGGATTTCGTCTGGAGAGTTCTTCATAAGTAAGCTGGCGTATGAAGAACTCTCCAGACACCAAGCAGAACGCCTTAAGAAAGACTAACGTCGTCTATGCCTTCACAGGCCCACTTGGGGTACTGTCAGTACCCAAGATCTCAGTATGTTGGCAAGACCACAACGTCTCTCTCTCTCTAGGTGATTAACAATGCACACGTAATAGGGCTCCATCAAGGAGTGTATAATTTCCACACACACAACCAGACCATCACCAGAGACATCCTAAAAAGCAACACTGAAATAATCGACAAGTATAACGACAACAGAAGACTGGACACCAGCGAGGCGCTACACATCAAAACGTCAGAGCCAGCAATCAACAACCAGTTAACACATAATTACATTCTACCCACTCAAGACCCCGAGCCAACGCAGAGACAGGATCAAATGATCCTGCCTTAGGGCCACAAGCACCAACAAGAACATAAGCTGACCATGTTCATACATTTAATACCATTTCACTATACCCATGTTATGTTATTCATCCACTTGTTCTTTACCACCTCACCCAATGAGTATATAAGAGGGCGCTAAACATGACAAACTTTCCTTTGCGAATGCAAGGAGGGACCTTGCAAAACAAGACCTTGCTGAAGTTCCTCCATCTCCTCAGATGACGGGCAGGAACCCTGAATGCAATGTGCATTTCCTCTCTGTATCGCCACGCTGAGGCACTGGAAAAGGAAACTGGTAGCTGTAGGTTCTCTTGCTGTTTCAACTAGCCTAAAACCCAGTTCCTTCAAAAAATTGGTGGCACTCTTACCCCAGGCGCCGAGTTTCTCAGATGCAATGAGGACAAAATTGTAGTGTGATCCAGTTCTCTGTATTACGGGATTTGGCTGATTCCCTTTGAGTGGTAGCGCCACCTGGTTGTGCAACACTGACGTTATTGTAGGTGTTAGCCAGGGTTGATATGCGTGTGTATCTCATACAACTGCTTGTCATTCTTCCAGGGTTTCACTGTGATACCATCAGGGAGACCAATAAAAACATCAGAGTTACTGGGCGACAGGTAACGGGGCTCTCTCTCAGCTGGACATCCAGCTGTGGTGAACCTCCACTTGATGATGTCGTTAACTTCACTGTGCCTTGAGTGCCATCCTCATGTGCTTTGGCAGAGTAGGCCATGTTGGCCGTATTTGTTGGCAACTACCTTGCCGCAAATACACCTATATTTGGTGTGGATTGGGAGAGCAATTCAAAGGGCGTGTGGTGTGAGACGTGTACCAGTTGATAACATTGAAGTTGCTAAAAGGAAGTCCCCTGAATGTGGGGCTGCTACTGCTGTGAGGCGAGCAATGTTGTGTTTACATAATTCATATATATCATATATATATATATATATATATATATATATATATATATATATATATATATATATATATATATATATATATATATATATATATATATATATATATATATATATATATATATATATATATGCAATTGACGATCACAAAACACTGATCATTTTATGCGGAAATAGTGTTGACAAAGGCTTTAACAAAGCCGAAACGTTCACCTCATTTCATATTTCTCTGTGGATTTTCCGCATATATATATATATATATATATATATATATATATATATATATATATATATATATATATATATATATATATATATATATATATATATATATATATATATATATATATGTCGTACCTAGTAGCCAGAACGCACTTCTCAGCCTATCATAAGGAAAGTTTCATAAGTATCATAAGTTTCTACAGAAGACTGTCTTTCGTTTGTGGCTGCGAGTAAAGTTCCGTAGGAACTTATCGAACTCTTTAATCAACGCCACATGAGATTCCCCCAATAACAATAAAGGAACTATGACCGAGTACTGTCTGCTACCACGACGACAAAGAGAGACGTGATAGACGCCATCTGTATGTTTGTGTATTGAATACAAAAAAATGGATAGTTTATTTCTATTCTCCAATTTAGAGATATCCTCCCAAGACAGAGGGAAGGATAAATTGTCGTATTTGACCATTTTCCTAATCCTAGAGTGAGACTCTACAAGTCTCCCTATACGTCTCCACTTCCACCCTTGTTGTGACGCCAGAAAAGCAGCAATGCACTGAATAATGCATGTTTTATTGTTACCAGCTGGGTTTGGGTTGAAGACCTCATGCCGTCCCCTTAGAAATGGGGGATAAGGGACATAATCCCCCAAAACTGACCTTACACTTGCATTACAGATGACGATTTGGAGGAAATCGACATTATATAATATGAAACCACTCCCCTCTGTTTCTGAAAGGAGATCTTCCAGTCGTGTAATCATATAAGCCACCCAGCTATCAATAAGATTACCCACATCCTCAAGAGTTACCAGTCTAGCGGGTGTTGTTATGAAGTGTTCTCTAAAGTCATCATCTTCCGTGAGTCGTTGTTTCAAAAGTGTTACCTTTACTTCGAGGAGGATTTTTAATGATGAAG
>NC_091177.1:23872975-23998869 GCF_040958095.1 Procambarus clarkii
CAACTTAATATTTTCCACCACCCAGCAAGAATATTTGTAACTGGATTCAGCAATTCTGGGAAAACGACCCTAGTGGGGAATTTATGTGTTAAATACCACGGAAAATTCTAAAAAATTTTAGTGTCATCTGCAAATAATACAGAACAGCCTCTTTCAAACATTCCCTCTCTGCGAAACAAGGTTACTGTCTCCCAGGACCTGATTAACCCACTAGAGTATAAAGAACCTTTTTCAAATGAGTCAGTTTTGTATATAATTGATGACTTATACCTGGAAGCCATACAGAGTCCAATTATAGCCAATATCTTCACAAGAGGGAGACACGGTAATATTTCCGTAATTCTAATTAGTCAAAATTTGTTTCCCCAGGGGAAATATGCCAGGACAATAACTCTGAATTGTAGTCATTATATATTAATGAAGCAGAGAGACATAAGCCAACTTGAAATTTTAAGTGGACAGTTATATGGGCGAAAAACTACTAGTAGTTTCGTTGAAATATACCGTCGGGCAATATCCCAGAACAAGTATGGTTACTTATTGGTCGATCTGACGGTTCCTGAGGCATTACAACTACGAACGAGCATCACCAACGAAGACCACTGTGAAATTGTGTATCAAATGTAATCAACAACGACAACAAAAAAATGTCTCTAACGACACAGAAACGAACAATTCTCACCAGCATCTATAATGACATTTCTAGCCCAGGTGGTTTCACAGGGTCAATTCAAAAATTGTATAAGGCTGCCAGACTTAAAGACCCCAACATTAGTGTTGCAGATGTGAAGGAATTTCTCCATGGGGAGCGATCTTACACATTACATAGAGGAAATTTAGTTAGGTTCCCCCGACGGAAAATATTAGCCCCTAAACCTCGTACCATAATTGCCTGTGACCTAGGGGACTTTTGTAGTTTACAAAAATACAATAATGGTGTTAAATATATTTTAATTTGTGTCGATGTTTATTCCCGCCTAATGCAGACTCAAACTTTAAAAACAAAAAATTCGAGTGAAGTGTTAGTCGCTCTGAAGAAGATATTAGAGGAAACGCCTCAGTTTCTCGGTGTAAGGCGGATATTCACTGACCGAGGTAGAGAATTTTACAACAAGTCAGTTCAAAATTATTTTAATAAGAAAAATATTAAATTATATAGTGTATTTTCGGAAATGAAATCTAGCATAGTGGAGCGAGCCATCAGAACTTTAAAACATAAACTGTATCATTATATGACTCAAGCTAATTCATTAAAATACATCCACATCCTCCCTAAAGTTGTGGACGTGTACAACCACACATTCCACAGGATGCTAAAAAATACTCCTCATGCCATTCATAAGTTGCAAAATATTGAAGATATACGAAGACAGTTTAAGGTTATGTATTTAAACAATGACTCCTCCATAACTGCCATCAGTCCACGGTTGCACCTTGGACAGCATGTGCGACTGGCAAAGCGCAGGAATATATTTCACAAAGGCTTTTGGCACCAAAATACAGAAGAAATATTTGTAGTGTCACATATTGACAGAACACATCCAACCCCGACATATAAAATCAAAGATTTTAACAACGAGTCAATCAGTGGCATGTTTTATGAGCAGGAATTGATTCCAACATCCCTTCCAGACTATTTTCCTGTAACGGTATTACAGTCTAGGAAAACATCGAAAGGACACAGAGAATATTTCGTCAAGTGGAGAGGGTACCCAGATTCTGCCAATAGCTGGATTAAAGCTCAAGACATCGTCAAATTTAACAAAAAATGACAGTTCAAGAGGACTCTCTCGTAGAGAAACATCATCAGTTGTTATTTTTATTAAACAATTTATCACCCAAGAAGCGGAATAAACTAATCAAGGCTTTAAAACGGCAGGAAATTGAATCAATTTGTGAAATTTTTGCCAATTTTCTGAAACGAAACATCCCAGTTCAACCTCAGATAATTAATGGCTTACAGAGATATCAGAATGACATACGTTCTGTAGCGCGTAAGAAAACTCCTTTATACAAAAAGAAGCTCATACTGACCTCCAGACGTGGTGGGGCGATATTAGCAGCTCTGCTACCTTTGTCTGTATCGTTAATTTCCTCCCTAATAAGGTAATTGCGTAAATAAGTAACGAGAGAATAAAATGGTGAAAGAATATTGCCTGGTACCACGATTCATAGCTGAAAAATATTTATTTAATAAAAACAAGAACTCACCATCACCTCCTAATGTGGTGGGTCTGCCCTCCCCCGGTGGTGATGGTAGTGAAAGTATGTCCTTCTCTTTAAAAAACGAATCCAACTCAAGTAATAATATTGGGGGAGCCCGTAACCTACCCACCTGCGACTCTGGTAGGGGTGATGGGGGGGTGGGGGAAGAGGACACTCCTTCCTCCCACCTGACAACAACGGGCTGTGGGCGGTGTTGCCGTAGTAGCACCTCCAGACGGGCGGGGCTGGTCACACGCCCTTTAAATGACATTGGGGCCGCCCGCCGCCACCCTTAAAAAAAAAAAACGCGGGCCGCCCGGCGCGACCATCGCCTTTAAAAAAAAAAAAAATAAATAAAAAAAGGGGACATTCCATCCTTCCGCCCGAAGTGCAAGTAATTGTTGCTGGCCACACTCCACATAAAGCCACCATCACACCCCAAAATCCAAGTCTGGACAACTTAATAAATGTGAATTTTAAAATTGAGGAAATTCCTCATGTCAAAGCATTATTGAACATGTTTGGACAAAACAGCCAACAGGTGATGTGGGATAGTCGCGGAAATTTATTAAAGCCTGTACAAAATTTAAATATTTTAGATATAATTAAAACTCTAGCCTTCACAAAGGGACAATTTAGGGCAAGTGACAAGGAAGATGTAAGGGTTTTACTGAGGGTGGCTGGCATAGACCCAACCCTCATACGTAATTATCGCGCCAGATCACAGTTAAAAGGGGGGAGGGGTATCCATAGGAGACCCCATTGGGAGCCGTATTGAAGACCTATATGAACGTCATCTTAAAGACCACCATATTCAGTTGCATATCCACCATGGAGCAAGCTTCTAGACCCACTCCTCCCCCAGCTACACCTCCAGAAGACAAATCTCCCTTATTAAAGAAGTTGGTTGCTACTCAGCGGTACTACAAGTATGTTGAACACAAATGTAGATTGATATATGCATTGTGGGATTGTTATGACCGTCTTGTGTTGAGTGCCCCTCCAGAACGGTTTTTTAAGTCATTTGGAGAGACGGTGAAACGTTATGAAGAATATTCATCCCAGGAAATCCAGACGGAGATATGGCAAATGGAAAAATTAACCTTCCAACATCGAGACCAGATTACAGCCTTCGAGACTGGACGGAGTGTGTATGGACTTTTAAGGTAAGGAAGGCGCCCTCTACCCCACACCCCTATATTCCTCTCCCTCCAGGTGGGGGACACAGGTGTATTTAAAGGCCTCCACCGTCACCCTCGGTCACCATAATTGACGACGACTCTCTCGTTCCTCTCAACCACCCCTCCGCCATGGCTTTATCGTCCATTAAGTCAATAGACAGCGACATCACCGACACCCACGCCTTTGGGGTCGGTGATGTGATCGTTTACGATCTCCCCGCTGCTGTTGTGCGTCCCTATGGACTGGCAAGTGTAATATGGAAATGTTACAACTATGCCCGCGTGGAACGTGAAGGACTGACTCGTGTCAACAGGGCCACAATACGTTACCGGTCTACCCCAGGGGACATTGAAGTGAAGATAGCTCCCCTACCCTCCGACGGTCAAGACATTGTCGAAGAGTCAGTCTTGTTCTTCCGCCCCACCATCGTGGCGCTAATTTCTGCTTTCGGTGCAGGAGCACCCTTCGAGTCCAACCCTATAGCTCAGGAGCAAGTGCAGTCTTCCGCCGACATCCACTACATCACCAATGTCACCCTGAATACTGCCAAAAATCGTTTATATTGGCTGAAAACAGCCCTAACAAAGGTTGGCAATCTTATGGTAAGAACTCCAACCATGTTTCGGTTGGTGGTACCCCATGGACTGGGGGCCTCCCGTGATGGCATGGACAACTGGCACAAGGACGTCGGGCCCATGCTCATTTCCCTCAACGCTGAGCTGGCCAAGCATAACAAGGAGCTGGTAATCCTCAAACGTCCCTCTACCGTCACCCCATCGATGGTACCCCTCCCGAATGATGATCCCAGGGGAGAGGGTGATAGTAAAACTATCACCCTAGATGCAGTGGTGGGGGAGGGTGCCACCACCCCAGGAAGCTCTTCTCGTTCTACACCACCAGCACCACCAGCTACCCCCAGGAAGAAGAGACACCTACAAGAGTACTCATCCACCTCCAGCGCTGCTCCACCCCCACCCACAACATCTGGCACAGCCAAACGACGGATCGAAACCACTATTGACTTCGACCCCCTCTCAAATCATCGTATTGACACCATCCTCGATGGAGAGTCACAGGAAATATTCCTGTTATCCTCATCACCGAAAAAACAACGAAAGCTGTAACCAACAACACTCAAAGAAGAGGTGGCAGCACCGCCGCAGTCAGTAACAGCAGCAGCAGCAGCAGCAGTACCTCCATCTACAACAGCTTCGGTGGTGGTAGCAGTAGCAGGTCCACCGACGACGGTGACAGTGTTGTCAGCGGTACCTACAGTAGCGGTAATGGTAGCGACAGCAGTACCACCAACTACAGCAGTTCCGGCGGTGACAGCGGCAGCAACAGTACCATCATCGCCGGCAGCGGTAACGGTAGCGGCAGCAGTACCACCAACTACAACGGCTCCAGCGGTGGCAGCAGCAGCAGCAGCAGCAGCAGTACCGTCAGCGGTGTCAGTGGTACCAACAGCTCCCCCAGCAGCAGCGGCAGCGGCAGCAGCGGACGACGGCAGTACCAACAGCTGCTGCTCTTTATATGTAATTTGTTATGGGGAAACAAAATGTAGATGTAGTTCCCCCTGTTGTAGTTCTTTTAAAAGTAATATTTCCTTAGTAGATTAATAAAATAAAATATAAGTAATGATGTTTTATTCCCACCCCGGTCAGTACATAAGATAACAATGGACGAGGAACACTACATATACCTCACTAGCCTCGACCAAGAAGATATATACAACAACACAAGTTCAGCATTTACAAACACCATCCCCACTCTACATTTAAACCCTTCCATTAAACATGAAGTGGCCTTAGTCAACATACTCCTACCCAGACGAATTAACGCTATCATCAAGGATGAGGGGGAGTCTGGCATAGACGTCTATGCTACTTTTAAGCGAGGAACTCTTTCTAAAAGCCCAGAACATCTCATTTACACCTTCCTCCCCAAAACCAACATATTATCCAGAAACATCACATTCATCACGAGTGAGCTTAGCCGACAAATAATCACCGACATGAAGCTTAGCTTCCGAGGTGATTTCAAAATATACTTCTCAGAAAGAGAACCAATCCTCACCTATGATCAATCCTTAGAGCGAATATTACTAGCTTCCACTCTTAACAATGAAGGCACTGTTTCCTTATATTCTCTTAGCCTTCAATTTAAACACAGAATAGCTAATGTACTTGGTTTTGACAGCAGTCGCAAATACACCATTTATCAGGCAAAATCAGATGACATTACAGCAGCCTCCAAGGTCGTGGCCTCATTCCCCCCAGACAATGACGGAGGTTGTGACTATTTACTCATTTATAGTGACGTCATCGAGCCGGATCGTTACGGGGGACAAATTGTAAATATCTTAGATGCAATCAATTATCATGACTCTTATTCTAGAGGGGCTCATCCCCTAGTGTACAAGACATTAAATACTAACACGTTGGAGAAAGTGAGTATTAAGATAACAGATCAGTTTGGACGAAAGGTTAGTTTTGAAGATGGGAGGTCGGTTACGGTAGTCTTACACCTCCGCCCTAAGGTATAACAATATAATCTATATAAATATATATATATATATATATAGAAGTGTTTACCCACATCATCGGTTATTATAAGAAGAGGAGTCGGGATGCGAGTACCTTTCCACACACCCTCCCAGAAGGAGTACGGGGAGATCTTCTCCCCCCTCTCTGGGAGATACGGGGTGAGGGGGGGGAGCGATGAATGACATACGCACATTCCAAGCGCCTTATCTCAGATCTAGTGGTGGTTTTTTTGGGACCTTAGCCGGCTTGGCTCGAAGAGCCATACCATTTTTCATGAAAACTGTAACGCCGACTGCTATCGATTTTGGGAAAAATGTTCTTGGTGATTTAACCAGTGGTAGACGGGATGTAAAGAGCGCTCTTAGAACTCACGGTATTGATGCTCTTAAGACTGTGGGGAAGAAATTGGTAGCAGGCGGGAAAATTAAAAGACTCTCTAGGAGAAGAAAAAATAAAAATAATAAATGTAAACGAGCCCTTGGGCATAAAAATGATGTATTTTCACTACAGTAAGCAGTCATACTTCACCTTTCGGAGGAGATCATGGCGGAGGCTAGTGGAGCTGGGTTGAAAATCCCTGTAGAATATTATAGTTCCAGTATCATTGACCAATTTCCTAGAAGTAACAGAATACGTAATGTGGAGAGTTCAATTGCCTCCACACAGCAAATAGACATTCTACCTGTTAACCTCCCTATTAATCAACGTTTGCGGGATAATTACTTAGAATTCCGCATCCCTGGAACCCAGGGCGCCTTCTTAGATTTAGCTAATATTGTTATAGATTTTAAGGTATCTTTAACGAAAGATGACGATACCACAAAATTGGAAGAGGATGACCATGTGGAATTTGTTAATGGGTTGTCAAATACCATGTTTAAAGGTGTTCAGGTGTTTTTAGGAGAGCAGGTAGTTGAAACAAATTCTAATTTTAATTATTGGTCGTTTATTAAATTAATTACCTCCATGCCTCCATCAAAAATGTCTTCCTTGGGGAGAATTGGAGCCTTTCGTAGGGACTGGAGTGATGATGGTGTAATCCCTAACGAATTTACTAATACATTTTTTACTGGGGCAACCGCCAAGGATAAAAAATTTATGACCGATTTAAAAGGTAAAGGATTGTCAATGTGTTTTCCCCTACTATTGGACGTAACAACCCTAGACCAATACATATTAGATAATATAGATGTACGCCTAAGATTGGAGCTCTCCCCACATGCTTGGGTGCTAAATACAAGTGTGGACGATGGCTCTAAGTATCGGCTGCATATGGATTATGCTAAGTTGTGGGTAACACGAGTGTTCCCCTACCCAAGTGCTTACCTAGCCTTAAACAGCTCACTGTTAGCATCCCCCGACCCCATAAGCTATACTTTCAATAAAACCATTTCTAAAACATATGTCCTAGCAGGGAATCAAACTAGTCTCTTAATTGATCAGCCTTGGGCGCAAGTAATTCCTCACAAGATATTCATGGTAATTGTGCCAATGAATTATTTCGCTGGCCTTCACCAAGGTAATGGATTATATTTTGAAAATGCAAAACTGAAAAATATTGCCATGTATTTGAACAATAACGCAATTTACCGAATTGGTGGTGATTTCGACAATCATTATGCCCGCCTTTATTACGAAACTTTGAAGACATTAGGCTTAGAGCGTGATTCACTTCTAGCCTATGACACTTTTAATAAAGGAAGATCGATATTCGCCTTTGACTTAACCACCATTCAAACAAAGGATTCCCTCCCTGTGGAGAAATCTGGCAACTTGCGTATGGAGCTTGAGTTTGGCGGTGGTGTTACATATAACAGACTGGTTTTACTGTTTGGGGAAACGACCGGGGTACTATCCATCGACGGGCAGAGAACTGTTCTGTGTGACGTGCGAGCTTAAAAACATAATGAATTGTAATGATATAAATATTAATTTAAAAAATAATCTAGGGGATCGAGCACTCTACCTAGGTTGTTATAATGCTGATGAAATAGAACATTTAAATATCTCATCAAGAAAACCTATTGTTCTCATAACTAATATTTTACCATCACATAGCAGATTAACTATGGGACATTGGGTAGCTATTTATGTTGATAAAGTTAAACATCGAATGTTTTTTTTCGATAGTTATGCAATGTCGGCGGTTACTTATGGACATTATTTTCAAGGATTTATTAAAACTAACACAATAACAAAGGTGTTTGGAATGTGCTACAGACTCCAGAGTGATTTTACCCTTGCTTGTGGACTGTATTGCGTAATGTTCGTCCATAGGGTGAGTCACCTGGGGTTGCCTTCAACAGTACATTACTTACATAATGTATTTTCAAGCGTTAGTTTAAAATTAAATGATAAACGTGTCCTCGCTTATGCGAGACGATATTTTCCTATGAAACATCACTGTGTTAGGACATTTTGTAGAGGAGTGAGGGTTGGTTCTTATAGGTGGTGTAGAGAATATTTTTGTTAGCTAGGCAACCCACCTAACAGGGGGATTACCCCATATAAAACCCCTCTCACCCCACAACCTCCCTAGAAGACCCCCATCCCCCTTATCCTACAAATGGAAGGCGTCTCCCCAGAAACACACGCAGGGAAGATTGAAGTCCTTGAAGGGCCTGGTTAGTATTACCCTCACTTTCTGGTAAAGATTTATTTTTTTTCCCACAATAGAAAGTTTGCACAACCTCTATTTTACCTCTTCTTTTTTTTCAGTGCAATTCTTAGGACCTGTCCACATTTGTAGAGTAGTAATTCTATGAGGAAGGTCTGCCCCAAACAAGATGCTGTTACGTACCCTAATTGATGATGCCTGCTGTAGAGGACACAAGGTCGCTCCTGCAGGGGGGGAGGTATGTACTAGCAGTTCTTAGAGGAAATAGAATATTTTTCAAATAAAAGATATAGTCCTATAAATTATTTTCCCCATCTCTTTCCAGAACACTTCAGATGAGAGTCAGAAGGAAAAGTCGTCCAAAAGGCAACCAGCCAACTCACCCCACTCCCCCAAGAGAGGGGGGAGGGGGTCAAGACCTCCCCCCACTCACCACGGATGGGGAGACGTCAGAATTCTACTCAGATGAGGAAGGGGAGGTGGAAGGGGGAGAGGGATAGGGATCATAATTAACTTCTTATACATCATTTGTGATTTTTACCTAATTAAACATTAATAAATTCTTTGATTTTTTTTAACCCCTGGAGGAGATTTATAATTTAATACCCCTATATAAGACCCACTCGACCTCCGCTGGGTGAGGAACTCTGTTACGGTAAAGTCTAGGCCATTAGGTGCGAGGAAGGGTACGGGCGACCACCCTCACCGGGAGGAACCTGTTTTACACCTACCCCATTATGGAATGAGGAGGACATAACTGGCACTCACCCATGAGTGTTTATTATACAAATAAATTCATTTTTACTTAAATATATTGTCATACTTTACTGTATAAATGAACATGATCATAGTGGCGCATAATAGATACCTATCTTCACTGTTTTTTCGACTGCTACCACACACACCTTGGGTGACCTAATATGGAGTGGCACTATGTGGCTCCCCGCTTCTGATTTCTTATCTGATCTCCCTACATAGGTGGCACTATGAGGCGCTTTCTATTCTATATATATATATTATATATATATATATATATATATATATATATATTCCCTAATAGACTGAGACCTAATGGCTCAGTCTATTAGGGAAAATCAGCAGTCGTGTTTTTAGTTAATCGAGCTCACAGTGTGTCAGATTACAAGTATATGATTCATTCACTATTATGCAGTGATATACAAGAAAATTATACCAGTGTTTAAGTATTACCCTGATCCCCCCCCCCAACCCCCCACCTCAAACTGAGAGGTGCCCGGTCACCCCCCTTCCTTCACCGCACCTCTCCTGCCACCCATCCTCCTCGCCCACCCTGCGTCCGGGCGTCTCCCAGCCACTCATTCCCCGCCCACACATTGTTTGGAGAGATGCGTTACCCTCTAGGCACCTAGACATGGCGCATATCAAAGCAGGCATTCAGGTTCCTCTCAAAAGGGAGAGAGACACAAGTACTCATATAGTGATGAGTGCGATTGACAGTTAACCACCCCTCCAGCTACTAATCGTGTCTCCCCTCCCACGCCACGCCCGCCTATGGCCCGTCCAGATTCCGCTGATGTTTCTGCTCACCCGGAGGATGGAGGAGACTGCTACACCTAATGAGGAACCCCATAGCCACGAACACGGTCCTGGGAACAATGCATCCAGTGGAACGTGTCGGGCTTGTGACGAAGGTCAGATACCTACAGCCCTGGTTGATACCTGATCAACCAGGCTGATACGTCAGGCTGCGAGCAGCCGCGTCCAACAGCCTGGTTGATCAGTCCGGCAACCAGGAGGCCTGGTCGACGACCGGGCCGCGGGGACGCTAAGCCCCGGAAGCACCTCAAGGTAACTCAAGGTAAGGTTTCCGCCTTAGACGTGATGGAACCCTACGCAAACGCAACGGCTGTGAAGATTCATGGAGGATACCTGTAGAGAGAGAAGGCCCACAGATCCCCTCGGCAGCCCCACATATACCCACAAATTCTTATCATCAGATAACCTCCTGGGGCAATCAAAGCATCCACCACCAGAAATCTTCCCCAGTTTCCAAAAGCTCCATGCCCATTTGTAGCAGGGAAATATACCTACCTTCTCAGGCAAGTGAGAAGCCTACAGCCCTACTCCTGTGCCAGGAAAGTCCACTACGGGCTAACCATATCCTATGCTACTTAGAACTTTTTGTTCCGAGTAGCTGAAACTAAAACAACAACAACAACTGATTCCCAAGAATCTGTAGAAAATCAAAGACAGATAACTATCGACAAAAGATTTGTCATACTGTAATTATATAGAGAAAATATAATAGAGAAATAATAATAGAGAAATCGCAATAATTAAAAAAAATGAATCATAATTTGTCTATTTTAAATTCTCCAAGCGTATAGTCCCAGAACTGAATTATGCTTCATTATATTAATTTAATTACAATTATGAATCATAAAAGTACAAATTCACACTTCCTAATAAATAAATTATAACCCATATTGATTAAAAGAAAACTAAATCGGGCAGGGGGAAAGAGATGCCATTGTGTGGTTCTCGTGACAGGTGAGAGCAACGTCTGGTACTTTCCCAACGAGATACACGTGAGAGCAGCTCTAAAGTCCTCAGTGTTACTCCTGTGCTTCGCTGCCCTTCGACCTCGTCAATCTGGGAAGTACTTTTCGTATCCAATTTTACAGTAGACCGGCCAGTCAAACTTATCAATAGCTAGATGTGGTTAGTACAAATGGACGCCAGCCCTACTGTTTAAGAGTGTCGTTCTCAATCAACAAGCAAATTTAATGTGCTTAATATTAACCCTCTTGTCAACAGCATTTAATTGGTCTTGGTTGGTAGGCTGTGATCAAACTACGTGGAATTTCGTTGTACCCGTATCCAGTGATGTGACGCCATAAAGCCTATGGTGGGCTATTGAGGGACGAAGCTCCATGTGACGAATACGCTCCGTGGAAGCTTCATTTACTGGCACAGCTAAGCTCTAAAACTTTAAGTATACTTAATTTATTAACAAAATTTACTGTAACTAACATAACATTTATAAAGCAACTATCATGTTAATTCCTGTCAGGTTAAAATTATTATATAAACTCACAAACTTGTAAGGAGTTTATCAGTGGGATAACTATCTCTATACAGTCCCCTTGCTTAATTAAATAATTTAATAGAAAGCTCAACATAAATAAATAAATAATTAAAATAAAATCCCACTGGTAAATTTCCCAGAACATTATTGTTACTAGGCATGTGATTCGTTCATATTACAAGATATAATCATTATCACAGGATATGTATTAAGTAATTCGTGGTTCAATTTCTATCAATGTGTAGCTTAACTGTTGTTTTTCTCTTGTTTTGTAACCTACAACCAGGTGTCTGCTGGAAAATTTGCGGTCTGTTCGCACGACTAACTGTTACTTCTCAACCAAATATTTAAAAATACAATGTACTGTATCCTAAACAAATTAAATTCTTAATTTGAATACAAATGAAGAAAATAAAATACCTTTTCGTGAGAAATCGTCGCCAATCATCGAATTCACCAGCTTATTTGCTGATATTACAATGTAATGGGTGTTACTTCTAAGCTTGTTGAAGCTTTCAGACAGTTCCTCCACACTGATGTATTGAATGCGCTCGTACCTTTCCAAGTCAGCTATATGTCTTAATATGCCAGTCCTTGAATTCTTAATAGAGTAAAAGAAAAGTTGATTTCATGCAAACAGTTTTAGCGAGAATGCACTACTTGGCCTAATATGAAAGGACCGATTTGCCAAATAAGCCAAGTTTTCCTAAATTTATTATATAAAAAAACTTATGAAATGATAGAGCTTTCCATTATATTATATAGGATTAAATTCGTTTTAATTTAGGTTAGGTTATGATAGGTTAGGTTGGGTTAAGGTTGGTTATGCCAGGTTAGGTTAAGGTAGGTTTTTGACAGGTTACTGAGATCTTCTTGAGATGATTTCGGGGCTTTTATTGTCCCCGCGGCCTGGTCCTCGACTAGGCCTCCACCCCCAGGAAGCACCCCGTGACAGCTGACTAACACCCAGGTACCTATTTTACTGCTAGGTAACAGGGGCATAGGGTGAAAGAAACTCTGCCCATTGTTTCTTGCCGGCGCCCGAGATCGAACCCAGGATCACTAGACCCGCGTGCTGTCCGCTCGGCCGACCGCCTCCCTAGGTTAGGGTAGGATAGGCTAGGTTAGGTTAAGGTAGGTTATGACAGGTTAGGTTAGGTTAAAGTAGGTTATGACAGGTTAGCTTAGGTTAGGTTAAGGTAGGTTATGACAGGTTAGGTAGGTTTGGAAGTATTTATATGTTTGTTCTAACTCAACTTAAAAAAAATATTTAATATAATGGAATGCTCTATCTTTTCATAAGATTTTTTTTAAGATATAACTTTAGAAAAACTCGGCTTATTAGGCAAACTGGGTCTTTCATAGTACACCAAGTAGTGCATTTTGGCTGTTAGGAACGACATATATATATATATATATATATATATATATATATATATATATATATATATATATATATATATATATATATATATATATATATATATATATATATATATATATATATATATATATATATATATATATATATATATATATAATATATATATATATATATATATATATATATATATATATATATACATATATATATATATATATATATATATATATATATATATATAATATATATATATATATATATATATATATATATATATATATATATATATATATATATATATATATATATATATATATATATATATATATATATATATATATATATATATATATGTGTGTGTGTGTGTGTGTGTGAGGTAATTTGACAAAAATGTTTTTGGGTGAAGTGGCAAAACACGAAACAATGGAAATATATTGCATATGAAAACAAAAGAATGAAAGTAACTACAGAAGGCCTATTGGCCTATATATTCTCTTGCTGCTTCTATGTTGGTTTGGGGTCTTGAAGTGGGTAGAATGTAGTTATGTGTTAAATGGCTGTTGATTGCTCATGTTGACTTTTTTATGTGTAAGGCCTCGCTGATGTCGAGTCTCCTGCTATCGCTGTATCTATTGATAATTTCTGTGTTGCTTGTTAAGATTTCTCTGGTGATGATCTGGTTGTGAGAGGAAATTACATGTTCGTTGATGGAGCCCTGTTGTTTGTGTATTGTCAATCGCATAGAAAGAGACGTTGTTGTTTCGCCTATATACTGAGATCTTTGGGGGTTACAGTCCCCAAGTAGGCATAGACGACGTTGGTTTCTTTCAAGTCATTCTGTATGGTGTTTGGGGAGTTTTTCATGAGTAGGTTGGCCGTTTTCTTGTTTTTGTAGTAAATTGTCAATTGTATTTTCTGATTTTCTGATTTTTTTTTCTGATTTTAAGTCTGTAGTGATAACGTTCCTATTAATAATATCTTTCAGGACACTTTCCTCCATTTTATGACCGTCGAAAAGAAGTTCATATAAAATAGTGTAATAGGGGGTACAAGTGTTGTGTTAGTGGACTCTTCAGAGGTTGCATGGCGTTTCACCTTTTTTTTTTATAACATCTTCAACATAACCGTTAGAGAAGCCATTGTTGACTAGGACCTGCCTTACCCTACAGAGTTTTTCATCGACTTGCTTCCATTCAGAGCTGTGACTGAGAGCTAGGTCGATGTAAGCGTTGACAACACTCCTCTTGTACCTGTCTAGGCAGTCGCTATTGGCATTAACCCTTTAACTGCGCAACGCGCCTGCAAACCCACGTTTGGGGTGCGCTACGCGCCTCCAGGTATTTGTATTTTTCACGTTCCATTCAAATCTCCCGCTGCTACATGGGGTTCACATCAGCTTCCTCAGAGCTCTTGTAAACAGTCGCATCTTAAAACAAAATCGTGATAGACATTCCCGAGTGAGAGAGCCTCAGTAGTGAGTGAACAACCAAGGCCGGCGCTTGCAGCATGAGCTCACAGCACTGCTTTTCAGTGTTTGACCACAGCATCACCTAATAATGTCAAAATATATATATAACCTGTATTATTTAGCCATGATAGTATTATAGAAGAGCCTGAGTGTGATAATGACTGGGTACAATGTTTAAATATCAGTGATTCAATGCTTTTCACGATGTTCACAGCGCTAGCTTCAGCACAACAGCATTATTTCGTCCATCTAGGAATCTTCAAACGGCTTCTTAGGTTCCTTTTCAAAATAAACTTGTGGTCAATTATTCATTTACAGGAATTAATGACCAGGATTGTGGTTATAATTAGCGTTGTGCGAAGTACTGTGGAAGGAGGAATTTTGGTGAGGGAGGGAGAGAATTGGCATAGCTTCACTGTGTATGGCAACCACTCTTGTTTTGCTCACCATACTAGCTTCGTGATTCGCTATGGGAACACACATGTACATAGGTATATACAGTGTGTGTATATATATAGTGTAATAACAGCAAAAGGAGTATGTTGAGTGGACCTATTTTGGTGAGGGAGGTGACGTCGTAATCGTAGCGTCATCTGCTGTCGGCTGTGTGATTTCTGATGCTGTGTATGGTGGCCACTGTACTGTTTGGACACAATACCGGCTTACTTGCATAGTTCTGATAAATAAAACATGTAGCTAGGTATATATAACATGTGTAAATAGTGTAATAAAAACAATAACAGTATGGTGGGAGGAGCAATGTTGGCGAGTAAGATGTTGGAGTGAGGGAGGGCTGGCTGGTTGTGGCTGCTCACACTCGCGGTGTTTTGAATGTGTTGATGGAGAATGTACATAGTGTGTGACAGTTTATAGTCTGTAAATAGATTGTATATATACATAAATTAGCATGATACATGGTAAATATGTGCAACATATATGTACACAAGTGTCATGCACGTAACACTGTCCACGGACAGTACGGATGTTTTAGTGCCATAATATAGTGTACGTGTTCATTATACATAGGATTAGCACGTAAAAACAAATAAAATGTATTTGGAACTGTGCGCAAAAAATGAACAAAAATATATTCGCGGCAACTCGCGCGCCCCGCCCCTGGCTCCCCTACTGGCCCAGGGAGCGTACGTCACGGGCGAACGGGGAATGATGACGTCACGCTCCAAATTACAGACCCCATAGCAGCCAAAGTAAATACAATTTCGAAAATGTTTTGACATACCCATGCTGAGGGAAGGGTTTATGACACTTTAAAAAGACAAAACAATTTTTTAAAGAGAATTTATTTCCTGTGCACTGGAGGAAGAGTCATATTTGGAGGCGGCGTAGTTAAAGAGCACATTCCTATGTTTGTTTCCTGAGTGTAGACTGCAGTGTGGAAGCTACCATTCCTTTCCGTGACTGTTACATCTAGAAAGGGCAGCTTCCCATCACTCTCCATCTCGTAAGTGAAACTTGACACCGAATTTTGCTCGAATGCCCCCTTCAGCCGCTGCAGACGTCTGACATCAGGTACTTGCATAAAAATGTCGTCAACATACCTGCAGTTTATGGCGGGTTTCAAGCCCATGTTAACTAAGACCCTCTGCTCTATGGTATCCCACATAGAAGTTCGCAAACAGGACACCTAGAGGAGAACCCATGTCGACCCATCTACTTGTTTATACATGTGCCTATCGAGACTCAAGAAGGATGCCTCTTAGTGCAGGCTTGGAGTAGCTTTCTTAGTATGTTTTCTGGTATGTTAAGAGTACAAACCAGATCACGATACACTGTTCACTATCATCCCGATTGTTTTATCCACATTTACGTTGTTAACCAGCGACTCCACATCCCAAGACGCTCTTATCCCTGTGGCCCGCGCTCCCCGCAGAAAGTTAACGAATTCTTGACATTCCCATACGCATAACCAGGTTTGTATTTCCCAATAACCTTTGGCAGGTGGAGTTCGGATTTCTTGGCTTTTCCAGTTTCAGTCAATCTGTTTACCTTCGCTATAAATCCGGCTGTAGTGTCATTCGTTACCCTTTGGAATTTGGTTTGGTCGGAGAATATGAGGTTCATTTTTGCCGGATATTCGTCTTTTTTAAGAATAACGTATATCGGCGACTTGTCACCTCTCCTGACGACAATCTTCTTATTCTCCCAAAGGCTCGTAGCTGCCGCTTTAAGCTCGGTAGACAGTATGGTGCTTCTGTAATTACCTCGAATCTTTTCCCCTTCTGCAATAAGTTCAGCTTGCAAGGTGTCTTTAGTGGTTATCTTCTTTTGCGTCTCGAGGTCGAATATGTCGTCCATTAGGATCTCCAACTCCACTTTCCGGGCCATCTCACTTGGTCTGGACATAACGTGACAGTTTATACCCAGATTCAAGAGAGTGATTTGGTACTCTGTGAGGTTGATTCCGGCAAGGTTTAAGAAGCCATCTCTGGGTCGAGAAATCGCGATAGGTCCTCCAAATAATGTTGACAGTTTCTTGATGATCCTGGTTTCGGTGCTGTAGCGATGTCGATCTGTAAGGATGATGAGATGTTGGTCGATTCGAGTACGGAGGTTTTCGTCGATGTTGGTGTGTTTCCATTGTTCTGTGGCATGAAGTAATTGTGTCATTTTCGGGAAATAATATATGATTGAAGGGAAAGACTGATAACCAATATAAAGATATGAAAACACCCCTGCGCCAATGACCAGCATGGGAAAAATAAAATTGAAAACACCCCCTGCACCCTGCAGGATGTTTTCAGATTGGCAGTTGGAGAAAAAAACTTGAAATCACCCCTGCGCCAATGACCGGCATGGAGGGATTTAAAAAAAAAAAAACACCATGTGCCAATGACCGGCAGTTGGGAAAAGAATCGAAAACACCCCTGCGCCAATTACTGGCATGGGGAAAAAATGGATACCCCCCCCCCCCTGCGCCAATTACCGGCATGGGGAAAATGGGATACCCCCCCCCTGCGCCAATTACCGGCATGGGAAAAAAAACAAAATTGGTGATCATTTGGGCCTTTTCATCTACTACAAAAAAAAATCAAATCTCCTTTTGAAGTCACCATGCCTGGGGGGTGGAGTCTGTTTTCACACAATTGGTTGATAGTGGCTTTTCAATTTTATTTGCCCTATGCTAAATAAACGATCCTTGAAGAAAAGATTGACAAAGCTTAAATTACATTCTCTAGAAAGGCGAAGAAGAGAGGAATAGGGGTGACATGATAGAGGTGAGAGAGGATGGACATGTCTAAGGGGGATAATAATAGCCCTTTAAACGTATCAACACAAGACAGAACGCGAAACAATGGGTATAAATTGGATCAGTTTAAGATTTAGGAAAAAAGACTTGAGTAAATATAGGTTTGGTAATAGGAGTGAACGCTGAGATACTTGAGAGTTCATGCTCTTTGAGTGGGATTGGGTGGTATAGATAGGAGCTGCCTCGTAAGGGCCAATAGGCCATCTGCAGTTACCTTTGTTCTTTTGTTCTTATGTTCACACTGGTATCCTCTGTGTTGCTCTCCTTTCTTTCATAACAATGGGATGATGATGGATTTCAACCATTCTTATGCAAACGTAACAAAGGTGATATTAATAGGGTACTAAAAGCATCAACAAGAGACAGAACACGAAACAATGAGTATAAATTGATTAAGTCTAGATTTAAAAAATACTGGTTCGGTAACAGGGTTGTTGATTTGTGGAACCAATTACCGCGTAACGTGGTGGAGGAGGGGGGTCCCTCGATTGTTTCAAATGTGGGTTGGACATGTATATGAGTGGGATTGGGTGGTTATAAATAGGAGCTGACTCGTATGGGCGAATAGGCCTTCTGCAGTTACCTTTGTTCTTATGTTCTTATGCTCAATAAACGATTCTTTGCTGGACACTTTACATATAAGTAAGGTGAGCAAATAAATTCTTCTGAATATTGACAGAGTGGTGTGATTGAATGTATAAATAGAGAGGAAACGGGGGGGGGGGGTAATAATTAAGTAGGGCCGACCTACTGAAGTTCATCTAATAGCGCTAGTTGCTGTTTTGGTTGACATAGATTGGAAATAAATAGGAGATCCCGCAAAAGGCCTTCTGCAATTTCATTTCTTATGTTTAATATGCGATCTTATCTATAAAATGAACTATGAAAATGGGAAACAATAAGAACATGGGTTTAAATATGCCATTACAGTAAACTGACTTATTCAGGGAAGATGATGACTGGGTGACGTCATTATCCATTAGCGATGTCTGTGCACGTGTCACTGGGGTAACAGAATTTGGGTACGACAGGAGCCGACCTTTCTATCCCTGCTCTCCCAGGCAAGTTGAAGACTAGCTAGCTGATGACGTCATTGACCATTAGCGATGTCTGTGCTGGGCCACTGTGGTAACTAAAAATACACGATGCATAGACTGACTTATAAATGCCCTTGAGCAAAATGACTGTACCCAGAAGGCTAGCAATCACTCACTGGGGGTAACTAAAAATACACGATGCATAGACCGACCGTCACCAAGTGTAACGAAAAATACATGACGGTTAGACCGACCGTCACCAATTGTAACGAAAAATACACGACGGTAAGACCGACCGACACCAATTGTAACGAAAAATACACGACGCGTTGACCGACTGTTACCAATTGTAACGAAAAATACACGACGTGTAGACCGACCATCACCAACAGTAACGAAAAACACACGACGCGGAGACCGACCCTGCGAAAAAGGCAAAACGGTTGTTCTACGCGTTGTTTCCCACTACTAGTGTGTTTTTCGTTACAATTGGTGATGGTCGGTCTACGCGTCGTGTATTTTTCAATACAATTGGTGACGGTCGATCTACGCGTCGTGTATTTTTGGTCGGTCTACGGAGGCCGGTCGATCTACGCGTCGTGTATTTTTGGTCGGTCTACGCGTCATGTATTTTTCATTACAATTGGTGACGGTCGGTCTACACGTCGTGTATTTTTCATTACAATTGGTGACGGTCGGTCTACACATCGTGTATTTTTCATTACAATTGGTGACGGTCGGTCTATGTGTCGTGTATTTTTCATTACAATTGGTGACGGTCGGTCTACACGTCGTGTATTTTTCATTACATTTGGTGACGGTCGGTCTAGATGTTTAGATGTTTGTCCAACAAAGAACCTATTACAGTCTCTACAAGGTATTTTATAAATGACACAATTATCACTACGAGGGCTGTTTCTAACTAATAGTTTACACCAGTATTTTCATAGCTAAACAATACATGTATATCAAAAAGTTTCAAGACCTTGACCATATTTTGTAACCCAGAAAAATATGGTAAACATAACACATTCCTTGGGCGAATTTTTTCACTGCATATATTATTATAATATGTACGACGTGCTTTGCTACAGCAAACTCTTCATCTAAGAATTCTTAGATGAAGAGTTTAAGGATAATCATTTCAAGTAAATCATAATTTAGTTTAAGTAAATCATTCCTTCGGATGGATGGCGCTGTTTTTACCTGTCACAGGTGTGGTATCTATATAGTAGGTATATAAAAATATGCAAATATTTGAAAGGAAGGTTGTGTCAGAATTTCAAAGCAATCGGTGAAGAACTTTGAGATTACTGCGTGTGTTGCTCTTACGTCCAACAGATGGCACTGTTTTTCAAAAAACTAGTTATTTCCTGCCACAGATGAGGCATGTATATAGTAGGTATATAAAGACATGCGCCTATTCGAATGCAACGTTATGTCAAAATTTCAAAGCAATCGGTAAGGAGCATTCAAAGAACTCTCTCACGTGTAAAACACAGTTTTTCAAGAAAAAAATGTTTTTTTCCATCACAAACGTGACATCAATATAGTATGTCCATAAAAACCCGCTCAGATGCGAATTAAACATTGTGTGAAAATTTCAGTCGGTGAAGAACTTTCGGAGATTAGCGATTTTAAATAAACGAACATTTCCATTTATATTTATATAGATGATATATATATATATATATATATATATATATATATATATATATGTATATATATATATATATATATATATATATATATATATATATATATATATATATATATATATATATGTCGTACCTAGTAGCCAGAACGCACTTCTCAGCCTACTATGCAAGGCCCGATTTGCCTAATAAGCCAAGTTTTCCAGAATTAATATATTTTCTCTAATTTTTTTCTTATGAAATGATAAAGCTACCCATTTCATAATGTATGAGGTCAATTTTTTTTTATTGGATTTAAAATTAACGTAGATATATGACCGAACCTAACCAACCCTACCTAACCTATGTTTATAGATTAGGTTAGGTTAGGTAGCCGAAAAAGTTAGGTTAGGTTAGGTTAGGTAGGTTAGGTAGTCGAAAAACAATTAATTCATGAAAACTTGGCTTATTAGGCAAATCGGGCCTTGCATAGTAGGCTGAGAAGTGCATTCTGGCTACTAGGTACGAGTAGGGAAGATGAGGACTAGAACCGCGCGCGCCATCTGCCCAGGTGACCCTCGTGAGGGTCACCTGGGCAGGTGGCGCGCAGGTGTCTAGTCCTCAAGGGTTTGGGGGGATTTTCCCGGAAGTTTGGCGGTGTCGGAGGTATGTGCTGAGCAGGTGGCGCGCGCGGTTCTAGTCCTACGGGGTTTGGGGTGCTTTTTCCGTGTTTGGGTATGTGGTCAGGAAAGAGTGGAGGATATGTTGTTGTGGATGTGTGAGAGTATGTGGTAGAGTAAGAAATACAAGGATAGGATTGGAATAAGAGTAAAGAGTAAATGAATATGTGTTTGGCGTCGACTTAATCCTGTGTGAAGATAATAGTTGTTGATGATAGTAAGGTAAGTAGAGGCTGAGTTTATGTGAGAGGGGTCCCAACATAGCGGATATGTTGTTTGGGGTGGGGGGAGGGGTGAGGGAGGGAGGGAGGGATGGAAGGGTGAGGGGAGCTTCCCCTAGTCGTGAGACTGCTCGGGGTCATTTGCGGTTTTGACAAACCATTAGCTCCCCCTACAGGAAGCCGTAAGTGGGAGAGGATAAGAGAGTAGAGTCCAGCAGGAGGGATGTGGTCCATTTGCCTTAATCGATTTTTTTCAAGTCTATTTTCTTCGAGTTATGCAGCTGTGTTTGGAGATGGTCCATGAGGGTGATAGTTGGGTCATACATGGTATGAAGTGTGGAGGAGGAGGAGAAGGAGGAATAGAAAGAGAGAGCAGTCACTCTTAAGTTGTGAATGAGATGAGGTAAACAGTTGGTGGCGAAGGAGTGTATAGGTGATAGAGTTGGACGGATGCGAACCTTTACCCTTAAGCGTTTTTCAAGGGGTAGGAGAGAGAGAGAGAGAGAGAGAGAGAGATCAGCCTCTTGCAGAAGTGCCCCATTTGCTTAATGGTTTTTCGATGTCTCCAGAGTCGTCTGGAGATGTTCACCCCACCACGGCTCCCCCTCCACTGCGATTCCATTAAGGAGGGGAGCGAGGTTCATACTCCCCGCCGGCAGACCCACACCTGTCAGCCATCAATCTCTTCTCATTTGACCCAGGGCATTTCACTCCCCTCACACACAAACGCGCCGTTAGTTCACCTCGAGTCTTCATCCGCTACACACACTCGCCATACAGCTCCGCGTCATGGAAAGGCGAACCTCAACAGCCTGCATGAAATGTGGAGTGTTTTATATTACATCACCAAATCAACTATGTCGGCTGCAATGCGCAAGCTGTGAAAAACCGCCCCTAGGCCATTACGACATCAAATGCAAGCGATGTCAGCAGATTTTCTGTGATAACCGTGAGTGTTATTCTTATTTAATATTCCGCAGTTCATTTTATGACATCCACAGGTGAAATATCGTGTGTGTGTGTGTGTAAACTATTATCTCTTATAGTGTGAGAATATTTACTCATTCGGGCTATTACATTCCACACACACACAGTTAAATATGATTTTTCCAATTTCAGTTTACAAAACCGTGAAGTGCCCTTATTGCTCACCTGCCCCGCGAGGAGGTCATCGCCGGAATGAAACTTCACATAAACGTATGTAGCATATATAAATACACTTCTCGTATCTATATTTCATCCAGTTGCAAGCGAACACACATGCATAATAAACATATTTTCCCCATTCACCCGTGCTGAATATCATTTGTTCCATTTCAGGTTATAATCCCTACCTCAATTGACGGAGGGAACAGATAGACGTCAACAGTCTATACCCCATTCCTCCAACACTGAGCTAAGGAGAGCAGATCTCACTCGTGGACACCCCCGGCCCATTCATCAAGGCCAGCTGCGCCGCCAGATGGGAGGCTACGAGACAATATCTCGCCCTGTTAACACAATGTTACAGATTCATACCCACACACCTGCTCAACTCCTTCACCAGGACATAAGTAAGTTAATACTGTCTTATTTCACTCTATTTCCTAAACATATTAATTCCCACTAGTCTGTTCCCTCACCTCATAATATATATATATATATATATATATATATATATATATATATATATATATATATATATATATATATATATATATATATATATATATATATATATATATATATATATATATATATATATATATATATATGTCGTACCTAGTAGCCAGAACGCACTTCTCAGCCTACTATGCAAGGCCCGATTTGCCTAATAAGCCAAGTTTTCACGAATTAATTGTTTTTCGACTACCTAACCTACCTAACCTAACCTAACCTAACCTAACTTTTTCGGCTACCTAACCTAATCTAACCTATAAAGATAGGTTAGGTTAGGTTAGGTTAGGTAGGGTTGGTTAGGTTCGGTCATATATCTACATTAATTTTAGCTCCAATAAAAAAAATTGACCTCATACATAATGAAATGGATAGCTTTATCATTTCATAAGAAAAAAATTAGAGAAAATATATTAATTCAGGAAAACTTGGCTTATTAGGCAAATCGGGCCTTGCATAGCAGGCCGAGTGCGACGTTCTGGCTACTAGGTACAACATATATATATATATATATATATATATATATATATATATATATATATATATATATATATATATATATATATATATATATATATATATATATATGTCGTACCTAGTAGCCAGAATGCACTTCTCAGCCTACTATGCAAGGCCCAATTTGCCTAATAAGCCAAGTTTTCATGAATTAATTGTTTTTCGACTACCTAACCTACCTAACCTAACCTAACCTAACTTTTTCGGCTTCCTAACCT
The DNA here is from genome assembly GCF_040958095.1 of Procambarus clarkii. NCBI lineage: Eukaryota > Metazoa > Arthropoda > Malacostraca > Decapoda > Cambaridae > Procambarus > Procambarus clarkii. Next base: position 23,896,675 of record NC_091177.1, read on the forward strand.
AACCTAACCTATAAAGATAGGTTAGGTTAGGTTAGGTTGGGTTGGTTAGGTTCGGTCATATATCTACGTTAATTTTAACTCCAATAAAAAAAAATTGACCTCAAACATAATGAAATGGCTAGCTTTATCATTTCATAAGAAAAAAAATAGAGAAAATATATTAATTCAGGAAAACTTGGCTTATTAGGCAAATCGGGCCTTGCATAGTAGGCTGAGAAGTGAGTTCTGGCTACTAGGTACGACATATATATATATATATATATATATATATATATATATATATATATATATATATATATATATATATATATATATATATATATATATATATATGCTTTCATTCTTTCTAGAGATAAAATGTTTTTCTTTTTTTTTACAGACGACACACCGCTGTGCATAGATTTGGCATCCAGCAGCGCTGAGAGCAGCGGCAGTGAGAGTGACACAGCAGAGTGGACATTACCCACATCCTGCTCTCACCCCTCAACTCACAGGGAGGGGAGGGCTCGTTCACGCGCTCACTCAACCCCCTGTTCCTCCCCCAGCCCCATACCTCCCTCAATCAGCGACAGCAGCGACAGCAGCAGCAGCAGCAGCAGCAACAGCAGCAGCAGCAGCAGTGGTGAGAACAGTACCATTAACATCAGCATCACAGACAGTGAGAATAGCCGTGACTCAGACGACAGCTCAGCAGACCGTGACCTTGACTCGCCAGCGTCTGTCAATTCTGACTGGTTAGCACCGTCTGGCGTAATAGCTGACCGTGCAGTGTCGCCCATTCATTTCGGAGGGGGGCTATCACCACCCCCCACCCCTCCTAGCCCTCTCCCTCTCCTCCACCTACCCTAGAAATTCAACCTCAACTACTGGATCGAATTGATAACTATAATGGCAGTTGTGTTCGGCTTTCATTCTCCATACCAGAACATGTTAACACCTCCCCAGGACTCTATCTGAGAACATACAGGGATTTTTTCATTAATGAGATACGCGCCCTTTTCTCTCCACAACACCCATCCCTCCTAATTTACCCAGACATCACTCTAATTGTGCGGAATTTAAATGTACAACAAGACGGGGAGGATAATCTATTGGATCCTATAAATAACGATGGCTTTCCCATACGAGGTGAGGGGCGAATGATAACTCGTGAGGAGGTAGAAACTCTTATTGATTTTTGGGCTGATGAATTGACCGGGAAAATATCCCAGTACCTGGAAGAGAGGGAGGGGTCCAATGTCTTGGTTGAGCGGCTCACCGGGGTTTACATTAACTGTGGTCAGATTGAACATCCGATAAGATTAGACTCGCATGTAGACTATCCTGAAGGCTTGCGTGGAAAAAAATTGGTTTTCAATCCAGAGGGAGAGGCTGATATTTGCCTTATGCAGTGTGTTGCTGCTTATAAATGTTTAGCTAAGGGGATGCACCTAGATAATATTCGAACTAGATATGTGAATGCTAGTTGGTGTCTCAGACACATGAATTGGCCAGCAGATGTCAATTCTGCAGTAACATTCGAGGATATTCACAAGGTAGAGAAAATGAATAAAGTCAGTATATTCATCTATTCACTAGAACGAGATGAAAATGCTAGACGACGACAACGACACTACATTACACTAGCTAGGAAGGGAAGAGGGGGATATACAGATGTCATACCATTGGTGATGTTGGAAGCTCAACACTTAGTATTAATTAAGGATTTTACCCAATATGTACGTAATATGCGCAGCAATCCAGATCGCATCCCAAGTCATCACAGCTTCTGTCATTGTTGTTTGATATCAATCCCAGCAGATAGCATGTAGAGTCATGAAAGTACATGCAAAGTACATCAGACTCTCAAATTCTACCCACCAGAGAGGAAGATTACTTTCCGTAACTATGGACGGGAATATGGTCCTAGTCACATGTGATTTTATGACTTTGAGTGCATGTTAGACCGCTCGAACCCTAAGGGAATGATAGAAACACGTCACAACGCAGTGGCGTATGCGTACATCATCATTGACAGATAGATGAATATTGTTGAGAAAGATACTTATTTGGGTAAAGATGCGGTCAATCACTTTGTAACCACGCTAGAAGTATCATGGGCTAGAATCAAGAAGGGGTTAGTATCCTATGAACTTCACATGTCTCAGCAACAACAGGCACTATTTGAGACAAAAACAGCCTGTGAACTCTGTGATGAACCTTTTAAAGGGGAAGATGTAATCAAAGTCCGTCATCACGACTACACAGTAAGATTCCACAATTATCAAGCAGCTTACTGTAATAGATGTAATTTGCAGTGTGTAAATTCATACAAGTTCCTATACACATTTTCACACAACGCTTCCTATGATTTAGGAGTAATCCTAAACGAGATGAGAGATAGACCAGGGAGTGAAATAGATATATTAGCTAAGGATGGATTTAAATTTATGAAAGTTGATGTGAACAACTTAAGATTTTTGGATAGTTTAGCCCTTCTCAACGGCTAGCTGGGAAAAATAGCCAAGGATCATATTGATAGTGGGAAACCTAACACATTCACTTTGGCTATGTTAAAAGGGGCAAATAAAGCGGCCATCCCAAAACTGCTCACGGGTAAACAATCATTCTGCTATGATTATTTATCCTCTATGTCTGTGTTAGATGAACCACACCTCCCTTCTCGCGATAAGTTTTACAATACACTAAAAGACGAAGAGTTGTCAGAAAAAGATTATAAACAAGCCTTAGAAATTTTTGATTTGGCTAAATGTCGCAACATAGGGGAGTATCTGCTCCTTTACCTCAAAGTGGACACAGGATTGCTAGCTGATGTGTTCACAGTCTGGCGAGATACCATGCTTGCTCTCTACAAATTAGACATTTCCCACTACATTTCTTTACCCTCATTTGCTTGGGATGCATTCTTGCTTAAATCGAAAGTTGAACTTGATGTTGTGTCAGACCCATTGTTATATGATTTACTTCGTCGGAATCTCCGAGGCGGGTTCACCAGTGTGACGAGACAGTACACGAATGTGGAGAACCAGCACACAGGCTTAGATCTAGGGGAAGATAGTAGCTACATCATTTACTTAGATTTAATAGTCTTTACGGGGCGTGTATGACTGAACTGCTCCCTCGTGGTGGGATTCGGAAACTGACACACAATGAGCGTGACGTGCTGCTGGAGCAAGGCTTGGAGAATATCCCATGTGACGGGTCCAAGGGATATTGGGTGTTGTGTGATACACTGCAGGTCCGACCGGAGGTATACCGACCGATCTAGGTATACAGATGAACTGCCACTTGTTCTTTCACATACTTGCATTACCGAGGAACACATTTCACCCTACAGTAAGAATATTCTTACAGAAGAAAGTCGCGGGCTGCCTAAAAACAACACTAAATTAATTGCTTCTCACCTTCCTCAGAAAGACTACCTCGTTAGTCTGGACTTGTTACAGTTGCTCATGCGCATTGGATTAGAAGTTGCTAAAGTTCATGACATCTACGAATTCGAGCAGGAGAGCTACCTTAAAGACTTCATTGAAACCAATGTTCGTGAACGTGCCAGTACCAAATGCGCGATAAAAAAAAGGCTTCTAAACTCGTATCAAACTCAATATATGGAAAGAGCCTCACAGATGTATCTAAATATGGGAATAAACACTATTTGGTCACAGATTGTAGACATTTCCTGAAACATGCTCGAAACCCGTTCTTCAAGCGGAGTCTTTTGTTAAGTAAGGATCGTGTGATATGTACTATCAAGCAGAAGTCTCTCCTAGTCAACACTCCTACGTATCTGGGTTATCACATACTTCAAATTGCTAAGAGGCGAGTCTATGAGTTCTGGTATGATGTTGTCAAACCCGCGTATGGGGATAAAGCGAGTCTGTTATATACTGACACAGACTCTTTCATGATTAAACTGGACTGTCAGGATGTGTTTGAAGAGTTGAATAAGTCTCCTCTCTTCGACTGTATGGATTTTAGTAATTTTAATGACACACATCCATCATACTCTAAAGCGCGAGAAGGTGAACTAGGGTTGCTCAAGTCTGAAATAGGCTCTAAGATTATTAACCAGTTAATTGCTCTCAGACCTAAAACATATTCGTTCACCACACATGATGGGGAGCACACTTGTAAGTGTAAGGGCGTACCATACCATCTACAAGAGAAACTCTCACATGACTCGTTTCAGCACACTCTTGAAACAAACACTTCAATCAGGTATGTGTCGAGATCTATACGCAACGTGCAAGGAAAGATTTGTACATGTCGCAGTACCTGCAGAGGATTGTCAGCATTTGACGATAAACGCTACAATTTAAGCCCCACACAGTCCCTAGCGTATGGTCATCCTGATATTCCCAATAGCAATGATGATGAGATGGATGTAGAAGTGGGAGAGGAGGAGGAGATGGAAGAAGTGTTTATGGAGGAGGAAGTAGAGCAAGCACAGAGACTCTACCCAATATTCCATCCCTGGAGCAAACGCGATGCTACAGCTCAGAAACTATTCAACCCTCGCTAGATTTTATGTTGTACAACTGTTAGCTGGTATTAAGATGGATGCCCCATATGACTAGAACTATTTATACTAAATGAATAGGATGTTTAATATTATTGTTTGTGAACTGTAAGAACTATGATTAGTTTTAAAATATGATGTTTAATATTATTGTTTGTGAACTGTAAGAACTATGTTTAGTTTTAAAAAATAGAATGTTTAATATTAATGTTTGTGAACTGTAAGAACTATGATTAGTTTTAAAAATGTTGTTGCTGTACACAAAATATGTGAATAAACACCTGTAAATGACTATATTTGTATAAATACCACCTCCGTTCCTTAGTTTTAGCAGTCTTAACGAAGCATTAATCATGGACAGTTCCTATGATATAATCCATGAGGAACATCTAGATATTTTCAGAGAACCATCTCGTGTTATTATTGCTGGTTATTCAAACAGCGGAAAATCCTACTTGTGCAGTAAACTTGTAGGGAAGTATCAACACAAGTTCTCCTCAATAATCATATGCGGAGGAGGTTACTCTGAATTACGAACAGATCCACAAATTAAAGGGAAGCTGATCGAGCATTCAACCATTATTGATCCCGTGGAAGAGCGAGTAGATAATGACTCGCATATCTTAGTAATCTATGATGACCTTATTACAGAGTCTGCGAATTCAAAAATCGTATCAGACATGTTTACTAGGGGCCGACATTTCATGGTTTCCGTCATATTGATTACTCAAAATATATTTTTTCCTGGTAAATATTCGAGGAATATTAGTTTAAATGCTTCTCATTTCATATTGGTTAAATCGCGAGACCTGTCACAAATTGAAACACTCGGACGACAAATATTTGGGAAAGTGGATTCAAAGAAATTTGTAGAGTTATATAAGCAAGTTATTAGCCAACCCTACGGCTATTTGCTAGTAGATCTGAGCTCGAACACTCCATCTACGATAACATTACGCGGTAATATTGTTCACGAACAGCCCTATGAGATAGTTTACCAATGGTGAGCAAGAAAGATGTACTGGAACGAGTATATAACGACCCCTCATCTAGCGGGGGGCTTGGAGGGGTACAGAGGTTGTATAAGGCCGCCAAATTAATTAACTCTAGTATAACTCTAGCCGATGTAAAGGACTATCTGAAAAGCTCTGACTCCTATACGTTGCATTATTTACAACCACATAAATTCCCTCGGCGTCGGGTGTTAACCCCTAAACCACGACTATTTCAAGGTATAGACTTGGCCGAGATGAGTTTATTGGACAAACATAATGATGGAGTGAAATATTTACTCGTATGTGTAGATATTTTCTCCAGGTACGCCCAAGTAGTACCCTTACGCGCCAAGGACGGGAAAAGTACCAGTAAAGCTCTAGCTTTAATTCTAGATTCACCTCATTCTCAGGGAGTGCGCAAAATTAATTCTGATCGAGGTGGAGAATTTTATAACGCCACTATGAAAAAAATGCTGGCAGCAAGGAAAGTGCAGTTATATAGTGTATTTTCTCAGGAGACTAAAGCTTCAATCGCTGAGCGGTTCATACGTACTTTAAAAGGTAAACTTTACAAGTTTATGACGGCGCACAACACTTTAAAATACATGCAGGCTCTACCAGATATTGTGAAAACATATAATTTAACCCCACACAGAGGATTGAAGGGGAAGACACCTACGGAGGTGCACGCTCTATCCTCACCCAGTGAACACGCCAAACAATTTGATTTAATGTATAAAAGCCCGAGCAAATCAAAGAGAACTGTCATTCCTCGATTGAGTGTTGGTGATACAGTACGCATCACTCTATCTGATCGCATTTCCAAGTTTAAGAAAGGGTTTAAGCAGTAGAACACCCGAGAGATCTTTACAGTTACACGTATTGATCGGAGACAACACATCCCTTTATACTTTCTAAAAGATCTGAATGGGGAAGAAATTGATGGTGGGTTCTATGAACAAGAATTAACACCATCACATTTGCCTCAAACCTTTAATATTGAGAAGGTATTGGGACAACGCAGAGTCTCTGGCAAGCTTCAGTATAAAGTTAGGTACGCAGGTTATGATCGATCATTCGATCAATGGATTGATGCTGCTGAGATATTACATTTATAATGAAGAAGCCCTTAGTTTATAAATACAAGAAATTGATCCAACTATTATCAAAACTTCAGTATTCCTCAAGAAAGCAGTTGATTGAAAAATTGAAGAAACCACATATAAATTGTTTATCAGAAATTTTTAATAACTTTTTAAAAAAAAAATTGCCCGTGCCTGACAAGGTTGTTAAAAAGTTGAAAAAATATAAATTGCTTATTCGGTCGCTAGCCTGTAAGAAACCTTCTGTGTCAACTAAGAAACGGATATTAACCAGCAAACGAGGAGGCAGTATTTTATCCATTATTTTACCAATTGCAGCTAGTTTAATTACACGGTTGTTCAGTAAGTAAAGTAAAAATGAAAGCCTTTTATCTCGTACCGCGTAAAATAACGGACAACCGGAAAGCCGCACACAGCCCTGCTTACCCCACTGTGAAAGCAGTTGCTCAACATCTTACTGTCAAACCACCTCCTCCTCAGTTGCACACCAACCCTTCCATAAAACATTTAATAGATTTGAAGTTGAAAGTGCGAGATCATGAATATGCAAGATCCTTGCTAAACCATTATGATGCTACTGGAATCGTTCGTTGGGATCTGAATGGAAATGTATTGGCTCCAGTATCTGGCATACATATAATTAACGACATTATACATAAAATGACTGTGCTTAAATCTGTTTTTTTACCGGATAAACTCCCCATTGCTCAACTGTTTTTCACACTAACATCTACACCGCGAGATTTATTCCATAATACTACGGCAAGCAGTCAAGTGTATGAGGCTCCATCTGTTAAGAGAAAGGCAACTGCAAAGATTGATCCTCACAGTAAAAGGAAAGCTTCCTGGATCGTATATTAACAGGTGAGTGTATATAAATGTGCATGTAATGTGTAGCTGGCTTTACTAGGCAAAAAGCCGTCTAAGGAGACAGAGCGATGGACACTCACGTGATATACGCCACCAGCGTATCAGATACGCATTTATTCCCCAATAACATCCCCGCATCTTTCCAAAATCGATTGTTTAACCAGCTAGAATTAGATCCCAGGAAGAGTTATGAAATGTGTCTACAAAAATTACTCCTCCCCACTTCACATTACGTTATTAAGCGTGATAATCCTGATGCATATATACGTGTAGGCGTTACGTACGAGAAAGTGGGTGAGGGGAATTACATGCATTCAAAGCATTTATTATCATCTGATGTTTTAGCTGGAACTATAAAAGAAATAAATACCACGATTAATACAGAAATAGAGGCCATATTTTCAAGTAATGCTAAACTGAGTTTTTTAGGAAAGTCCTTAAAACAATTTTCAGCTAAATATGGAACGCATTTTATTAAATATGATTCTTCCTCCAATCGAAACAAGTTCACTACTGTGATTAGTGATGAGAATATTAGCTCTGCAACGGGGCATAAAAACATCAGTAGAGTTACATTATCATTTGGAACCGCTTTTGGGAAAGTGTTGGGCGTAGTTCCAGAAATAGAATATGACATATTCGCAAAACGTCAGTATGCCTCGAGTGTAGTTAACACATGTCTATTCCCGCCAATGCCTAGAGGAGGAGTTGATATTCTGTGTGTTTATTGCGATAGAATCTCTTCTACTAGATATGGAAACCAGTCTGTAAATATTTTGGATGTAATCTCCCTAAATGGAAGTGATAACAGCAACAATAAAAAACTATATGTGCGTCTTAACACTAACATGATAGACAGCGTCAGCATCACTATTAGGGATCAAGATGGTAACCCAATACATTTTGATGAACGTGGGTGCACCATAGCAGTCTTGCATGTATGCCCCGTTGCAGGAGGTATATAACACCAACGCTGTCCCGCCACTCCTCATTCGTCTGAAACAAGCGGAGAAATGCGTGTCCACTTTATTCCCCCCTCTGTTGAGGAATTATACATTCTGTTAACCCCTCCTAGAGGTGGGGGGACTGATGAGATACGGATTTTCAACAGCAGTAGACGTTATACGCGTGGGGGAGGAATATTTTCCTTTTTAAGCGGGATAGCGCGTCGAGCAGCGCCCTTTATCATGAGGACTCTGGCCCCGGCTGCGCTTAGCTTGGGGCAGAACGTACTAGATGACATTAATAATGACAAACAAACTTTCAAACAATCTCTTAAGAAACGCGGAATTGAAACATTGAAAGGAGTGGGGAAGCAAATGATAGGCGGAAGAGTGCAGAAAAAGAATAAACAAACAAAAAAATTAGTAAACATCAAAGTTTTACTAAAGCGAAATATAATAATGTGCTGTCATAACTTCTTCTCACTCGGTTGGTGTTGTCTAAAGCGCGAACATGGCCGGATATAACGCTCTCGGCCTCCAGGTGCCATTAGAACACTATACAGCTGCTGTTAGTGAAGCCTTTCCTAAAGTATTTTCCCCTCGATTGGTAGAATCAACAATTGCAAGCAGACAAACGGTGGATGTATTGCCTGTGAATTCTGGGGTCAATAATAAGTTTACAGACACCTATCTGGAATTCATCATCAAGGGGGTGAATGGTCAACTGGTGGATTTATCATCTATAGCTTTGGAGTTGTCTATTGATCTAACTGAAGAAGATGGAACAACGCCTTTAGGAGACGCTAAAAACGTTTCGTTGGTGAATGGATTATCGCAAACTCTATTCAAATCCGCTATTGTGTATTTAAACGAAACAGTAGTTGAAACCAGCTCATTATTCTCATTCTGGTCATACGTAAAGTTATTATCTACGATTTCTGGGTGTAAGGCTAACCGCTATGATAAACTGTCACAGTTTTTTAACCGAGTCGATCCTGGTAAAATTGAAGCTGGTTATTTCACTAACGCCTCGGCTGGTGAGAAGCAGCGGATGACTGATATGAAAACGAGTGGCGTGAATACTTGTTTTAAACTAATGCTGGATGTCACATCAGTTAGTGAATACGTTTTGGATAATATGGACATCAGGGTGCGGCTCGAACTTCAACCTGATAAGTGGCTTATACTCAGCGATAATGAACACGCTAATTTTAAATACAATATCAAGTCTACACGTCTATGGGTGGATCGAGTATTGCCCTACCCTGAAGGATTAGTAGCTGTTAATAAAGCCATGGTGCAGAACAACTCTCCTATTACGTATACTTTTAATAAAACTTTATACAAAACGTATATATTGGGCACAGGTCAGCGCTCAATAACAATGGACCAGCTGTGGGGGACTGTTATACCAGAACATTTATATATGATCATGCTTGATATGGAGGCGGTGTCTGGTGCATATAATCGCAACCCGCTTTATTTGGAAAACTGCGAGCTTAGTAAAGTATTAATATCACAGAATAGCACTAATATTGTCAATATTGGGTGCGACTTCCCTCAGAACTGCGCCAAGTTGTATTACACTGCATTACAAGCCTTAGGCTTCGATAAAGACAATATATTATCTTATGACACATATGTGAATGGTGGAACCATACTAGCCTTTAATTTACAACCTGAGGATATCGATGACACCATCCCGATTGAAAAAAGTGGTAATCTGCGGATCGCTTTGGAATTTAAACGCGGAGTGGCTAGAAATAAAGTCATTCTAGTTTACGGGTCTACAACAGGTGTGATCAGCATTAACGCGGATCGTCGCGTTATTTGCGATACGCGAGGATAAAATACTAATATGAATTGTTTGGAAATGAATGAGGCTATCAGAAGTAATTTAGGTGATAAGGTAGACTATCTAGGATGTTTCCTAGCTGATGACGTAAGGAAAATACTGACAAAAATACATAAAAAAAGACCTGTGGTGTTCATAATCAACACTCTGGAGTCTGGTTCTCGTAATAAAATGGGGCATTGGATAACATTCTATGTAAATAAGGATGAAGGTAGAAGCGAGATAGTTATACTAGACAGCTATGCCAATCCTGCAATAGGATCTTATTCAAGATATTTCGAAGAGTTTATGTCTTACTTCCAAGACTATACCCTATATATTATGAAGAAAAGGATTCAATCCTTGAATAGTTACTTCTGTGGGAATTACGCCGTTTATTTTGCATATCATTTTTCCAGACTAAGCTTAGAGGCCGCCCTGCTTCACTTTGATGAAGCATTTAAATATGGGCAATTTCGCAAGAATGATGAAAAAGTGTTGAAATTCAGTTATGCTCGGATGAAAATGCCTGTGTGTAAGCAAACATTCTGCTTAAACGGTACTGATGCTGAGTGTGAAACGTTGTGTGACGAAGTTGGCTAGGATGATTGTGCGGTGAGTAATACTTTATGTTAGGATTGAATGATGAATATAATAATGTCTGTATTTATGTTTATAACATTGACAACAAAAAAACTTATAACCTTTTTCCCCTTTCTACAGATTGACTGATTGACTAGCGTGCCTGGAAGGTTCGATGGAGTGGATGAATGACTCCCAATCTGTTTGTCTACTACCTAAACCCTTTCTACAGATTGGCTGGTTGACTAGCGTGGTGGGAAGGTTCGATGGACTGAATGAAACCCTTTCCAGTCTGTCTGCTAGCTAAACAACCAAGAAGAAGTCTTATTATTATTATTATTATTATTATTATTATTATTATTTTTTTTTTTTTGAGATATATACAAGAGTTGTTACATTCTTGTACAGCCACTAGTACGCGTAGCGTTTCGGGCAAGTCCTTAATCCTATGGTCCCTGGAATACGATCCCCTGCCGCGAAGAATCGTTTAAATATTATTATCGTTTAAATATTATTATAGAATATTATTATCATTGTAAATCGCTTAAGTGTTTAATAAAAGAAATAAATTTATATATAATGTGTTTACTTTTCCCTCGTTTTATTGCTCTTAAAAAAAAAGAATGCTATTTGGGTAAAGAATGATGATGCTGTTGCAATGTTGCCCATGTAACGATATAGCTTACACATATTAACAGGAATAATACTAAAAGGCTTTGCACAGAACAATGGTTGATGGTATGGGCAGAGGAGGGGATGAGGGGTGGGAGTGATTGATGGTTGGCAGGTGAGGGTCTGCTGGTGAGGGCCCCCCCTGCTGGCGGGAGTATGATCCTCGCTCCTCCTTAACAAATCCGCAGTGGAGGGGGAGCCGTGGTGGGGTAAACATCTCCACTCAACTCTGAAGACATCTAAAAACCATTAAAGAAATTGACCACTTTCGCAAGAGGGTGGTCTCTCTCTCTTACCCCTCTCAACACTTAAGGCTTCCTGTAGGGGAAGCTAATGGACGTCAATGTTATCCTCTCCCCTCCCTCACCCCTCCCCCCCACCCCAAACAACATATCCGCTATGTTGGGACCCCTCTCACATACACTCAGCCTCTACTTACCTTACTATCATCAACAACTATTATCTTCACACAGGATTAAGTCTACGCCAAACACACATACATATTCATTTACTCTTTACTCTTATTCCACTCCTATCCTTGTATTTCTTACTCTACCACATACTCTCACACATCCACAACAACATATCCTCCACTCTTTCCTGACCACATACCCAAACACACGGAAAAAGCACCCCAAACCCCTGAGGACTAGAACCGCGCGCCACCTGCTCAGCACATACCTCCGACACGCGCCAAACTTCCGGGAAAATCCCCCCAAACCCTTGAGGACTAGACACCTGCGCGCCACCTGCCCAGGTGACCTTCACGAGGGTCACCTGGGCAGATGGCGCGCGCGGTTCTAGTCCTCATCATCCCTACTAGTACGACATATATATATATATATATATATATATATATATATATATATATATATATATATATATATATATATATATATATATACATATATATATATATATATAAATATATATATATATATATATATATATATATATATATATATATATATATATATACATATATATATATATATATATATATATATATATATATATATATATATATATATATATATATATATATATATATATATATTTATATATATATATATTTATATTTATATATATATATATGCAAAGCCCGATTTGCCTAATAAGCCAAGTTTTTATGAAATAATTGTTTTTCGACTACCTAACCTACCTAACGTAACTTTTTCGGCTACCTAACCTAACCTAACCTATAAAGATAGGTTAGGTAGGGTTGGTTAGGTTCGGTCATATATCTACGTTAATTTTAACTCCAATAAAAAAAATTGACCTCATACATAATGAAATAGGTAGCTTTATCATTTCATAAGAAAAAAATTTGAGAAAATATATTAATTCAGGAAAAATTGGCTTATTAGGCAAATCGGGCCTTGCATAATAGGCCGAGTACGACGTTCTGGCTACTAGGTACAACATATATATACATATATATATATATATATATATATATATATATATATATATATATATATATATATATATATATATATATATATATATACATATATGCGAACAAGCCTGAATGGTCCCCAGGACTATATGCAACTAAAAACTCACACCCCAGAAGTGACTCACTCAAACCCATACTGCCAGGAGGAACGCAACTGGTATCTACAGGACGCCTTAATCCGCTTGTCCATCATGACCGGACAAAAGGAAGTGAGAGCCGAAGCTATTTAAACCACTTCCTCGTCGGCACTCGGATGGTAATTTTGGGCATAGCATTTTATCAAATCACCTCATTCTTTGGGGCACACATGAGGAACACAAATGCGAACAAGCCTGAATGGTCTCCAGGCGTGAGGGTCAAGCGGATTAAGGCGTCCTGTAGATACCAGTTGCGTTGCTCCTGGCAGTATGGGTTCGAGTCACTTCTGGGGTGTGAGTTTTCAGTCGCATATAGTCCTGGGGACCATTCAGGCTTGTTTGCATTTGTGTTCCTCACGTGTGCCCCAAAGAATGAGGTAATTTGACAACATGCTATGCCCAAGATTACCATCCGAGTGCCGGCGGGAAAGTGGTTCATATAACTTCTAGTATCACTTCCTTATGTCCGGTCGTGATGGTCAAGCAGATTAAGGCGTCCTGTAGATACCAGTGGCATTACTCCTGGTAGTATGGGTTCGAGTCACTTCTGGAGTGTGAGTTTTCAGTCGATATATATATATATATATATATATATATATATATATATATATATATATATATATATATATATATATATATATATATATATATATATATATATATATATATATATATATATATATATATATATATATATATATATATATATATATATCGTACCTAGTAGCCAGAACGCACTTCTCAGCCTACTATGCAAGGCCCAATTTGCCTAATAAGCCAAGATTTCATGAATTAATTGTTTTTCGACTACCTAACCTAGCCTAACCTAACATTTTCGGCTACCTAACCTATAAAGATAGGTTAGGTTAGGTTAGGTAGGGTTGGTTAGGTTCGGTCATATATCTACGTTAATTTTAACTCCAATAAAAAAAATTGACCTCATACATAATGAAATGGGTAGCTTTATCATTTCATAAGAAAAAAATTTGAGAAAATATATTAATTCAGGAAAACTTGGCTTATTAGGCAAATCGGGCCTTACATAGTAGGCCGAGAAGTGAGCTCTGGCTACTAGGTACGACATATATATATATATATATTGTTAAATATGACCGAAAAAGTAAGATTAATAATTCTAACACGAATTTTCTCAATCTTTCGTACATTACGCTTCACTGTTGGAGGTAAATCAAAAATCACTTCTCCAAAATTCATTTTTATTTCTAGTCTGACGCGACACGGGCGCGTTTCGTAAAACTTATTACATTTTCAAAGACTTCACAAATACACAACTGATTAGAACTTACGAATCTCCGATTTTATATCTACATTTGAGTGAGGTGGGAGGGGTGATGTAGCATTAACACAAGACAGAACAAGAGGGGATATTAATAGGGTATTAAAAGTATCAACACAAGACAGAACAGAAACAATGGGTATTGAATAGAAGTGTTTGTAGAAAGCCTATTGGTCCATATTTCTTGATGCTTCTATATTGGAGCGGAGTCTTGAGGTGGGTAGAATATAGTTGTGCAATAATTGGCTGTTGATTGCTGGTGTTGACTTCTTGATGTGTAGTGCCTCGCAAACGTCAAGCCGCCTGCTATCGCTGTATCTATCGATGATTTCTGTGTTGTTTACTAGGATTTCTCTGGCGATGGTTTGGTTGTGGGAAGAGATTATATGTTCCTTAATGGAGCCCTGTTGCTTATGCATCATTAAACGCCTAGAAAGAGATGTTGTTGTCTTGCCTATATACTGGGTTTTTTGGAGCTTACAGTCCCCAAGTGGGCATTTGAAGGCATAGACGACGTTAGTCTCTTTTAAAGCGTTCTGTTTTGTGTCTGGAGAGTTTCTCATGAGTAGGCTGGCCGTTTTTCTGGTTTTATAGTAAATCGTCAGTTGTATCCTCTGATTTTTGTCTGTAGGGATAACGTTTCTATTAACAATATCTTTCAGGACCCTTTCCTCCGTTTTATGAGCTGTGGAAAAGAAGTTCCTGTAAAATAGTCTAATAGGGGGTATAGGTGTTGTGTTAGTTGTCTCTTCAGAGGTTGCATGGCTTTTCACTTTCCTTCTTATGATGTCTTCGATGAAACCATTGGAGAAGCCGTTATTGACTAGGACCTGCCTTACCCTACAGAGTTCTTCGTCGACTTGCTTCCATTCTGAGCTGTGGCTGAGAGCACGGTCGACGTATGCGTTAACAACACTCCTCTTGTACCTGTCAGGGCAGTCGCTGTTGGCATTTAGGCACATTCCTATGTTTGTTTCCTTAGTGTAGACTGCAGTGTGGAAACCTCCGCCCTTTTCCATGACTGTTACATCTAGAAAGGTACAGTTACATCTGACAGGTACAAGAGGAGTGTTGTTAACGCATACGTCGACCGTGCTCTCAGCCACAGCTCAGAATTGAAGCAAGTCGACGAAGAACTCTGTAGGGTAAGGCAGGTCCTAGTCAATAACGGCTTCTCCAATGGTTTCATCGAAGACATCATAAGAAGGAAAGTGAAAAGCCATGCAACCTCTGAAGAGACAACTAACACAACACCTATACCCCCTATTAGACTATTTTACAGGAACTTCTTTTCCACAGCTCATAAAACGGAGGAAAGGGTCCTGAAAGATATTGTTAATAGAAACGTTATCCCTACAGACAAAAATCAGAGGATACAACTGACGATTTACTATAAAACCAGAAAAACGGCCAGCCTACTCATGAGAAACTCTCCAGACACAAAACAGAACGCTTTAAAAGAGACTAACGTCGTCTATGCCTTCAAATGCCCACTTGGGGACTGTAAGCTCCAAAAAACCCAGTATATAGGCAAGACAACAACATCTCTTTCTAGGCGTTTAACGATGCATAAGCAACAGGGCTCCATTAAGGAACATATAATCTCTTCCCACAACCAAACCATCGCCAGAGAAATCCTAGTAAACAACACAGAAATCATCGATAGATACAGCGATAGCAGGCGGCTTGACGTTTGCGAGGCACTACACATCAAGAAGTCAACACCAGCAATCAACAGCCAATTATTGCACAACTATATTCTACCCACCTCAAGACTCCGCTCCAATATAGAAGCATCAAGAAATATGGACCAATAGGCTTTCTACAAACACTTCTATTCAATACCCATTGTTTCTGTTCTGTCTTGTGTTGATACTTTTAATACCCTATTAATATCCCCTCTTGTTCTGTCTTGTGTTAATGCCACATCACCCCTCCCACCTCACTCAAATGTCGATATAAAATCGGAGATACGTAAGTTCTAATCAGTTGTGTATTTGTGAAGTCTTTGAAAATGTAATAAGTTTTACGAAACGCGCCCGTGTCGCGTCAGACTAGAAATAAAAATGAATTTTGGAGAAGTGATTTTTGATTTACCTCCAACAGTGAAGCGTAATGTACGAAAGATTGAGAAAATTCGTGTTAGAATTATTAATCTTACTTTTTCGGTCATATTTAACAATATATGTCTACAGGAAAGACTGCTACCAAAATATATATATATATATATATATATATATATATATATATATATATATATATATATATATATATATATATATATATATATATATATTGGTGTATACTGGCAGCAGGTTTTCTTTCAAACATGTTTCATTGAATATGACCGCATATTCTGTATTTATTATTTTCTGGTTTAGGGCTTCTATCCCTCTAACTATTTTCTTAGCATCAGGGCTTAATTGAAATAGGAGTTCTCCAAAACTCATTTTCGTACTTTTAAGGTGAAGAAAAGAAGTGATTTACTATAGAGTGTATTACACTTATTTGTATAATTTGCACGACGTTTCGAACCTCCATGGTTCATTCTCAAGTGAACAGATCTTACAATACTAGTTGATTTTATACCCGCATTAGGTCAGGTGATAATACAATGAAGGTGAAAACATGGGGGGGATACATAAGGGATAAACATAGGGGCTGCAGAAGGCTTATTGGCCCATACGAGGCATCTCCTATCTAAACACAAAGATTAATCCAGTGTAGTTGGCCAATTACACTGGTCTTTTGGAAAAGACCAATTACATTGGTCTTTTCTTCACCTTAAAAGTACGAAAATGAGTTTTGGAGAACTCCTATTTCAATTAAGCCCTGATGCTAAGAAAATAGTTAGAGGGATAGAAGCCCTAAACCAGAAAATAATAAATACAGAATATGCGGTCATATTCAATGAAACATATATATATATATATATATATATATATATATATATATATATATATATATATATATATATATATATATATATATATATATATATATATATATACATATATATATATATATATATATATATATATATATATATATATATATATATATATATATATATATATATATATATACATATATATATATATATATATATATACATATATATATATATATGTATATATATATATATATATATATATATATATATATATATATATATATATATATATATATATATATATATATATATATATATATATATATATATATATATATATATATATACAAATGCGAACAAGCCTGAATGGTTCCCAGGACTATAGGCAACTGAAAACTCACACCCCAGAAGTGACTCAAACCCATACTGCCAGGAGCAACACAACTGGTATCTACAGGACGCCTTAATCCGCTTGACCATCATGATCGGACATAAGGAAGTGATAGCCGAAGCTATTTGAACCACTTCCTCGCTGGCACTCGGATGGTAATCTTAGGCATAGCATTTTATCAAATCACTTCATTCTTTGGGGCACACGTGAGGAACACAAATGCGAACAAGCCTGAATGGATCCCAGGACTATATGCGACTGAAAACTCACACCCCAGAAGTGACTCGAACCCATACTGCCAGGAGCAACGCAACTGGTATCTACAGGACGCCTTAATCCGCTTGACCATCGCGACCAGACATAATGAAGTGAGAGCCGAAGCTATTTGAACCACTTCCCCGTCGGCACTCGGATGGTAATCTTGGGCATAGCATTTTATCAAATCACCTCATTCTTTGGGGCACACATGAGGAACACAAATGCGAAAGAGCCTGACTGGTCCCCAGGTGTGATGGTCAAGCGGATTAAGGCATCCTGTAGATACCAGTTGTGTTGCTCCTGGCAGTATGGGTTTGAGTCACTTCTGGGGTGTGAGTTTTCAGCCGCATATAGTCATTGGGACCATTCAGGTTTGTTCGCATTTGTGTTCCTCACGTGTTATATATATATATATATATATATATATATATATATATATATATATATATATATATATATATATATATATATATATATATATATATATACATATATGTATATATATATATATATATATATATATATATATATATATATATATATATATATATATATATATATATATATATATATATATATATATATATATATATATATATATATATATATGTCGTACCTAGTAGCCAGAACGCACTTCTCAGCCTACTATGCACGACCAAATTTGCCTAATAAGACAAGTTTTCCTGAATTAATATATTTTCTCTAATTTTTTTCTTATGAAATGATAAAGCTACCCATTTCATTATGTATGAGGTCAATTCTTTTTTATTGGAGTTAAAATTAACATAGATATATGACCGAACTTAACCAACACTACCTAACCTAACCTATCTTTATAGGTTAGGTTAGGTTAGGTAGCCGAAAAAGTTAGGTTTGGTTAGGTTAGGTAGGTTAGGTAGTCGAAAAACAATTAATTCATGAAAACTTGGCTTATTAGGCAAATTTGGCCTTGCATAGTAGGCTGAGAAGTGCGTTCTGGCTACTAGGTACGACATATATATATATATATATATATATATATATATATATATATATATATATATATATATATATATATATATATATATATGTCGTACCTAGTAGCCAGAACGCACTTCTCAGCCTGCTATGCAAGGCCCGATTTGCCTAATAAGCCAAGTTTTCCTGAATTAATATATTTTCCCTAATTTTTTTCTTATGATATGATAAAGATACCCATTACATTATGTATAAGGTCAATTTTTTTTATTGGAGTTAAAATTAACGTAGATATATGACCGAACCTAACCAGGGTTAGGTAGCCGAAAAAGTTAGATGGGGTTAGGTTAGGTAGGTTAGGTAGTCGAAAAAACATTAATTCATGAAAACTTGGCTTATTAGGCAAATCGGGTAGTTACAGGGGCCTCGCAGCCTGGTGGATAGCGCGCAGGACTCGTAATTCTGTGGCGCGGGTTCGATTCCCGCACGAGGCAGAAACAAATGGGCAAAGTTTCTTTCACCCTGTTACCTAGCAGTAAATAGGTACCTGGGAGTTAGTCAGCTGTCACGGGCTGCTTCCTGGGGGTGGAGGCCTGGTCGAGGACCGGGCCGCGGGGACACTAAAACCCCGAAATCATCTCAAGGTAACCTCAAGATAACAACCCTACCTAACCTATCCTAACCTATCTTTATTGGTTAGGTAGGCGAAAAAGTTAGGTTAGGTTAGGTTAGGTAGGTTAGGTAGTCGAAAAAACATTAATTCATGAAAACTTGGCTTATTAGGCAAATCGGGTATTGCATAGTAGGCTGAGAAGTGCATTCTGGCTACTAGGTACGACATATATATATATATATATATATATATATATATATATATATATATATATATATATATATATATATATATATATATATATATATATATATATATATATATATATATATGTCGTACCTAGTAGCCAGAACTCACTTCTCAGCCTACTATGCAAGGCCTGATTTGCCTTATAAGCCAAGTTTTCATGAATTAATGTTTTTTCGTCTACCTAACCTAACCTAACCTAGCTTTTTTTGGCTACCTAACCTAACCTTACTTATATATATAGGTTAGGTTAGGTTAGGTAGCGTTGGTTACGTTCGGTCATATATCTACGTTAATTTTAACTCCAATAAAAAAAAAATGACCTCATACATAGTGAAAAGGGTACCTTTATCATTTCATAAGAAAAAAATTATAGTAAATATATTAATTCAGGAAAACTTGGCTTATTAGGCAAATCGGGCCTTGAATAGTAGGCTGAGAAGTGAGTTCTGGCTACTAGGTACGACATATATATATATATATATATATATATATATATATATATATATATATATATATATATATATATATATATATATATATATATATATATATATATATATATATATATATATATATATATATATATATATATATATATATATATATATATATATATATATGTCGTACCTAGTAGCCAGAACGCACTTCTCAGCCTACTATGCATGGCCCGATTTGCCTAATAAGCCAAGTTTTCTTGAAGTAATATATTTTCTCTAATTTTTTCTTATGAAATGATAAAGCTACCCATTTCATTCTATATGAGGTCATTTTTTTGTATTGGAGTTAAAATTAACATAGATATATGACCGAACCTAACCAACCCTACCTAACCTAACCTAACCTATCTTTATAGGTTAGGTTAAGTTAGGTAGCCGAAAAAGTTAGGTTAGGTAAGGTTAGGTAGGTTAGGTAGTCGAAAAACAAATAATTCATGAAAACTTGGCTTATTAGGCAAATCGGGCCTTGTATAGTAGGCTGAGAAGTGCGTTCTGGCTACTAGGTACGACATATATATATATATATATATATATATATATATATATATATATATATATATATATATATATATATATATATATATATATATATATATATATGTCGTACCTAGTAGCCAGAACGCACTTCTGAGCCTACTATGCAAGGCCCAATTTGCCTAATAAGCCAAGTTTTCATGAATTAATTGTTTTTCGACTACCTAACCTACCTAACCTAACCTAACCTAACTTTTTCGGCCACCTAACCTAACCTAACCTATAAAGATAGGTTAGGTTAGGTTAGGTAGGGTTGGTTAGGTTCGGTCATATATCTACGTCAATTTTAACTCCAATAAAAAAAAGTTGACCTCATACATAATGAAATGGGTAGCTTTATCATTTCATAAGAAAAAAATTAGAGAAAATATATTAATTCAGGAAAACTAGGCTTATTAGGCAAATCGGGCCTTGGAAAGTAGGCATAGAAGTGCGTTCTGGCTACTAGGTACGACATATATATATATATATATATATATATATATATATATATATATGTCGTACCTAGTAGCCAGAACTCACTTCTCAGCCTACTATTCAAGGCCCGATTTGCCAAATAAGCCAAGTTGTTATGAATTAATATATTTACTATAATTTTTTTCTTATGAAATGATAAAGCTACCCTTTTCACTATGTATGAGGTCAATTTTTTTTTTATTGGAGTTAAAATTAACGTAGATATATGACCGAACCTAACCAACCCTACCTAACCTAACCTAACCTATATATATAGGTAAGGTTAGGTTAGGTAGCCAAAAAAAGCTAGGTTAGGTTAGGTTAGGTAGGTTAGGTAGACGAAAAAACATTAATTCATGAAAACTTGGCTTATTAGGCAAATCGGGCCTTGCATAGTAGGCTGAGAAGTGAGTTCTGGCTACTAGGTACGACATATATATATATATATATATATATATATATATATATATATAAATATATATATATATATATATATATATATATATATATATATATATATATATACATATATATATATATATATATATATATATATATATATATATATATATATATATATATATATATATGTGTGTGTGTGTGTGTGTGTGTGTGTGTGTCGACCATCGTAGCCAGATTGCTCTTCTCGGACTACTATGCAAGGCCCGATTTGCCTAATAGGCCAAGTGATTTCCTTTATTTTCAATAAATTGTTTTCATTTAGTTTATATTAATTATTATTATTATATTATATTAAGAACATAATTTATTGACTTAGTTTTGATGGTTTAGGTTGGGTTAAGATAGGTTAGGTTTGGTAGGGTTGGTTAGGTTCGGTCATATATCTATGTTAGTTTTAAATAAAATTTAAAATAAATTGCTCTTACATAATGAAATGGATAGCTTTATCATTCCATAAGAAAAAAATATTTAAAAATATATAAATTCAGGAAAACTTGGCTTATTAGGCAAATTGGACCTTGCATAGTAGGCCGAGTACGACGTTCTGGCTACTAGGTACAACATATATATATATATATATATATATGTATGTATATATGTATATATGTGTATATATATATATATATATATATATATATATATATATATATATATATATATGTATATGTATATATATATATATATATATATATATATATATATATATATATATATATATATATATATATATATATATATATATATATATATTGGTCACCACATTGGCACCAGAGGTGGTACCCTCACAAACTTTTAAAAAAAAAAAAATATATATATATATATATATGCGAACAAGCTTGAATGGTCCTCCACGCCAATATGCAACTGAAAACTCCACACCCCAGAAGTGACTCGAACCCCAGACAGCCAGGAGCACTTTGTAACTCGCGTACATGGTACCTTAACCACTTGACCAACCATGGCCGTACAAAAGACGTTGATAGCCGAGGCTATATCCCCAATGCCCCGACGGCACTTGGTGGTGAGCTTGGGCATAGGTATTTTATTGAATCACCTCAGTTTGTGGGGCCACGTGAGCAACACAATTGCGAACAAGCCTGAATGGTCTCCGTGCCAATATGCAACTGAATATTGAAAATGATTACATTTTCAAAGACAGGTTTACACATATCATTTCATGCTTATATTAGTTTTGGGTGAGGTGATATGATACAAATGTTTTTGGGTGAAGTGACAAAACACGAATCAATGGAAATATATTGCATATGAAAACATAAGAATGAAAGTAACTACAGAAGGCCTATTGGCCTATATATTCTCTTGCTGCTTCTATGTTGGTTCGGGGTCTTGAAGTGGGTAGAATGTGGTTATGTGTTAAATGGCTGTTGATTGCTCGTGTTGACTTTTTTATGTGTAAAAACTCGCTGATGTCGAGTCTCCTGCTATCGCTGTATCTATTGATAATTTCTGTGTTGCTTGTTAAGATTTCTCTGGTGATGATCTGATTGTGAGAGGAAATTACATGTTCGTTGATGGAGCCCTGTTGTTTGTGTATTGTCAATCGCATAGAAAGAGACGTTGTTGTCTCGCCTATATACTGAGATCTTTGGGGCTTGCAGTCCCCAAGTAGGCATTGACGACGTTAGGGGAGTTTTTCATGAGTAGGTTGGCCGTTTTCTTGTTTTTGTAGTAAATTGTCAATTGTATTTTCTGATTTTCTGAATTTTTTTCTGATTTCGAGTCTGTAGGGATAATGTTCCTATTAATAATATCTTTCAGGACACTTTCCTCTATTTTATGACCATGGAAAAGAAGTTCATATAAAATAGTGTAATAGATACACTAAATAGATAAAATAGATGTAATAAAATACACAACTGAATAGAACTTACGTAGTAAGTTCTATTCAGTTGTGTATTTGTGAACTAAAGTCTTTGAAAATGTAATAAGTTTTACGAAACGCCCCGTGTCGCGTCAGACTAGAAATAAAAATGAATTTTGGAGAATTGATTTTTGATTTACCTCCAACAGTGAAGCGTAATGTACGAAAGATTGAGAAAATTCGTGTTAGAATTATTAATCTTACTTTTTCGGTCATATTTACTAATATATATATATATATATATATATATATATATATATATATATATATATATATATATATATATATATATATATATATATATATATATATATATATATATATATATATATATATATATATAACCTGTATTATTTAGCCATGATAGTACTATAGAAGAGCCTGAGTGTGATAATGACTGGGTACAATGTTCAAATATCAGTGATTCAATGCTGTTCACGATGTTCACAGCGCTAGCTTCAGCACAACAGCATTATTTCGTCCATCTAGGAATCTTTAAACGGCTTCTTAGGTTCCTTTTCAAAATAAACTTGTGGTCAATTATTCATTTACAGGAATTAATGACCAGGATTGTGGTTATAATTAGCGTTGTGCGAAGTATTGTTGAAGGAGGAATTTTGGTGAGGGAGGGAGAGAATTGGCATAGCTTCACTGTATATGGCAACCACTCTTGTTTTGCTCACCATACTAGCTTCGTGATTCGCTATGGGAACACACATGTACATAGGTATATACAGTGTGTGTATATATATAGTGTAATAACAGCAAAAGGAGTATGTTGAGTGGACCTATTTTGGTGAGGGAGGTGACGTCGTAATCGTAGCGTCGTCTGCTGTCGGCTGAGTGATTTCTGATGCTGTGTATGGTGGCCACTGTACTGTTTGGACACAATACCGGCTTACTTGCATAGTTCTGATAAATAAATCATGTAGCTAGGTATATATAACATGTGTAAATAGTGTAATAAAAACAATAACAGTATGGTGGGAGGAGCAATGTTGGCGAGTAAGATGTTGGAGTGAGGGAGGGCTGGCTGGGTGTGGCTGCTCACACTCGCGGTGTTCTGAATGTGTTGATGGAGAATGTACATAGTGTGTGACAGTTTATAGTCTGTAAATAGATTGTATATATACATAAATTAGCATGATACATGGTAAATATGTGCAACATATATGTACACAAGTGTCATGCACGTAACACTGTCCACGGACAGTACGGATGTTTTAGTGCCATAATATAGTGTACGTGTTCATTATACATAGGATTAGCACGTAAAAACAAATAAAATGTATTTGGAACTGTGCGCAAAAAATGAACAAAAATATATTCGCGGCAACTCGCGCGCCCCGCCCCTGGCTCCCCTACTGGCCCAGGGAGCGTACGTCACGGGCGAACGGGGAATGATGACGTCACGCTCCAAATTACGGACCCCATAGCAGCCAAAGTACAATTTCGAAAATGTTTTGACATACCCATGCTGAGGGAAGGGTTTATGGCACTTTAAAACGACAAAAGAATTTTTTAAAGAGAATTTATTTCCTGTGCACTGGAGGAAGAGTCATATTTGGAGGCGGCGTAGTTAAAGAGCACATTCATATGTTTGTTTCCTGAGTGTAGACTGCAGTGTGGAAGCTACCATTCCTTTCCGTGACTGTTACATCTAGAAAGGGCAGCTTCCCATTACTCTCCATCTCGTAAGTGAAACTTGACACCGAATTTTGCTCGAATGCCCCATTCAGCCGCTGCAGACGTCTGACATCAGGTACTTGCATAAAAATGTCGTCAACATACCTGCAGTTTATGGTGGGTTTCAAGCCCATGTTAACTAAGACCCTCTGCTCTATGGTATCCCACATAGAAGTTCGCAAACAGGACACCTAGAGGAGAATCCATGTCGACCCCATCTACTTGTTTATACATGTGCCTATCGAGACTCAAGAAGGATGCCTCTTAGTGCAGGCTTGGAGTAGCTTTCTTAGTATGTTTTCTGGTATGTTAAGAGTACAAACCAGATCACGATACACTCTGTTCACTATCATCCCGATTGTTTTATCCACATTTACGTTGTTAAACAGCGACTCCACATCCCAAGACGCTCTTATCCCTGTGGCCCGCGCTCCCCGCAGAAAGTTAACGAATTCTTGACATTTCCATACGCATATCCAGGTTTGTATTTCCCAATAACCTTGGGCAGGTGGAGTTCGGATTTCTTGGCTTTCCCAGTTTCAGTCAATCTGTTTACCTTCGCTATAAATCCGGCTGTAGTGTCATTCGTTACCCTTTGGAATTTGGTTTGGTCGGAGAATATGAGGTTCATTTTTGCCGGATATTCGTCTTTTTTAAGAATCACGTATATCGGCGACTTGTCACCTCTCCTGACGACAATCTTATTCTCCCAAAGGCTCGTAGCTGCCGCTTTAAGCTCGGTAGACAGTATGGTGCTTCTGTAATTACCTCGAATCTTTTCCCCTTCTGCAATAAGTTCAGCTTGCAAGGTGTCTTTAGTGGTTATCTTCTTTTGCGTCTCGAGGTCGAATATGTCGTCCATTAGGATCTCCAACTCCACTTTCCGGGCCATCTCACTTGGTCTGGACATAACGTGACAGTTTATACCCAGATTCAAGAGAGTGATTTGGTACTCTGTGAGGTTGATTCCGGCAAGGTTTAAGAAGCCATCTCTGGGTCGAGAAATCGCGATAGGTCCTCCAAATATTGTTGACAGTTTCTTGATGATCCTGGTTTCGGTGCTGTAGCGATGTCGATCTGTAAGGATGATGAGATGTTGGTCGATTCGAGTACGGAGGTCTTCGTCGATGTTGGTGTGTTTCCATTGTTCTTTAGCATGAAGTAATTGTGTCATTTTCGGGAAATAGTATATGATTGAAGGGAAAGACTGATAACCAATATAAAGATATGAAAACACCCCTGCGCCAATGACCAGCATGGGAAAAACAAAATTGAAAACACCCCCTGCACCCTGCAGGATGTTTTCAGATCGGCAGTTGGAGAAAAAAATTGAAATCACCCCTGCGCCAATGACCGGCATGGAGAAATTTAAAAAAAAACACCCTGTGCCAATGACCGGCAGTTGGGAAAAGAATCGAAAACACCCCTGCGCCAATGACCGGCATGGGGGAAAAAATGGATAACCCCCCCCCCCTGCGCCAATTACCGGCATGGGAAAAAAAAGCAAAATTGCTGATCATTTGGGCATTTTCATCTACTACAAAAAAAAAATCAAATCTCCTTTTGAAGTCACCATGCCTGGGGGGTGGAGTCTGTTTTCACACAATTGGTTGATAGTGGCTTTTCAATTTTATTTGCCCTATGCTAAATAAACGATCCTTGAAGAAAATATTGACAAAGCTTAAATTACATTCTCTAGAAAGGCGAAGAAGAGAGGAATAGGGGTGACATGATAGAGGTGAAAGAGGATGGACATGTCTAAGGGGGGATAATAATAGCCCATTAAACGTATCAACACAAGACAGAACGCGAAACAATGGGTATAAATTGGATCAGTTTAAGATTTAGGAAAAAAGACTTGAGTAAATATAGGTTTGGTAATAGGAGTGAACGCTGAGATACTTGAGAGTTCATGCTCTTTGAGTGGGATTGGGTGGTTATAGATAGGAGCTGCCTCGTAAGGGCCAATAGGCCATCTGCAGTTACCTTTGTTCTTTTGTTCTTATGTTCACACTGGTATCCTCTATGTTGCTCTCCTTTCTTTCATAACAATGGGATGATGATGGATTTCAACCATTCTTATGCAAACGTAACAAAGGTGTGATTAATAGGGTACTAAAAGTATCAACAAGAGACAGAACACGAAACAATGAGTATAAATTGATTAAGTCTAGATTTAAAAAATACTGGTTCGGTAACAGGGTTGTTGATTTGTGGAACCAATTACCGCGTAACGTGGTGGAGGAGGGGGTCCCTCGATTGTTTCAAATGTGGGTTGGACATGTATATGAGTGGGATTGGGTGGTTATAAATAGGAGCTGACTCGTATGGGCGAATAGGCCTTCTGCAGTTACCTTTGTTCTTATGTTCTTATGCTCAATAAACGATTCTTTGCTGGACACTTTACATATAAGTGAGGTGAGCAAATAAATTCTTCTGAATATTGACAGAGTGGTGTGATTGAATGTATAAATAGAGAGGAAAGGAGGGGTAATAATTAAGTAGGACCGACCTACTGAAGTTCATCTAATAGCGCTAGTTGCTCTTTTGGTTGACATAGATTGGAAATAAATAGGAGATCCAGCAAAAGACCTTCTGCAATTTCATTTCTTATGTTTAATATGCGATCTTATCTATAAAATGAACTATGAAAAAGGGAAACAATAAGAACATGGGTTTAAATATGCCATTACAGTAAACTGACTTATTCAAGGAAGATGAAGACTGGGTGACGTCATTGTTCATTAGCGATGTCTGTGCACGTATCACTGGGGTAACAGAATTTGGGTACGACAGGAGCCGACCTTTTTATCCCTGCTCCCCCAGGCAAGTTGAAGACTAGATAGCTGATGACGTCATTGACCATTAGCGATGTCTGTGCTGGGCCACTGTGGTAACTAAAAATACACGACGCATAGACCGACTGTCACCCATTGTAACGAAAAATACACGACGTGTAGACCGACCATCACCAACTGTAATGAAAAACACACGACGCGGAGACCGACCTCCGAAAAAGGCAAAACGGTCTACGCGTCGTGTATTTTTCATTACAATTGGTGACGGTCGGTCTAGATGTTTAGATGTTTGTCCAACAAAGAACCTACCACAGTCTCTACAAGGTATTTTATAAATGACACAATTATCACCACGAGGGCTGTTTCTAACTAATAGTTTACAACAGTATTTTCATAGCTAAACAATACATGTATATCAAAAAGTTTCAAGACCTTGACCATATTTTGTAACCCAGAAAAATATGGTACACATAACACATTCCTTGGGCGAATTTTTCCATTGCATATATTATTATAATATGTACGACGTGCTTTGCTACAGCAAACTCTTCATCTAAGAATTCTTAGATGAAAAGTTTAAGGATAATCATTTCAAGTAAATCATAATTTCGTTTAAGTAAATCATTCCTTCGGATGGATGGCGCTGTTTTTACCTGTCACAGGTGTGGTATCTATATAGTAGGTATATAAAAATATGCAAATATTTGAAAGGAATGTTGTGTCAGAATTTCAAAGCAATCGGTGAAGAACTTTGAGAGATTACTGCGTGTGTTGCTCTTACGTCCAACAGATGGCACTGTTTTTCAAAAAAACTAGTTTTTTCCTGCCACAGATAAGGCATGTATATAGTAGGTAAATAAAGACATGCGCCTATTCGAATGCAACATTATGTCAAAATTTCAAAGCAATTGGTAAAGAGCATTCAAAGAACTCTCTCACATGAAAAACACATTTAAAACACAGATTTTCAAGAAAAGAATGTTTTTTCCATCACAAACAATATAGTATGTCCATAAAAACCTGCTCATATGCAAATGGAACATTGTGTGAAAATTTCAATCGGTGAAGAACTTTCGGAGATTAACGATTTTAAATAAACGAACATTTCCATTTTTATTTATATAGATGATATATAAATATATATATATATATATATATATATATATATATATATATATATATATATATATATATATATATATATATATATATACACATATGCGAACAAGCCTGAATGGTCCCCAGGACTATATGCAACTGAAAACTCACACCCCAGAAGAGACTCGAACCCATACTGCCAGGAGCAACGCAACTGGTATTTACAAGACGCCTTAATCCGCTTGACCATCATGATCGGACATAAGAAAGTAAGAGCCGAAGCTATTTGAACCACTTCCTTACCGGCACTCGGATGGTAATCTTGGGCATAGCATTTTATCAAATCCCCTCATTCTTTGGGGCACACGTGAGGAATACAAATGCGAACAAGCCTGAATGGTCCCCAGGACTATATGCGACTGAAAACTCACACCCCCAAAAGTGACTCGAACCCATACTGCCAGGAGCAACGCAACTGGTATCTACAGGACGCCTTAATCCGCTTGACCATCACGACCGGACATAAGAAAGTGATAGCCAAAGCTATTTGAACCACTTCCCAGCCGGCACTCGGATGGTAATCTTGGGCATAGCATTTTATCAAATCACCTCATTCTTTGGGGCACACATGAGGAACACAAATGCGAACAAGCCTGAATGGTCAATTGTCTGTGAATTCTAACACGAATTTTCTCAATCTTTCGTACATTACGCTTCACAAATACACAACTGAATAGAACTTACGTAGTAAGTTCTTTTCAGTTGTGTATTTGTGAACTAAAGTCTTTGAAAATGTAATAAGTTTTACGAAACGCGCCCATGTCGCGTCAGACTAGAAATAAAAATGAATTTTGGAGAATTGATTTTTTATTTACCTCCAACAGTGAAGCGTAATGTACGAAAGATTGAGAAAATTCGTGTTAGAATTATTATTCTTACTTTTTCGATCATATTTAATAATATATATATATATATATATATATATATATATATATATATATATATATATATATATATATATATATATATATATATATATATATATGTCGTACCTAGTAGCCAGAACTCACTTTTTGGCCTACTATTCAAGGCCCGATTTGCCTAATAAGCCAAGTTTTCCTGAATTAATATATTTTTTCTAATTTTTTTCTTATGAAATGATAAAGCTACCCATTTCATTATGTATGAGGTCAATTTTTTTTATTGGAGTTAAAATTAACGTAGATATATGACCGAACCTAACCAACCCTACCTAACCTAACCTAACCTATCTTTATAGGTTAGGTTTGGTTAGGTAGCCGAAAAAGTTAGGTTAGGTTAGGTTAGGTAGGTTAGGTAGTCGAAAAACAATTAATTCATGAAAACTTGGCTTATTAGGCAAATCGGGCCTTGAATAGTAGGCCAAAAAGTGAGTTCTGGCTACTAGGTACGACATATATATATATATATATATATATATATATATATATATATATATATATATATATATATATATATATATATATATATATATATATATATATATATATATATATATATATATATATATATATATATATATATATATATATATATATATATATATATATATATATATATATATATATATATATATATATATATATATATATATATATATATATATATATATATATATATATATATATATATATATATATATATATATATATATATATATATATAACACCTGTATTATTTAGCCATGATAGTACTATAGAAGAGCCTGAGTGTGATAATGACTGGGTACAAATGTTCAAATATCAGTGATTCAATGCTGTTCACGATGTTCACAGCGCTAGCTTCAGCACAACAGCATTATTTCGTCCATCTAGGAATCTTTAAACGGCTTCTTAGGTTCCTTTTCAAAATAAACTTGTGGTCATTTATTCATTTACAGGAATTAATGACCAGGATTGTGGTTATAATTAGCGTTGTGCGAAGTATTGTTGAAGGAGGAATTTTGGTGAGGGAGGGAGAGAATTGGCATAGCTTCACTGTGTATGGCAACCACTCTTGTTTTGCTCACCATAATAGCTTCGTGATTCGCTATGGGAACACACATGTACATAGGTATATACAGTGTGTGTATATATATAGTGTAATAACTGCAAAAGGAGTATGTTGAGTGGACCTATTTTGGTGAGGGAGGTGACGTCGTAATCGTAGCGTCGTCTGCTGTCGGCTGAGTGATTTCTGATGCTGTGTATGGTGGCCACTGTACTGTTTGGACACAATACCGGCTTACTTGCATAGTTCTGATAAATAAAACATGTAGCTAGGTATATATAACATGTGTAAATAGTGTAATAAAAACAATAACAGTATGGTGGGAAGAGCAATGTTGGCGAGTAAGATGTTGGAGTGAGGGAGGGCTGGCTGGGTGTGGCTGCTCACACTCGCGGTGTTCTGAATGTGTTGATGGAGAATGTACATAGTGTGTGACAGTTTATAGTCTGTAAATAGATTGTATATATACACAAATTAGCATGATACATGGTAAATATGTGCAACATATATGTACACAAGTGTCATGCACGTAACACTGTCCACGGACAGTACGGATGTTTTAGTGCCATAATATAGTGTACGTGTTCATTATACATAGGATTAGCACGTAAAAAGAAATAAAATGTATTTGGAACTGTGCGCAAAAAATGAACAAAAATATATTCGCGGCAACTCGCGCGCCCCGCCCCTGGCTCCCCTACTGGCTAGGGAGCGTACGTCACGGGCGAACGGGGAATGATGACGTCACGCTCCAAATTACGGACCCCATAGCAGCCAAAGTACAATTTCGAAAATGTTTTGACATACCCATGCTGAGGGAAGGGTTTATGGCACTTTAAAACGACAAAAGAATTTTTTAAAGAGAATTTATTTCCTGTGCACTGGAGGAAGAGTCATATTTGGAGGCGGCGTAGTTAAAGAGCACATTCATATGTTTGTTTCCTGAGTGTAGACTGCAGTGTGGAAGCTACCATTCCTTTCCGTGACTGTTACATCTAGAAAGGGCAGCTTCCCATTACTCTCCATCTCGTAAGTGAAACTTGACACCGAATTTTGCTCGAATGCCCCCTTCAGCCGCTGCAGACGTCTGACATCAGGTACTTGCATAAAAATGTCGTCAACATACCTGCAGTTTATGGCGGGTTTCAAGCCCATGTTAACTAAGACCCTCTGCTCTATGGTATCCCACATAGAAGTTCGCAAACAGGACACCTAGAGGAGAATCCATGTCGACCCCATCTACTTGTTTATACATGTGCCTATCGAGACTCAAGAAGGATGCCTCTTAGTGCAGGCTTGGAGTAGCTTTCTTAGTATGTTTTCTGGTATGTTAAGAGTACAAACCAGATCACGATACACTCTGTTCACTATCATCCCGATTGTTTTATCCACATTTACGTTGTTAAACAGCGACTCCACATCCCAAGACGCTCTTATCCCTGTGGCCCGCGCTCCCCGCAGAAAGTTAACGAATTCTTGACATTCCCATACGCATATCCAGGTTTGTATTTCCCAATAACCTTTGGCAGGTGGAGTTCGGATTTCTTGGCTTTCCCAGTTTCAGTCAATCTGTTTACCTTCGCTATAAATCCGGCTGTAGTGTCATTCGTTACCCTTTGGAATTTGGTTTGGTCGGAGAATATGAGGTTCATTTTTGCCGGATATTCGTCTTTTTTAAGAATCACGTATATCGGCAACTTGTCACCTCTCCTGACGACAATCTTATTCTCCCAAAGGCTCGTAGCTGCCGCTTTAAGCTCGGTAGACAGTATGGTGCTTCTGTAATTACCTCGAATCTTTTCCCCTTCTGCAATAAGTTCAGCTTGCAAGGTGTCTTTAGTGGTTATCTTCTTTTGCGTCTCGAGGTCGAATATGTCGTCCATTAGAATCTCCAACTCCACTTTCCGGGCCATCTCACTTGGTCTGGACATAACGTGACAGTTTATACCCAGATTCAAGAGAGTGATTTGGTACTCTGTGAGGTTGATTCCGGCAAGGTTTAAGAAGCCATCTCTGGGTCGAGAAATCGCGATAGGTCCTCCAAATACTGTTGACAGTTTCTTGATGATCCTGGTTTCGGTGCTGTAGCGATGTCGATCTGTAAGGATGATGAGATGGTGGTCGATTCGAGTACGGAGGTTTTCGTCGATGTTGGTGTGTTTCCATTGTTCTTTGGCATGAAGTAATTGTGTCATTTTCGGGAAATAGTATATGATTGAAGGGAAAGACTGATAACCAATATAAAGATATGAAAACACTTCTGCGCCAATGACCAGCATGGGAAAAACAAAATTGAAAACACCCCCTGCACCCTGCAGGATGTTTTCAGATCGGCAGTTGGAGAAAAAAATTGAAATCACCCCTGCGCCAATGACCGGCATTGAGAAATTTAAAAAAAAAACACCCTGTGCCAATGACCGGCAGTTGGGAAAAGAATCGAAAACACCCCTGCGCCAATGACCGGCATGGGGGAAAAATGGATAACCCCCCCCCCCTGCGCCAATTACCGGCATGGGAAAAAAAAGCAAAATTGCTGATCATTTGGGCCTTTTCATCTACTACAAAAAAAAATCAAATCTCCTTTTGAAGTCACCATGCCTGGGGGGTGGAGTCTGTTTTCACACAATTGGTTGATAGTGGCTTTTCAATTTTATTTGCCCTATGCTAAATAAACGATCCTTGAAGAAAAGATTGACAAAGCTTAAATTACATTCTCTAGAAAGGCGAAGAAGAGAGGAATAGGGGTGACATGATAGAGGTGAGAGAGGATGGACATGTCTAAGGGGGGATAATAATAGCCCATTAAACGCATCAACACAAGACAGAACGCGAAACAATGGGTATAAATTGGATCAGTTTAAGATTTAGGAAAAAAGACTTGAGTAAATATAGGTTTGGTAATAGGAGTGAACGCTGAGATACTTGAGAGTTCATGCTCTTTGAGTGGGATTGGGTGGTTATAGATAGGAGCTGCCTCGTAAGGGCCAATAGGCCATCTGCAGTTACCTTTGTTCTTTTGTTCTTATGTTCACACTGGTATCCTCTATGTTGCTCTCCTTTCTTTCATAACAATGGGATGATGATGGATTTCAACCATTCTTATGCAAACGTAACAAAGGTGTGATTAATAGGGTACTAAAAGCATCAACAAGAGACAGAACACGAAACAATGAGTATAAATTGATTAAGTCTAGATTTAAAAAATACTGGTTCGGTAACAGGGTTGTTGATTTGTGGAACCAATTACCGCGTAACGTGGTGGAGGAGGGGGGTCCCTCGATTGTTTCAAATGTGGGTTGGACATGTATATGAGTGGGATTGGGTGGTTATAAATAGGAGCTGACTCGTATGGGCGAATAGGCCTTCTGCAGTTACCTTTGTTCTTATGTTCTTATGCTCAATAAACGATTCTTTGCTGGACACTTTACATATAAGTGAGGTGAGCAAATAAATTCTTCTGAATATTGACAGAGTGGTGTGATTGAATGTATAAATAGAGAGGAAAGGAGGGGTAATAATTAAGTAGGACCGACCTACTGAAGTTCATCTAATAGCGCTAGTTGCTCTTTTGGTTGACATAGATTGGAAATAAATAGGAGATCCAGCAAAAGACCTTCTGCAATTTCATTTCTTATGTTTAATATGCGATCTTATCTATAAAATGAACTATGAAAAAGGGAAACAATAAGAACATGGGTTTAAATATGCCATTACAGTAAACTGACTTATTCAAGGAAGATGAAGACTGGGTGACGTCATTGTCCATTAGCGATGTCTGTGCACGTATCACTGGGGTAACAGAATTAAGGTACGACAGGAGCCGACCTTTTTATCCCTGCTCCCCCATGCAAGTTGAAGACTAGATAGCTGATGACGTCATTGACCATTAGCGATGTCTGTGCTGGGCCACTGTGGTAACTAAAAATACACGACGCATAGACCGACTGTCACCCATTGTAACGAAAAATACACGACGTGTAGACCGACCATCACCAACTGTAATGAAAAACACACGACGCGGAGACCGACCTCCGAAAAAGGCAAAACGGTCTACGCGTCGTGTATTTTTCATTACAATTGGTGACGGTCGGTCTACACGTCGTGTATTTTTCATTACAATTGGTGACGGTCGGTCTAGATGTTTAGATGTTTGTCCAACAAAGAACCTACCACAGTCTCTACAAGGTATTTTATAAATGACACAATTATCACCACGAGGGCTGTTTCTAACTAATAGTTTACAACAGTATTTTCATAGCTAAACAATACATGTATATCAAAAAGTTTCAAGACCTTGACCATATTTTGTAACCCAGAAAAATATGGTACACATAACACATTCCTTTGGCGAATTTTTCCATTGCATATATTATTATAATATGTACGACGTGCTTTGCTACAGCAAACTCTTCATCTAAGAATTCTTAGATGAAAAGTTTAAGGATAATCATATCAAGTAAATCATAATTTCGTTTAAGTAAATCATTCCTTCGGATGGATGGCGCTGTTTTTACCTGTCACAGGTGTGGTATCTATATAGTAGGTATATAAAAATATGCAAATATTTGAAAGGAATGTTGTGTCAGAATTTCAAAGCAATCGGTGAAGAACTTTGAGAGATTACTGCGTGTGTTGCTCTTACGTCCAACAGATGGCACTTTTTTCAAAAAAACTAGTTTTTTCCTGCCACAGATAAGGCATGTATATAGTAGGTAAATAAAGACATGCGCCTATTCGAATGCAACATTATGTCAAAATTTCAAAGCAATTGGTAAAGAGCATTCAAAGAACTCTCTCACATGAAAATCACATTTAAAACACAGATTTTCAAGAAAAGAATGTTTTTTCCATCACAAACGTGACATCAATATAGTATGTCCATAAAAACCTGCTCAGATGCGAATGGAACATTGTGTGAAAATTTCAATCGGTGAAGAACTTTCGGAGATTAACGATTTTAAATTAACGAACATTTTCATTTTTATTTATATAGATGATATATATATATATATATATATATATATATATATATATATATATATATATATATATATATATATATACACATATGCGAACAAGCCTGAATGGTCCCCAGGACTATATGCAACTGAAAACTCACACCCCAGAAGAGATTCGAACCCATACTGCCAGGAGCAACGCAACTGGTATCTACAGGACGCCTTAATCCGCTTGACCATCACGACCGGACATAAGAAAGTGATAGCCAAAGCTATTTGAACCACTTCCCAGCCGGCACTCGGATGGTAACCTTGGGCATAGCATTTTATCAAATCACCTCATTCTTTGGGGCACACATGAGGAACACAAATGCGAACAAGCCTGAATGGTCCCCAGGCGTGATGGTTTAGCGGATTAAGGCGTCCTGTAGATACCAGTTTGGTTGCTCCTGGCAGTATTGGATCAGATCACTGGTGTTGTTAACGCTTATGTCGACCGTGCTCTCAGCTACAGCTCAGGATGGAAGCAAGTCGACGAAGACCTCTGTAGGGTAAGGTAGGTCCTAGTCAACAACGGCTTCTCCAATGGTTTCGTTGAAGACATCATAAGAAGGAAAGTGAAACGCCATGCAACCTCTGAAGAGACAACTAATACAACATCTATACCCCCTATTAGACTACTTTACAGGAACTTCTTTTCCACAGCTCATAAAACGGAGGATAGGGTCCTGAAAGATATTGTTAATAGAAACGTTATCCCTACAGACAAAAATCAGAAGATACAATTGACGATTTACTATAAAACCAAGAAAACGGCCAGCCTACTCATGAGAAACTCTCCAGACACAAAGCAGAACGCTTTAAAAGAGACCAACGTCGTCTATGCCTTCAAATGCCCTCTTGGGGACTGTAAGCCTCAAAAAACTCAGTATATAGGCAAGACAACAACATCTGCTTCCAGGCGTTTAACGATGCATAAGCAACAGGGCTACATTAAGGAACATATAATCTCTTCCCACAACTAAACCATCACCAGAGAAATCTTTTCAAACAACACAGAAATCATCGATGGATACAGCGATAGCAGGCGGCTTGACATCTGCGAGGCACTACACATCAAGAAGTCAACACCAGCAATCAACAGCCAATTAATGCACAACTATATTCTACCCACTTCAAGACTCCGCTCCAATATAGAAGCATCAAGAAATATGGGCCAATATGCCCTCTGCAATTACTTCCATTCTTACCTTCAATACCCATTGTTTCGTGTTCTGGCTTGTGTTGAAAGTCTGTTTTCGCCTCATCCAAAACTGTTGTAACATATCACCTCACCCAAATGCAGGTATAAAAAATCGAAGAAGTTTAAGCTCTATTCAGTTATAGTTGTGTGTGTGTAAACTAAAGTCTTTGAAAATGTAATAAGTTTTACGAAACACGCTTAAGTGTCGCGTCAGACTAGAAATAAAAATGAATTTTGGAGAATTGATTTTTCAATTACCATCAGCAGTGAAAAGAAGCATAAGAAAGATCGAGAAAATTCGTGTTAGAATTATTAATCTTACTTTTTCGGTCATATTTAATAATATATGTCTACAGGAAAGACTGCTACCAAAATATACTAATATAAAATTATATATATACATATATATATATATATATATATATATATATATATATATATATATATATATATATATATATATATATATATATATATATATATATATATATATATGTCGTACCTAGTAGCCAGAACGCACTTCTCAGCCTACTATGCAAGGCCCGATTTGCCTAATAAGCCAAGTTTTCATGAATTAATATATTTTCTCTAATTTTTTTTCTTATGAAATGATAAAGCTACCCATTTCATTATGTATGAGGTCAATTTTCTTTTATTGGAGTTAAAATTAACGTAGATATATTACCGAACCTAACCAACCCTACCTAACCTAACCTAACCGATCGTAATAGGTTAGGTTAGGTTAGGTAGCCGAAAAAGTTAGGTTAGGTAGGTTAAGTAGTCGAAAAACAATTAATTCATGAAAACTTGGCTTTAATTTGGCAAGGTTTAATTCCCGTAGTCTCTCCTCGTAGCTCATACCTCTCAGCTCGGGTACTAGTCTGGTAGCAAACCTTTGAACCTTTTCCAGTTTAGTCTTATGCTTGACTAGATATGGACTCCATGCTGGAGCCGCATACTCCAGGACTGGTCTGACATATGTGGTATATAATGTTCTGAAAGATTTCTTACACAATTTTCTGAAGGCCGTTCTTATGTTAGCCAACCTGGCATATGCTGCTGATGTTATCCTCTTGATATGAGCTTCAGGGGACAGGCCTGGCGTGATATCAACCCCCCGGTGTTTCTCTCTCTCTGACTCTTGAAGTATTTCATCTCCCAAATGGTACCTTGTATCAGGTCTCCTGCTTCCTACCCCTATCTTCATTACATTACATTTGCTTGGGTTAAACTCTAACAGCCATTTGTTCGACCATTCCTGCAGCTTGTCCAGGTCTTCTTGAAGCCTCAAGCTGTCCTCCTCTGTCTTAATCCTTCTCATAATTTTGGCGTCGTCAGCAAACATTGAGAGGAATGAGTCTATACCCTCTGAGAGATCATTTACGTATATCAGAAACAGGATAGGTCCAAGTACAGAGCCCTGTGGGACTCCACTGGTGACTTCACGCCATTCTGAGGTCTCACCCCTCACTGTAACTCTCTGCTTCCTATTGCTTAGGTACTCCCTTATCCACTGGAGCGCCCTACCAGTTACTCCTGCCTGTTTCTCCAGCTTATGCATCAACCATTTATGGGTTATTGTGTCAAAGGCTTTCCGACAGTCCAAAAAAATGCAGTCCGCCCATCCTTCTCTTTCTTGTTTAATCTTTGTCATCTGATTGTAGAATTCTATCAAGCCTGTAAGGCAAGATTTACCCTCCCTGAACCCATGTTGATGGGTTGTCACGAAGTCTCTTCTCTCCAGATGTGTTACTAGGTTTTTTCTCGCAATCTTCTCCATCACCTTGCATGGTATACAAGTTAAGGACACTGGCCTGTAGTTCAGTGCCTCTTGTCTGTCACCCTATTTTGTATATTGGTACTACATTAGCAGTCTTCCATATTTCTGGTAGGTCTCCCGTTTTCAATGACCTACTATACACTATGGAGAGTGGCAAGCAAAGTGCTCCTGCACACTCTTTCAATACCCATGGTGAGATTCTGTCCGGCCCAACAGCTTTTCTCACATCCAGCTCCAATAGGTGTTTCTTGACCTCATCTCTTGTAATTTCGAACCTATCCAAGGTCACCTGGTTTGCTGCCACCTCTCCTAGCGCCGTGACTTCTCCCTGTTCCATTGTAAAGACCTCCTGGAACCTTTTGTTGAGTTCTTCACACACCTCTTTGTCATTCTCTGTGTACCTGTCCTCGCCCACACTAAGTTTCATCACCTGTTCCTTCACTGTTGTCTTCCTCCTGATATGACTGTGTAGTAGCTTTGGTTCGGTCTTGGCTTTATTAACTATATCATTTTCATACCTTTTCTCAGCTGCTCTTCTCACACTAACATACTCGTTCCTGGTTTTCTGGTATCTGTCTCTACTTTCTGGTGTTCTGTTATTACGGAAGTTCCTCCATGCCCTTTTGTTCAGCTCCTTTGCTTTCATACATTCCCTATTAAACCACGGAATCTTCCTTTACTTCTCTGTGTTTTCCTGTCGGGCTGGGACAAAGCTGCTTACAGCCTCCTGACATTTTTGGGTGACATAGTCCATCATGTCTTGTACGGACTTGGTTCCGAGTTCTGTGTCCCAATGTATATCCCATAGGAATTTATTCATCTCCTCATAGTTTCTATTTCGGTACGCCAGCCCTTTGGTTCCCAGTTCTTTTTTGGGGGTGATAATTCCTAGCTCTACCAGGTACTCAAAGCTCAATACACTATGATCACTCATTCCCAATGGGGCTTCCGACTTAACTTCCCTTATATCAGACTCATTTAGGGTAAATATCAGATCAAGCAAGGCTGGTTCATCCCCTCCTCTCATTCTTGTCGGTCCCTTGACGTGTTGACTTAGAAAGTTTCTTGTTGCCACATCTAGCAGCTTAGCTCTCCATGTGTCTGGTCCTCCATGTGGGTCTCTGTTCCCCCAGTCTATCTTCCCATGGTTGAAGTCTCCCATGAGTAGAAGTCTGGATCCGTTCCTGCTAGCCACAGAAGCTGCTCTCTCTATTATATTGATGGTGGCCAAGTTGTTTCTATCATATTTCTGTCTGGGTCTTCTGTCATTCGGCGGGGGGGGGGGGGGGTTATATATGACTACTACTATAATTTTCTGTCCTCCAGTTGCTATGGTGCCTGATATTTAGTCACTGAAACCTTCACAGTTCTGAATTACCATCTCTTCGAAACTCCAACCTTCTCTTAGTAGCAAAGCTACACCACCTCCTCCTCTCCCATCTCTCTCTTTCCTCACTACATAGTAGCCCTGTGGAAACACTGCGGTTTTTATGATTTTCGTTAGCTTTGTTTCTGTGAGTGCTATTATATCTGGGTTTTCTTCTAGTGCCCATTCTCCGAGTTCACTTGTTTTATTTGTAATCCCATCTATGTTAGTGTACATTGCCTTGAAGCTCACTTTCTTCTGTTCATTTTCATGTCCCTTTATTGGCGAGCATACTGCTGGTGTGGGAAGCTGTTCCGTGGGTGAGAAGATCTGTGAGGTGGTTTGCAGGGTCTCAGAGGATTTTGGGGTGGGGGTGGGGGTTTAAGGGAAGGGGGAACAGGTAGAGTGTGGGTTAAGGAAATAGGGGGGATATGGGGTGAGGAGGGGGGAGGAGGGATAGGGAGGGTATTGGATGAAGGGGTAGGGGGGACAGGAGGGAAAGGTGGTAGGGGGGACATGATGGAAATGGGGATGGGGTGTCAGGGTCAGAATAGGGTGGGGTGGAGGGAGGGTTGGGTGGGGGCAGATAGGGTGAGGGGAAGGGAGGGTTTCTATGCAGAGGGGCGGTGGTGGTGTTGCCCTCCCCTCTGGTGTTGCTGTGATGCTGGTTTTGGGTTTCCCTCTTGTCTCTGGGACTGTTGTGTTGAGGGCTGTGATTTCCTGGTGTGTTCCTCTCTCCCTGCGCTTCCTCCTTGCCTCTGCTGCCCTGGCTCTCTCCTCCTTCGTACTGTCCCTCTGCAGGAATACTTTTTTGTATCCCTCCTCATGCTGCAGACGACTCTTCCTTTCAAGAATATCCTCCTTCGTGGTTTCGTTTGTAAACACCACCTTTACAAGTCTGTTTCTGTCCTTGTTGTACCAGCCCAACCTGAAAACCTTCTCAATGTTTTGTACAGCCCCCTTCCATCTGTAACCCCTTCAGTAGCCCATGTACTGCCTCTCTATCCTTGCTATTCTATTCTTGCCTGTTGGATCCTTCCTGTTCTTTGATCAAGAACAAGAGAGAGAGAACAAGAGAGAGCGAACAAGAGAGAGAGAACAAGAGAGAGCGAACAAGAGAGAGAGAACAAGAGAGAGAGAGAGAGAACAAGAGAGAGAGAACAAGAGAGAGAGAACAAGAGAGAG
Organism: Procambarus clarkii; assembly: GCF_040958095.1. NCBI lineage: Eukaryota > Metazoa > Arthropoda > Malacostraca > Decapoda > Cambaridae > Procambarus > Procambarus clarkii. The sequence continues at coordinate 23,938,421 of NC_091177.1, forward strand.
AGAACAAGAGAGAGAGAACAAGAGAGAGAGAACAAGAGAGAGAGAACAAGAGAGAGAGAACAAGAGAGAGAGAACAAGAGAGAGCAAGAGAGAGAGCAAGAGAGAGAGAGCAAGAGAGAGAGAGCAAGAGAGAGAGAGCAAGAGAGAGAGAGCAAGATAGAGAGAGCAAGAGAGAGAGAGCAAGAGAGAGAGAGCAAGAGAGAGAGAGAGAGAGAGAGAGAGAGAGAGAGAGAGAGAGAGAGAGAGAGAGAGAGAGAGAGAGAGAGAGAGAGAGAGAGAGAGAGAGAGAGAGAGAGAGAGAGAGAGAGAGAGAGAGAGAGAGAGAGAGAGAGAGAGAGAGAGAGAGAGAGAGAGAGAGAGAGAGAGAGAGAGAGAGAGAGAGAGAGAGAGAGAGAGAGAGAGAGAGAGAGAGAGAGAGAGAGAGAGAGAGAGAGAGAGAGAGAGAGAGAGAGAGAGAGAGAGAGAGAGAGAGAGAGAGAGAGAGAGAGAGAGAGAGAGAGAGAGAGAGAGAGAGAGAGAGAGAGAGAGAGAGAGAGAGAGAGAGAGAGAGAGAGAGAGAGAGAGAGAGAGAGAGAGAGAGAGAGAGAGAGAGAGAGAGAGAGAGAGAGAGAGAGAGAGAGAGAGAGAGAGAGAGAGAGAGAGAGAGAGAGAGAGAGAGAGAGAGAGAGAGAGAGAGAGAGAGAGAGAGAGAGAGAGAGAGAGAGAGAGAGAGAGAGAGAGAGAGAGAGAGAGAGAGAGAGAGAGAGAGAGAGAGAGAGAGAGAGAGAGAGAGAGAGAGAGAGAGAGAGAGAGAGAGAGAGAGAGAGAGAGAGAGAGAGAGAGAGAGAGAGAGAGAGAGAGAGAGAGAGAGAGAGAGAGAGAGAGAGAGAGAGAGAGAGAGAGAGAGAGAGAGAGAGAGAGAGAGAGAGAGAGAGAGAGAGAGAGAGAGAGAGAGAGAGAGAGAGAGAGAGAGAGAGAGAGAGAGAGAGAGAGAGAGAGAGAGAGAGAGAGAGAGAGAGAGAGAGAGAGAGAGAGAGAGAGAGAGAGAGAGAGAGAGAGAGAGAGAGAGAGAGAGAGAGAGAGAGAGAGAGAGAGAGAGAGAGAGAGAGAGAGAGAGAGAGAGAGAGAGAGAGAGAGAGAGAGAGAGAGAGAGAGAGAGAGAGAGAGAGAGAGAGAGAGAGAGAGAGAGAGAGAGAGAGAGAGAGAGAGAGAGAGAGAGAGAGAGAGAGAGAGAGAGAGAGAGAGAGAGAGAGAGAGAGAGAGAGAGAGAGAGAGAGAGAGAGAGAGAGAGAGAGAGAGAGAGAGAGAGAGAGAGAGAGAGAGAGAGAGAGAGAGAGAGAGAGAGAGAGAGAGAGAGAGAGAGAGAGAGAGAGAGAGAGAGAGAGAGAGAGAGAGAGAGAGAGAGAGAGAGAGAGAGAGAGAGAGAGAGAGAGAGAGAGAGAGAGAGAGAGAGAGAACGTGTGTGCGCGTGGGATGGGGTTAAGAGGAGGTGAGGTGTTGCAGCTTACGGCAGGTAAGAGAGGGGGTAAGAGAAGGGGTAAGAGAGGGGGTGGATTATGAGAGGTTTTATCCCATTTCCACGAAAGGTGTTAATCCCTTCTAGCCTGTGTGTGCGTGTGTGTGTGTGCATGGAGACGTACGTGGGCTTGAGTGCGTGCGTGCGTATGTGTGTGTGCGTGCGTGCATATGTCACGAGTTCCTGTAAGCATTAACTTCTACCCAATGAGCCACTTTGAGATTTTAAAAATATATGCTATCCTGAACAAGAATTTGGTAATATTTTACCTCACACTGTACACCTGATTAATTGACCAGAGAGGGGTACATACCAGTCTGCCTTTCTGCTCACACAACTAGATGAGTAATGCCGATGTATGGTTGACGATGATGCTCCATCGTCGCCTTCCACTTGGTGATCCACTAAGTGCTAGTAGATTGTTGATGTTGGTTCTTCTCTATCTACACAAATCTCTGGAGTTAGTCACTGTATCGTTGTGTTACAGTTCACTAATGTACTGTACCACTGATCACAGACACCACCCAACAAACACAATCAGGTAGTTCCACGGTGGGCCTTCCCACCTGGCCGTCAGGTCAGGTCACTCTACGCGGTCCTCCACACTGTATATGCACCGGTGAGGCCACTAGCTCCACTTTGGTTTCTTCGCACTATCGCTAGCGATATGACTATGCTATGTAGCACCCTGCTAGCTACACACTGCGAGAGGCCAAATACTATGATCAAGCCTCTATACTCCTTCAATGTCCCGAGAAATTGACGAATTTCCGCGGACCACACTAAGCGTGTGTGTCTCCTACCGTCGCTGGCCTGTGTGTTTGTGTGTATGTGTGTGTGTGTGTGTGTGTGTGTGTGTGTGTGTGTGTGTGTGTGTGTGTGTGTGTGTGTGTGTGTGTGTGTGTGTGTGTGTGTGTGTGTGTGTGTGTGTGTGTGTGTGTGTGTGTGTGTGTGTGTGTGTTTATGTGTGTGTGTGTGTGTATGTGTATGTGTATGTGTATGTGTGTGTGTGTGTGTGTGTGTGTGTGTGTGTGTGTGTGTGTGTGTGTGTGTGTGTGTGTGTGTGTGTGTGTGTGTGTGTGTGTGTGTGTGTGTGTGTGTGTTATTACCTAAGTGTTATTACCAAAGTGTAGTTACAGGATGAGAGCTACGCTCGTGGTGTCCCGTCTTTCCAGCACTCTTTGTCATATAACGCTTTGAAACTACTGACAGTCTTGGCCTCCACCACCTTCTCACCTTACTTGTTCCAACCGTCTACCACTCTGTTTGCAAAAGTGAATTTTCTCATATTTCTTCGGCATCTGCGTTTAGATAGTTTAAATCTATGACCTCTTGTTCTTAAAGTTCCAGGTCTCAGGAAATCTTTCCTATCGATTTTATCAATTCCTGTTACTATTTTGTGTGTAGTGATCATATCACTTCTTTTTCTTCTGTCTTCGAGTTTTGGCATATTTAATGCCTCTAACCTCTCCTCGTAGCTCTTGCCCTTCAGTTCTGGGAACCACTTAGTAGCATGTCTTTGCACCTTTTCCAGTTTGTTGATGTGCTTCTTAAGATATGGGCACCACACAACCGCTGCATATTCTAGCTTTGGCCTAACAAAAGTCGTGAACAATTTCTTTAGTATATCGCTATCCATATATTTAAAAGCAATTCTGAAGTTAGAAAGCGTGGCATAGGCTCCTCGCACAATATTCTTTATGTGTCCTCCGGTGATAGTTTTCTATCTAGAACCACCCCTAGATCTCTTTCTTTATCAGAATTCTTTAAAATTTTCTCACATAATATATAGGTTGTGTGTGGTCTATGTTCTCCTATTCCACATTCCATAACATGGCATTATTAACATTAAATTCCATTTGCCAAGTGGTGCTCCATATACTTATTTTGTCCTGGTCATCTTGAAGGGCATGACAATCATCTAAGTTTCTTATTCTTCCTATTATCTTAGCATCATCAGCAAATATGTTCAAATAATTCTGTATACCAACTGGTAGATGATTTATGTAGACAATAAACATCACTGGTGCAAGAACTGAACCCTGTGGTACTCCACTTTTGAAATTTCTCCAGTCCGATACATTGCTTCTGATCACTGCCCTCATTTTTCTATCAGTCAAAAAATTTTTCATCCATGTTAGAAGCTTACCTGTCATCCCTCCAATATTTTCCAGTTTCCAGAACAACATCTTATGTGGAACTCTGTCGAAAGCCTTTTTTAGGTCCAGATAGATGCAGTCAACCCAACCATCTCTTTCCTGTAATATCTCTGTTGCTCGATCATAGAAATTAAGTAAATTCGATACACAGGATCTTCCAGATCGAAAACCATACTATCTGTCTGATATTATATCATTTCTCTCCAGCTGTTCCACCCATTTAGTTTTAATTTTTTTTCCAATATTTGGACTATTATACTTGTCAAGGAAACAGGTCTATAATTAAGGGGGTCTTCCCTGCTTTAACTTTTGTAAATTGGAACTATGTTAGCCTTTTTCCACACATCAGCTACAACTCCTGTAAACAGGGATGCCTGAAAAATCAGTTGAAGTGGAATGCTGAGCTCAGGAGCACATTCTCTCTGAACCCATGGTGAAACTCCATCTGGACCAACTACTTTGTTCTTATTTAACTCCTTGAGCATTTATTCCACTTCGTCTCTAGACACCTCTATGTGCTCTATGTTGTTCTCTGGAATTCTTATTGTGTCTGATTCCCTGAAGATTTCATTTTGCACAAACACACTTTGGAACTTTTCGTTTAATATTTCACACTTTTCCTTTTCATTTTCCGCGAATCTATTTCCTATTTTCAACCTCTGAATAATATCCTTTACCTGCAATTTGTTGTTTATGAATTTATAGAATAAACCTGGTTCTGTTTTACATTTGTCTGCAATCCCTTTTTCAAAATTTCTTTCTGCCTCTCTCCTCACTGCCGTGTAGTTGTTTCTCGCATCTTTGTATCGCTGGTATGTTTGGGGGTTTGGCCTCTTCCTGTATTGATTCCATTTTTGTGTCTTTTGGTCTCTGGCTCTCTCGCAATTTCTGTTGAACCAATCCTATTTCCTAGTTCAGCATGTGTGTGTGTGTGTGTGTACTCACCAAGTTGTGCTTGCGGGGGTTGAGCTCTGGCTCTTTGGTCCCGCCTCTCAACCGTCAATCAACAGGTGTACAGGTTCCTGAGCCTATTGGGCTTTATCATATCTACACTTGAAACTGTGTATGGAGTCAGCCTCCACCATATTGCTTCCTAATGCATTCCATTTGTCAACCACTCTGACACTAAAAAAGTTCTTTCTAATATCTCTGTGGCTCATTTGGGCACTCAGTTTCCACCTGTGTCCCCTAGTGCGTGTGCCCCTTGTGTTAAATAGCCAGTCTTTATCAACCCTGTCGATTCCCTTGAGAATCTTGAATGTGGTGATCATGTCCCCCTAACTCTTCTGTCTTCCAACGAAGTGAGGTTCAATTCCCGTAGTCTCTCCATGTAGCTCATACCTCTCAGCTCGGGTACTAGTCTGGTGGCAAACATTTGAACCTTTTCCAGTTTAGTTTTATGCTTGACTAGATATGGACTCCATGCTGGAGCCGCATACTCCAGGATTGGTCTGACATATGTGGTATATAATGTTCTGAAAGATTCCTTACACAAGTTTCTAAAGGCCGTTCTTATATTAGCCAACCTGGCATATGCTGCTGATGTTATCCTCTTGATATGAGCTTCAGGGGACAGGTCTGGCGTGATATCAACCCCCAGGTCTTTCTCTCTCTCTCTGACTCTTGAAGTATTTCATCTCCCAAGTGATACCTTGTATCTGCTCTCCTGCTTCCTACCCCTATCTTCATTACATTACATTTGCTTGGGTTAAACTCTAACATCCATTTGTTCGACCATTCCTGCAGCTTGTCCAGGTCTTCTTGAAGCCTCAAGCTGTCCTCCTCTGTCTTAATCCTTCTCATAATTTTGGCATCGTCAGCAAACATTGAGAGGAATGAGTCTATACCCTCTGGGAGATCATTTACGTATATCAGAAACAGGATAGGTTCAAGTACAGAGCCCTGTGGGACTCCACTGGTGACTTCACGCCATTCTGAGGTCTCACCCCTCACTGTAACTCTCTGCTTCCTATTGCTTAGGTACTCCCTTATCCACTGGAGCGCCCTACCAGTTACTCCTGCCTGTTTCTCCAGCTTATGCATCAACCTTTTATGGGGTACTGTGTCAAAGGCTTTCCGACAGTCCAAAAAAATGCAGTCCGCCCATCCTTCTCTTTCTTGCTTAATCTTTGTCACCTGATCATAGAATTCTATCAAGCCTGTAAGGCAAGATTTACCCTCCCTGAACCCATGTTGATGGGTTGTCACGAAGTCTCTTCTCTCGAGATGTGTTACTAGGTTTTTTCTCACAATCTTCTCCATCACCTTGCATGGTATACAAGTTAAGGACACTGGCCTGTAGTTCAGTGCCTCTTGTCTGTCACCCTTTTTAAATATTGGTACTACATTAGCAGTCTTCCATACTTCTGGTAGGTCTCCCGTTTCCAGTGACCTACTATACACTATGGAGAGTGGCAAGCAAAGTGCTCCTGCACACTCTTTCAATACCCATGCTAAGATTCCATCCGGCCCAACAGCTTTTCTCACATCCAGCTCCAATAGGTGCTTCTTGACCTCATCTCTTGTAATTTCGAACCTTTCCAAGGTCACCTGGTTTGCTGCCACCTCTCCTAGCGCCGTGACTTCTCCCTGTTCCATTATAAAGACCTCCTGGAACCTTTTGTTGAGTTCTTCACACACCTCTTTGTCATTCTCTGTGTACCTGTCCTCGCCCACCCTAAGTTTCATCACCTGTTCCTTCACTGTTGTCTTCCTCCTGATGTGACTGTGTAGTAGCTTTGGTTCGGTCTTGGCTTTATTAGCTATATCATTTTCATACCTTTTCTCAGCTGCTCTTCTCACACTAACATACTCGTTCCTGGTTGTCTGGTAGCTCTCTCTACTATCTGGTGGTCTGTTATTACGGAAGTTCCGTCATGCCCTTTTGTTCAGCTCCTTTGCTTTCATACATTCCCTATTAAACCACGGATTCTTCCTTTGCTTCTCTGTTTTTTCCTGTTGGGCTGGGACAAACCTGCTTACAGCCTCCTGACATTTTTGGGTGACATAGTCCATCATGTCTTGTACGGACTTGATTCCAAGTTCTGTGTCCCAATGTATATCCCATAGGAATTTATTCATCTCCTCATAGTTTCCCTTTCGGTACGCCAGCCCTTTGTTTCCCAGTTCTTTTTTGGGAGTGATAATTCCTAGCTCAACCAGGTACTCAAAGCTCAATACACTATGATCACTCATTCCCAAAGAGGGCTTCCAACTTAACTTCCCCTATATCCGACTCATTTAGGGTAAATATCAGATCAAGCAAGGCTGGTTCATCCCCTCCTCTCGTTCTTGTCGGTCCCTTGACGTGTTGACTTAGAAAGTTTCTTGTGTCCACATCCAGCAGCTTAGCTCTCCATGTGTCTGGGCCTCCATGTGGGTCTCTGTTCCCCCAATCTATCTTTCCATGGTTGAAGTCTCCTATGATTATATTATCTCCCATGATCCCATTGCAGTCCCCGTGGTGTAGTGGTAAGACACTCGCCTGGCGTTCCGCGAGTGCTATGTCATGGGTTCGTATCCTGGCCGGGGAGGATTTACTGGGCGCAATTCCTTAACTATAGGCTCTGTTTAACGCAACAGTAAAATGTGTACTTGGATGAAAAAACGATTCTTCACGGCAGGGGATCGTATTCCAGGGACCTGCCCGAAACGCTACGCATACTAGTGGCTGTACAAGAATGTAACAACTCTTGTATATATCTCAAAAAAAAAAAAATAGTAGCCTGGATCCGTTCCTGCTAGCCACAGAAGCTGCTCTCTCTATTATATTGATGGTGGCCAAGTTGTTTCTATCATATTCCTGTCTGGGTCTTCTGACATTCGGTGGGGGGTTATATATGACTACTACTATAATTTTCTGTCCTCCAGTTACTATGGTGCCTGATATGTAGTCACTGAAACCTTCACAGTTCTGAATTACCATCTCTTCGAAACTCCAACCTTCTCTTAGTAGCAAAGCTACACCACCTCCTCCTCTCCCTTCTCTCTCTTTCCTCACTACATAGATGCCCTGTGGAAACACTGCATTTGTTATGGTGTTTGTTAGCTTTGTTTCTGTGAGTGCTATTATGTCTGGGTTTTCTTCTAGTGCCCATTCTCCGAGTTCACTTGTTTTATTTGTAATTCCATCTATGTTAGTGTACATTGCCTTGAAGCTCACTTTCTTCAGTTCGTTTTCTTGTCCCTTTCTTGGCGAGCATTCTGCTGGTGTGGGAAGCTTTTCAGTGGGTGAGATGATCTGTGAGGTGGTTTGCAGGGTTTCAGGGGAGTTTGGAGTGAGGGGTAGGGGTTTCATGGAAGGGGGGACAGGTAGGGTGTGGGTTAAGGAGATAGGGTGGACATGGAGGATTCGGGGTGAGGGGGGAGGAGGGATAGGGAGGGTATGGGATGAAGGGGGAGGGGGGAAATGTGGGAGGGGGGACATGATGGGAATGGGGAAGGGATGACAGGGTAAGAATGGGGTGGGGGGAGGGAGGGTTGGGTGGGGGCAGGTAGGGTGAGGGGAAGGGAAGGTTTCTATGCAGAGGGGGTGGTGGGGTTGCCCTCCCCTCTGGTGTTGCTGGTATGCTGGTTTTGGGTTCGCCTCTTGTCTCTAGGACTGTTGTGTTGGGGGCTGTGATTTCCTGGTTTGCTTCTCCCTCCCTGCCTCTGCTGCCCTGGCTCTCTCCTCCTTCGTCCTGTCCCTCTGCAGGAATACTTTCTTGTATCCCTCCACATGCTGCAGTCGACTCTTCCTTTCGAGAAAATCCTCCTTCGTGGTTTCGTTTGTAAACACCACCATTACAAGTCGGTTTCTGTCCTTGTTGTACCAGCCCAACCTGAAAACCTTCTCAATGTTTCGTTCAGCCCCTTCCATCTGTAACCCCTTCAGTAGCCCCTGTACTGCCTCTCTATCCTTGCTATTCCATTCTTGCCTGTTGGATCCTTCCTGTTCTTTGATGCCTACAACTACCACTGATCTTTTTCTCTCCAGCAGCTGAGTGGTGCACCTTGCTGCTTCCTGTGAGGTGGCTGCTTGCATCGCTACCTCCCTCACTGTGTCCATTGCTTCTGAGCTCTTTTTAAGTATGTCTGCAAATGTTTCAGGTACAGAGGCATTTCCTTCCAATGTAACATTCCCACCTTCCCTTTGGATGATAATCTGATGCTCAGTCTCTTTATTTTTTTCTGTGAGGAATTTGATCTCCTCCCTTGCTGATGTCAGCTCACTTTGCATGTTGTTAATTGTAATCCTCATTTCCTGCATCTCCTTCCTGAATTCCTCCAGAACTTGGGTTAACATGTCCCTCGTTTGATCAATTTGGCTGTTCCCTGTGTCCCTGTTGCGTCCACCTGCCATTTTGCCCTTGTCAAGAGAGAGAGAGAGAGCAAGAATAGTCCTAGTGTGAGTGGGTGTGGTGGGGGGGGAGTGTGTTGGGAGAGTGAGATGGGGGGTTAAGAGATGGGTGAGGTGTAGTCTTCAGATTACGACGGGTGGGGGAGCATTAGCGGCTTATCTGGGTTTCCAGTGAGCTCACAGTTGCCGTCCCTGTTACCTGTCTACCACAATTGTATTATTACGATTGTATTATTGAATGGAATGCAATAGTGTCTATGATATGATATTATATAAACCTTGTACACTGTTGGAGACTTATGAAAGATAATTACCAGCCAGCCCCCCACAAGCACTCTAGGTGAATACACGGCGTGTCGTCGGTAATCCTGTGAGGTCTTCAGGTCTCCACGTTGGTCCCGGCTGATGCGACTGATGCTTCCTCAAGAAGTCGAACTTCACTAGCTATCTTCTCTAAATTCACTAAAATAATTCACCACGAGATGTGATCAATGTGTTGCATTACAATGCCACTGTTCAATTTACACTGTCCCGAAACACAAGAGAACTGTGCCTACCACTCTCCATAGTGTATAACAAATCACTGGCAACAGGGGAACTGCCAGATATTTGGAAAGCAGCTAACGTAGTCCCGATATACAATAAAGGGGATAGACCCACACACACACAATTTACACTGTGTGTGTACTCACCTAGTTGTACTCACCTAGTTGTGTTTGCGGGGGTTGAGCTCTGGCTCTTTGGTCCCGCCTCTCAACCGTCAATCAACAGGTGTACAGATTCCTGAGCCTATTGGGCTCTATCATATCTACACTTGAAACTGTGTATGGAGTCAGCCTCCACCACATCACCCTCTAATGCATTCCATTTGTCAACCACTCTGACACTAAATAAGTTCTTTCTAATATCTCTGTGGCTCATTTGGGCACTCAGTTTCCACCTGTGTCCCCTTGTGCATGTTCCCCTTGTGTTAAATAGACTGTCTTTATCTACCCTATCAATTCCCTTCAGAATCTTGAATGTGGTGATCATGTCCCCCCTAACTCTTCTGTCTTCCAGCGAAGTGAGGTTTAATTCCCGTAGTCTCTCCTCGTAGCTCATACCTCTCAGCTCGGGTACTAGTCTGGTGGCAAACCTTTGAACCTTTTCCAGTTTAGTCTTATCCTTGACTAGATATGGACTCCATGCTGGGGCTGCATACTCCAGGATTGGCCTGACATATGTGGTATACAAGGTTCTGAATGATTCTTTACACAAGTTTCTGAATGCCGTTCGTATTTTGGCCAGCCTGGCATATGCCGCTGATGTTATCCGCTTGATATGTGCTGCAGGAGACAGGTCTGGCGTGATATCAACCCCCCAAGTCTTTTTCCTTCTCTGACTCGTGAAGAATTTCCTCTCGCAGATGATACCTTGTATCTGGCCTCCTGCTCCCTACACCTATCTTCATTACATTACATTTGGTTGGGTTAAACTCTAACAACCATTTGTTTGACCATTCCTTCACACACACACACATTGTGTGTGTGTGTGTGTGTGAGTGCATATGTGTGTGTGTGTGTGTGGGTGTGTGTGTGTGTGTGTGTGTGTGTGTGTGTGTGTGTGTGTGTGTGTGTGTGTGTGTGTGTGTGTGTGGGTGTGTGTGTGTGTGTGTGTGTGTGTGTGTATGTGTGTACTCATCTAGTTGTACTCACCTAGTTGTGTTTGCGGGGGTTGAGCTCTGGCTCTTTGGTCCCGCCTCTCAACCGTCAATCAACTGATGTACAGATTCCTGAGCCTACTGGGCTCTGCCATATCTACATTTGAAACTGTGTATGGAGTCAGCCTCCACCTCATCACTTCCTAGTGCATTCCATTTACTAACTACTCTGACACTGAAAAAGTTCTTTCTAATGTCTCTGTGGCTCATTTGGGTACTCAGCTTCCACCTGTGTCCCCTTGTTTGCGTCCCTCTAGTGTTGAATAGTTCATCCTTGTTTACCCGGTCGATTCCCCTGAGGATTTTGTAGGTTGTGATCATGTCCCCACTTACTCTTCTGTCTTCCAGTGTCGTAAGGTGCATTTCCCGCAGCCTTTCCTCATAACTCATGCCTCTTAGTTCTGGGACTAGTCTAGCAGCATACCTTTGGACTTTTTCCAGCTTCTTCTTGTGCTTGACAAGGTATGGGCTCCATGCTGGGGCCGCATACTCCAGGATTGGTCTTACATATGTGGTGTACAAGATTCTGAATGATTCATTACACAGGTTCCTGAACGCCGTTCTGATGTTAGCCAGCCTCGCATATGCCGCAGACGTTATTCTCTTTATGTGGGATTCAGGAGACAGGTTTGGTGTGATATCAACTCCTAGATCTTTCTCTCTGCTGTTTCATTAAGTACTTCATCTCCTATTCTGTATCCTGTGTCTGGCCGCCTGGTTCCACTGCCTAGTTTCATTACTTTGCATTTACTCGGGTTGAACTTCAACAGCCATTTGTTGGACCATTCACTCAGTCTATCTAGGTTATCTTGTAGCCTCCTACTATCATCCTCTGTTTCAATCCTCCTCATAATTTTTGCATCGTCGGCAAACATTGAGAGGAACGAATCTATACCCTCTGGGAGATCATTTACATATACCAGAAACAGTATAGGTCCAAGGACTGACCCCTGCGGGACACCGCTTGTAACGTCTCGCCAATCTGAGACCTCACCCCTCACACAGACTCGTTGTCTCCTGTTGCTTAGGTACTCCTCTATCCACCGGAGTACCTTCCCTTTCACTCCAGCCTGCCTCTCCAACTTTCGCACTAGATTCTTGTGTGGCACTGAATCAAAGGCTTTCTGACAATCCAAAAATATGCAGTCTGCCCACCCTTCTCTTTCTTGCCTTATTTTTGTTGCCTGGTCATAGAATTCAAGTAACCCCTGTGAGGCAGGACCTGCCATCCCTGAACCCATGTTGATGCTGTGTTACAAAGTTCCTTCGCTCCAGATGCTCCACTAGTTTTTTTTCGCACAATCTTCTCCATCAGCTTGCATGGTATGCAGGTTAGGGACACTGACCTGTAGTTCAGTGCCTCATGTCTATCCCCTTTCTTGTATATTGGGACTACGTTAGATGCTTTCCGAATATCTGGCAGTTCCCCTGTTGCCAGTGATTTGTTATACACTATGGAGAGTGGTAGGCACAGTTCTCTTGCTCCTTCCTTTAGTACCCAAGGGGAGACTCAATCTGGGCCTATAGCCTTTGTTACATCCAACTCTAGTAAACACTTCCTTACTTCCCCGCCAGTAATCTCAAACTCTTCCAGTGGTTCCTGGTTAGCTTTTCCCTCTCTTATCTCTGGGATTTCTCCTTGCTCTAAGGTGAAGGCCTCCTGGAATTTCTTATTCAGTTCCTCACACACTTTCTTGTCATTTGTAGTGAATCCTTCCGCCCCTATCCTTAATTTCAAAACCTGTTCCTTTACTGTTGTTTTTCTCCTGATGTGGCTATGAAACAATTTAGGCTGAGTCTTTGCCTTGCTTGCGATGTCATTTTCGTATTGTCTTTCTGCCTCTCTTCTCATCCTGACATATTCATTCCTGGCATTCTGGTATCTTTCTTTGCTCTCCAGTGTCCTGTTATTCCTATAGTTTCTCCATGCCCTTTTACTTTGCTGCTTAGCTAGCCTACATCTCTGATTAAACCATGGGTTTCTCATCTTCATTTCTCCGTTTTCCTTTTGGACTGGGACAAACTTGTTTGCTGCGTCCTTGCACTTCTGCGTGATGTAATCCATCATATCTTGGGCCGTCTTTCCCCTGAGCTCTGTTTCCCATGCTATATATGTTAGGAATTTTCTTATCCCCTCATAGTTTCCCTTTCGGTATGATAACCATTTGGTTTCGGTATCCCTCCTCGAGTTCAATAACCCTTCTTCAATCAAGTACTCAAACACCAGTACACTGTGGTACTTATGTCGGAGTCGTTCAGAGTGAAGACTAGGTCGAGTCTCGCTGGTTCGTCATTGCCTCTCATATTTGTGGGTTCTCTGACATGCTGGGTTAAAAAGTTTCTTGTCACCACCACCTCCAATAGTTTGGCTCTCCACGTATCCTCGCCTCCATGCGGTTCCTTGTTCTCCCAGTTAATCCTTCCATGATTGAAGTCACCCATGATGAGCAGGTGGGATCTATTTCTACAGGCAGGAGAGGCTGCCCTCTCAACTATAGAGTTAACTGCCATGTTGTTGTTTTCATACTCTTGACTGGGTCTTCTGTAATTTGTTGGAGGATTGTATATTTCTGCTACTACTATTCTTGGTCCTCCCATTGTCATGGTGACTGCTATGTAGTCACTGAACTCCTCACAGCCCGGGATGGCCATCTCCTTAAAACTCCATTCCTTTCTCATGAGTAGGGCCACTCCGCCTCCTCCCCTACCTTCCCTCTCATTCCTTATTACTGTGTACTCCTGGGGAAACACGGCATTCGTTATGATTCCAGAGAGTTTTGTTTCAGTGAGTCCGATTACATCTGGGTTCACTTTTTGTGCTCTTTCCCTTAGTTCACTTGACTTGCTTGTGATCCCATCTATGTTCGAGTACATCACCCTGAAACTCGTGTCTCTTCCCACAACCAAACCATCGCCAGAGAAATCCTAGTAAACAACACAGAAATCATCGATAGATACAGCGATAGAAGGCGGCTTGACGTTTGCGAGGCACTACACATCAAGAAGTCAACACCAGCAATCAACAGCCAATTATTGCACAACTATATTCTACCCACCTCAAGACTCCGCTCCAATATAGAAGCATCAAGAAATATGGACCAATAGGCGTTCTACAAACACTTCTATTCAATATCCATTGTTTCGTGTTCTGTCTTGTGTTGATGAAATTAATACCCTATTAATACTCTTGTTCTGTCTTGTGTTGATGAAATTAATACCCTATTAATACCACATTTTCTTCTGTCTTGTGTTAATGCCATATCACCCCTTCCACCTCACTCAAATGTAGATATAAAATCGGAGATACGTAAGTTCTATTCAGTTGTGTATTTGTGAACTAAAGTCTTTGAAAATGTAATAAGTTTTACGAAACGCGCCCGTGTCGCGTCAGACTAGAAATAAAAATGAATTTTGGAGAAGTGATTTTTGATTTACCTCCAACAGTGAAGCGTAATGTACGAAAGATTGAGAAAATTCGTGTTAGAATTATTAATCTTACTTTTTCGGTCATATTTAATAATATATATATATATATATATATATATATATATATATATATATATATATATATATATATATATATATATATATATATATATATATATATATGTCGTACCAAGTAGCCAGAACGCACTTCTCGGCCTACTATGCAAGGCCCGATTTGCCTAATAAGCCAAGTTTTCATGAATTAATTGTTTTTCGACTACCTAACCTACCTAACCTAACCTAACCTAACTTTTTTGACTACCTTACCTAACCTACCCTATAAAGATAGGTTAGGTTAGGTTAGGTATGGTTGGTTAGGTTCGGTCATATATCTACGTTAATTTTAATTCCAATAAAAAAAAATTTACCTCATACATAATGAAATGGGTAGCTTTATCATTTCGTAAGAAAAAATTAGAGAAAATATATTAATTCATGAAAACTTGGCTTATTAGGCAAATTGGGCCTTGCATAGTAGGGTATATGCAAAGCCTGATTTGCCTAATAAGCCAAGTTTTCATGAATTAATTGTTTTTCGACTACCTAACCTACCTAACCTGACCTAACCTAACTTTTTAGGCTATATAACCTAACCTAACCTATAAAGATAGGTTAGGTTAGGTTAGGTAGGGTTGGTTAGGTTCGGTCATATATCTACGTTAATTTTAACTCCAATAAAAAAAAATTGACCTCATACATAATGAAATGGGTAGCTTTATCATTTCATAAGAAAAAAATTAGAGAAAATATATTAATTCAGGAAAACTTGGCTTATTAGGCAAATCGGGCCTTGCATAGTAGGCCGAGAAGTGCATTCTGGCTACTAGGTACGACATATATATATATATATATATATATATATATATATATATATATATATATATATATATATATATATATATATATATTAAATATGACCGAAAAAGTAAGATTAATAATTCTAACACGAATTTTCTCAATCTTTCGAAAATTACGCTTCACTGTTGGAGGTAAATCAAAAATCACTTCTCCAAAATTCATTTTTATTTCTAGTCTGACGCGACACGGGCGCGTTTCGTAAAACGTAAAGGTCCTAGTCAATAACGGCTTCTCCAATGGTTTCATCGAAGACATCATAAGAAGGAAAGTGAAAAGCCATGCAACCTCTGAAGAGACAACTAACACAACACCTATACCCCCTATTAGACTATTTTACAGGAACTTCTTTTCCACAGCTCATAAAACGGAGGAAAGGGTCCTGAAAGATATTGTTAATAGAAACGTTATCCCTACAGACAAAAATCAGAGGATACAACTGACGATTTACTATAAAACCAGAAAAACGGCCAGCCTACTCATGAGAAACTCTCCAGACACAAAACAGAACGCTTTAAAAGAGACTAACGTCGTCTATGCCTTCAAATGCCCACTTGGGGACTGTAAGCTCCAAAAAACCCAGTATATAGGCAAGACAACAACATCTTTTTCTAGGCGTTTAACGATGCATAAGCAACAGGGCTCCATTAAGGAACATATAATATCTTCCCATAACCAAACCATCGCCAGAGAAATCCTAGTAAACAACACAGAAATCATCGATAGATACAGCGATAGCAGGCGGCTTGACGTTTGCGAGGCACTACACATCAAGAAGTCAACACCAGCAATCAACAGCCAATTATTGCACAACTATATTCTACCCACCTCAAGACTCCGCTCCAATATAGAAGCATCAAGAAATATGGACCAATAGGCTTTCTACAAACACTTCTATTCAATACCCATTGTTTCTGTTCTGTCTTGTGTTGATACTTTTAATACCCTATTAATATCCCCTCCTGTTCTGTCTTGTGTTAATGCCACATCACCCTTCCCACCTCACTCAAATGTAGATATAATATCAGAGAGACGTAAGTTCTAATCAGTTGTGTATTTGTGAAGTCTTTGAAAATGTAATAAGTTTTACGAAACGCGCCCGTGTCGCGTCAGACTAGAAATAAAAATGAATTTTGGAGAAGTGATTTTTGATTTACCTCCAACAGTGAAGCGTAATGTACGAAAGATTGAGAAAATTCGTGTTAGAATTATTAATCTTACTTTTTCGGTCATATTTAATAATATATGTCTACAGGAACGACTGCTACCAAAATATACTAATATATATATATATATATATATATATATATATATATATATATATATATATATATATATATCTATATATATATATATATATATCTATATATATATATATATATATATATATATATATATATATATATATATATATATATATATATATATATATATATATATATATTTTTATGTGTGTGTGTGTACTCACCTAATTGTGCTTGCGGGGGTTGAACTCTGGCTCTTTGGTCCCACCTCTCAACCGTCAATCAACAAGTGTACAGGTTCCTGAGCCTATTGGGCTCGATCATATCTACACTTGAAACTGTGTATGGAGTCAGCCTCCACCAGATCACTTCCTAGTGCATTCCATTTGTCAACCACTCTGACACTACAAAAGTTCTTTCTAATATCTCTGTGGCTCATTTGGGCACTCAGTTTCCACTTGTGTCCCCTAAGACAACGTGTGGAAAGTGTGGTGTGGTGTGTGTGTGTGTGTGTGTGTACTCACCTATTTGTACTTACCTATTTGTGCTTACGGGGGTTGAGCTATGGCTCTTTGGTCCCGCCGCTCAACTGTCAATCAACTGCTGACAGTAACAAAGCTATTTCCTGTGTGTGTGTGTGTGTGTTTGTGTGTGTGTGTGTGTGTTTGTGTGTGTGTGTGTGTGTGTGTACTCACCTACTCACCAGTGTGTGTGTGTGTGTTTGTGTGTGTGTATATATGTGTATATTTATTTTAACATTGTGCTTAAAGGGCCTATATATTTAATTACATTTATATTCACATATGGATAACCAAAAATATCCAAGAAGATAGTTATATTTTTTACAGTAATTTGGAGGGTTTTTGCTGCATTCTTTATCAGAAGCAAGGTTACAGAGGTGTCGTCGAGGATGTCCTGGAGGGACTGGATTGGCTGAGAGATGTGTCTGACAGCCAGGAGAGCCATGAGGTTGCCAGCGTAGCTCTGCGTCAACACCACCGACACCAACCCCCACACTGCCAACACCACCCGCTCCCACCACCTGCTCCTCTTCATCACAACGCCTGGTGGTAAAATACTGAAATTAGAGTTTGAATTGGTTTCTATCTTCGTTGCTGACAACTAAATAAATAATGTAATCAATGCAACTGTCACTGCTAAAAATAATAATAATCCCCAGAATTAATTTTGTTTAATTTTTATAAATAAAAACAAAGACTCCTGTTGAGCCTCACCCCGTGATGCCTCATCCATTCAGTGTTGTGAATGGGTAAAAATCCTACATTTCCCATTTGTCCCTATCTTGAGGATTTCTAAGAGTAGAACAGAGCCTTGTGGAACCCCGATAGTGAAATTTCGCCACTCTGATGTCTCCCCTCCTCACAGTTACTCGCTGTTTCCTGTTGCTTAGATACTCCTTTATCCAATGGAGCACATTTCCTTTCACTCCTGCCTGTTGCCCCAACTTTTGTAACAACCTTTCATGAGGTACTGTGTAAAAGCCTTTCTGACTGTCCCAAAAAATGCAGTCTGCCCACCCCTTCTCTTTCTTGCCTAATTTGTGTTGCTTTGCCATAGCCTGACAGGCTATTAAACCTATGAGGTACGATTTGCCATCTCTAAACCCATGCTGGTGGTGTGTTACAAAGCTATTTCCATCCAGATGCTTTGAGTCTTTTCCTCACGATCTTCTCCATAACCTTGCTTGGTACACAAGTTAGGGAAACGGACCTGTAGTTCAGCGCCTTTTGCCTGTCAGCCCTTTTGTATATTGGGACTTTTCGGAAATCCGACACACATAATAACATGGTTATCCCCTTAAAGAAAAGAGAATGGGTGATTCCGTGACGTCATCGATGTCACATATTTACATTACTCCTAATTTCTTTTTAAACAACAGTCTAGTGTTTAAATTTAATATAAAAGTGCTCACTAGGACTGAATATAATTTGCAACACTAGGAATATAGTTTTATACTCTATTTCTTAAACATAAATAGAACCACCAAACATTTGAGTTCGTCTCCCACGGGAGCATCGTTACGTACACAACAACAACAAAGCTAGACACGCTGAAGAGTGGCTCTCCATATGAGCTGATTTAACTCATTAGACACCTAGACTACGTGTCAACAAGCGGGCAACTAGCAAAACAGCCTCTCAACAACCACAGCAACATCAGTATCCGTCTTACCAAGTATTTTGTGTATAATTTTGGCCATATTTATTCATAAATAGGTAGGCGGTAATAATGTATGATTAAACCCACATCCAAGTACATTTACTCAGCTCAACACACTCATATTCCATGTCATATCTGTAATTATATGTTTAGGGAAACATTAATAAATCTTTAAACTCGGCAGGTAATTGTGATTTGGAGTTACAAGAAGCTGAGCAGACAGTTGGCCCTCAACATAAGATTATTAACTCGCTGTACACCAAGCTCTGTAGGCCTCCAGACAGCTGCCATTACGTGGCACTAAGAGGCACAGACCCACACCCAATTTTGATGCTATAATTACACAGCCTTAGCAGGCCCCATCAACAGGAACAGCTAAGCCCCTTTTTTGTACAATACTGTAGACATAGTATTAATAATTATAAATTCATTATTGTTATAATAATAGTAGATTAGATCACCATATGTGGTATGATTTATAATTTATATTGAAGATTAGGTAAACAATTTGTGGTTTATGAAGGAGCCATCTCAAAGTGGTTTAAGCTGCAAATTGTCCCCCTAATTATGTGAGATAAATTCAGGCAGCTGAATCAGTACATACAGTCCACTCACTTACTTAATTACTTTCTTGCTTAATTAACAAACTTATTACTAAGAACTAATTAAGAAAATTAATCAGATAAAAATTATCATATTAAAGTCAATTAAAAAATAAGTAGAAATATTTAGTATTCACAGAATTAAAAAAGAATTAAAACTGCTAGGATTTTTCCAGCAAATTATGGTCCTCAACGAACCGGATTCAAGAGCCTGATTAGGATCTATATATATATATATATATATAACATTAGTGTAATATTTACATGATATTTACATATACATTAATTATAGCAGGGAGACACTGCTATACATTTTACATTTTTCTAGCCTACCTTTTTCAATCTCGGCCAAATAGTGAACAGAACTTACAACAATCACTATTTTTGTTCCGCGACCTGTACCAAAAGAATAATTGTGCTTTTTCATTACAAGAGGTTGATAAGAGGCTAATTTACTCATAAATGTATATGCTTTTTATAATTTTATGTGTTTATATAAACATTACTTTTTAATATTGCACCATTACTGTCACAATTACTGTATGCCACATTATTTACAACTAATTCTTGCACAAGGATAGGACATTTTAGGTTGGTGTTGTTCAACAACCTAGTCTAATTTATTGTGCTAACCTGGTGTAAGGGTAAGAATTTTACACTCGTCTAGAGTTGAACATATATTACAACCTAGCAAGCACATATTTTTATGCAGTACTCAAGACAACCTGAGTTTTGTTGTCTACATAATATTACCTTAACTGTAGTAATAATTTAACTATAATCATTTCACCTTTGAGTGTTAACCTGTATCTGTACCAACCAAGAGTGATAATGAAGGGCTAACTTGAGGAAATTCCAGCATTGATGAAGGCTTACCACTCAAGTTATAGTGTGAATGATTATATAGGGATTTTTTTTAAATGATAAACAGCTCTAGTTTGGAAACTAGTGGCTCTTCTAACTCAAATGCCAGAAACAGTCCAAATCAGAGTCCAACAAGGCTTAGTATTAGTACATCTGCAACATGGCTGGCAAATACAGCCATTATGTTTACTGCCAAAAATGTAAAAGCGACCCTCACTAGTATGAAGGGCCACTTAACCCGACAGATAAAAAAATGTGAGGATTTAAGTAATCAAACTCCAGTTAATTATGTAGAACTGGAAGGCCATTATAAGCTTGCACAGACCAAATATGAACATGTGCAACCACGAATATCAATGAAGAGGCAATGGACGTTGTAATACAAGAAAACGCAGATTACGAAGATAAAATGCATTCAAAGTTACAACACTTTGACAATTTAGTAACCATACATAAGGCCAATATAAATATTGCAGCCACAGCTTCCCAAAACCAGACACAACCAAAAGTCAAATTTCCATCACTCAGTCTCCCAAATTTCTCTGGTACACAACACGAGAGTTAGGACAACTTCTGGAACAAATTTGTCGATTTTGTGGATTCTAATGCCAATGTAGCAAAGACAACAATATTTTCATATATACAGAGTGTCTTATAGAATGAAGCTTTAATGGTGGTCTGTAATCTGACCTTTACAGATGACGGTTATGACAATGCAGTACAGCTCCTTCAGGATATTTATGCTAAGCTAGAAAGGACTATCAGACTTCTAACCCAGAAGCTGTTGGATATTAACCCTCCAGATAGTACAGCTGACTCACTCCAAGCATTTAGATTGGAGCTTGAGTTCTTGCTCAAGGCACTTAAGGCAGATGAGCTACAAATTAAGCCTGTAGCCCATACGACAATCAACATCTCAGGGTTTCTAACAGATGCAGGACCTAAAGTCTACCAGGTGGTACAACCATCAGTACGTTTAGGCAGGTACGTGTGTCAAGTACAAGGCATTGTGGTGGACAAAATACCAGTAGACCTACAAGTTCAAGGTCTGAGAGCAACAGCCAAATTCCTGAGAAATAGAGGAATAAAATTGGCAGATAATATTAAGTCTGATCACCTCACGGACTTCGGTCTCCTTGTAGGTACAGACAACTACCATTGATTCATTGGTAGCCCTACTAAATATCAGGGCATAACCATGCTAAACTCTGCAGGAGGTAAATTACTCTTAGGCCCAGTATTAAGCCTGAGGAGACCTATCCATCCAGATAAACAATACAAATAGAAATCTAAATTTGTCAGCTGATTATATTTCTCCAGCAGCATTATACTAAGGAGATTACAGCTGACTATAGCAACAGAGGTTGATGTTAATACCATCATTTAAAGCTGAAGATGAGTTCATGAGCCTTCAGTGGCAAATAAGTGAACAGTAGCCTAAACAGCTACAAGTCACTGCGACCAATGTCCTTGAACCCACTGGAGTCTCAGAACCATACTTACCTTTAATGATGGGATATTCAATCCTCTGAATCAATTGACTAAATTAAATCCCAATAAATCTGATGACTGATTTTGATACATTTATTATTTAATCAAGAGGTATTCCATGGGCCTCTGTGTTTATATATCAGTGACCAGTTACCTGAACAAGCTTCAAGATCTCTATTGACACTGATCTCACTGCAGTCCTTTAATCATAGTTGACTGTAGTATTTGATCACATTCAGTCTTCTGGGTTAAATAATATGTAATTAGGATTGAATTTTAGCCTCTCAAGAGTTAACTGGGAAATGAAATTGCATTAGACTTCTAATCCCTGCAACTCTAGTACCTGACGTCCATCCTGTACGAACAGACACACAAATGTGTGATTACTAACTACTAACATCAAAATAATCTAATAATTCGAAGGAGAAATATCGGTGTTCGTCTGTTCTAAATAGGACTTCGACCCGTGAGCAGCCCCACAGGGAATTATGTCGGAAAATCCGACACCATTTAATAATATTTCATGCAATTGCAGATAATATTGCTGCCATTGTATACACAAGTTAACCCATAGAAAATGTAGCTTGTAGTGGAATTTTCTGTCAAAAGAAAATGGAATTTCATTGCCACATACTGTTATAATTCACCTGCTATTGTGTTGGGAATTATTCTTAAATACATTAGTCTTTGGACTCTTACCATCATAAAAACATCTCATTTTAATTAACTTAATTATCAGTATCAAAATAAAGTAAATGTGACCCTTCTATCAGTTACTGATATCTCGACAAAGTGAGGAAGGCGTCAGTGAGGAAGGGAGTCAGCCATTGTTGTTAAGACCAGAGGCGCAGGGAGCAAATTCGGTTCCTATAACTTCTCTTGGACGAAGTGAGACGGAGATCAGAGTAGTGGTCCTCCATCATCCACACGCTGTCAACATATTCAGGGGAAGTGTTCTACCAAAACCCGTTTATCTAATCATTTTTGGCCATTAATGTTAGGTAGATATTGGGCGAACCGGTTAGAATGTGAACTCGCCTCATACTAAAGGTAATTAAGCCTTGGTCCATATCATATATAATATACATTGTTTTCTCTGATATAGATGTCATATATTAGGATTCTGGCTTTACAGCTAATGCCCTTTGACAGGAACAAGAAGAGGAAGCAAGCTCGGTATATCAGTTACTGGGTGATGGAAGCTGCGTCAAACGAGGATAATTTGGTGTCTACATCCTAGTTATACCTGGTGGACTAAGCCTGTTGTACAATAACATATGGAACCTTCTCAATGTATACTAAGATATGTAGTTTGATTGGCTGCATATATATAAATTCAATATAAAACCCCCTAATGTGTAGGGATCGATTTGTGAGATTATTGCAGAAATACAGTCCACTTAACAACATACTAATTGCTATCGAAATATATAAATTAACGTAAATATATATTCTATATAAATTCATACATATTAAATATAAATCTCACAGGTCAGTTCCCACATTATTTGGTCATCTTCGAGCCGGATGACAGATTACTTGCTCATCTTTGTACCGGATGAACCAGTGGATTCATTAAATACACAGGTACTAGTGCAGTGTGATTTATACAATAACAAAACAAAGCCAGTCAAAGTCCGGCAGCACAGCCTCCCTCGAGCGAGTTCACGAGCCCCTCAGCTCAGTTCAGCCTCATCAGCGGATTCATGGTCACCCACCAATTTGGTAGCGTGTTATTCCGTGAAATAACAGCGCTTATTTTGAAGCAAGCCAAATTAGTGGTTGTGTCCTCGGGAGATTGTTCACAGATTTCGTGGTGTTAATTTCGCTAGAGATTATCCACGATTTTTGTGGAGTTAGTTTCGCGAGGTCACTAATAATATTTAATACTTCTAGATAATATTAGAAGATTCTTAGAGGCTATCATCAATAATTGTGTATATTATTTCTCCAAAATAGAGAATTATTTAATATATTGCACTAGTGTTCTCAATATAATATTTACCAATTGCCAACCCACAACAGGGTAGGATATACATTGACTAGTGTTTATAGATGACCTAGTGCAATATTACCATTGACTAGTTGAACTATTTATTGTTCATCCTAGTCAAATTATTACCATAGTCTAGTGGTACTATATTAAACAATCTAGCACCATTAATGAATGGTACAGACCCAATTTTGGTTGTAATTGTTACCAGCTCGAGTTGAGTTGTGTATATAATAATTTACTTATGATCATTACACCTTTGAGTGATTAATCAGTGTCTATACCATCCTAGGGTGATAATCGAGGAGCAAGCCTAAAGGTACTTCCAGTGACACTGGTTTATCACTCAAATCATTAGTGTGTATGATTGTATATATATAATGTGTATTAATTTTAAGTGCTAACCTCTAGAAGAGGTAGGATTATCGCCTAGTGAGTGCAGAATTTTACCCTAGACTACCATCAGTACTTGCTCACAATTTATGAGCTATTACTATCCAATTAACAAGTCACCATGACTAATCCACAGAAAGCAAAGCGTGCTGTAGTAGCAAGTAACCATCCAGAATAAGAGGGCGAAGGTCCATACCCGTGGGTTGTTTGACCAAGGATCCCAGAGAACATATGTCACTAAAAAGTTGGCAGATGAACTACAATTAAAGCCTTTAGCCCAGACTACAATCAACATCTCAGGGTTTCAAACAGATGCAGGACCTCAAGTCTACCAGGTGGTACAACCATCAGTACGTTTAGGCAGGTACGTGTGTCAAGTACAAGCCATTGTGGTGGACAAAATACCAGTAGACCTACAAGTTCAAGGTCTGAGAGCAACAGCCAAATTCCTGAGAAATAGAGGAATAAAATTGGCAGATGATATTAAGTATCATCTCTTAGCACCATATCATCTATCAGCACCTCACAGACGTAGGTCTCCTTGTAGGTACAGACTACTACCATCGATTCATCGGTAGCCCTACTAAATATCAGGGCATAACCATGCTAAACTCTGCAGGAGGTAAATTACTCTCAGGACCAGTATTAAGCCTGAGGAGACCTATGCCTGCAGATAAACAATACTAATAGAAATCTAAAGTTGTCAGCTGATTATATTTCTCCAGTAGCATTATACTAAGGAGATTACAGCTGACTATAGCAACAGAGGTTGATGTTAATACTATCATTTAAAGCTGAAGATGAGTTCATGAGCCTTCAGTGGCAAATCAGTGAACAGTAGCACAAACAGCTACAAGTCACTGCGACCAATGTCACTGAACCCACTGCAGTCTCAGAACAATACTTACCTTTAATGATGGGCTATTCAATCCTCTGAATCAATTGACTAAATTAAATTCCAATAAAACTGATGACTGATTTTGATACATTTATTATTTAATCATGATGTATTCCATGGGCCTCTGTGTTTATATATCAGTGACCAGTTACAAGCTTCAAGTTACATCTATTGTCACTGATCTCACTGCAGTCCCTGAATCATACATGACTGTAGTACTTGATAACATTCAGTCTTCTGCGTTAAATATTATGTAATTAGGATTGAATTTTAGCCTCTCAAGAGTTAACAGGAAAATGAAATCGCATTAGACTTCTAATCCCTTCAACTCTAGTACGGGACATCCATCCTGCACGAACAGATGCACAAATGTGTGATTACTAACTACTAACATCAAATTAATCTAATAATTCGAAGGAGAAGTATTGGTGTTCGTCTGTTTTAAATAAATAGGACTTCGACCCGTGAGCAGACCCACGGGGAATTATGTCGAAAAATCCAACACCATTTAATAATATTACATGCAATTGCAGATAATATTGCTGCCATTGTATACACAAGTTACCCATAGAAAATGTAGCTTGTAGTAGAATTTTCCGTCAAAAGAAATTGGAATTTCATTGCCACATTCTATTATAATTCACCTGCTATTGTGTTGGGAATTATTCTTAAATACTTTAGTCTTTGGACTTTTACCATCATAAAAACATCTCATTTTAATTAATTTAATTATCAGTATCAAAATAAAGTAAATGTGACCCTTTGTTACGGACCCGAGCCCAGTGTTATAGCACGGAGCGGTGACGACAACGCCATCTGTGGGTCAGCTCCTGAAACCCCCTCCAAATGGACGACGCCATCTAGTGAGGACGAGATATACCGGCCACAGGAGCTGGTTTCCCGCCTTGATCAGCTCGTAACATAGCCGCTGCTGACCTCTGGTGAGGTGACACTTAGACAGCAACACCATCTATGGAGTGGATTGGTGCGCGTTTGTGTCTAAGCCTGTAAGTGAGGTGCTCTAGAGTGTCCCCAACACTAATGATGTGTCTGATTACAAAGTCGACCTGGGACTGCTAGATTGGACGATGGGCAGTCTACCCAAGGCAGCCATATAATCTCCACATGTTTGCTGCAAAAGCTGTGAGTCACCTCCCGGATGAACACTGTTGTGTTAGCCTGCCTGTGATGTGGCAGAACCTTGAATTGTCGTACCCGGGGCTGACTGGTGGAGAAGACTAGCCACTAGGGTGTTGTGGTGAGGAGAGTGATCAGCAGAATCACACGAGGCAACTGCCTAGGGCTCGCAACCCTAGTAACGGTCGTGGAGTGGCCTACGCAGCAGAGCTGATTGGAACCTGCCAGCTACAGGCTGGACTTGTGGTTGAAGGCCTCCATGATGGTGCATCCAGTGGGATGGTGATTTGGCTGGCCTGTGGCCAGGGTAGACTCGCCTAGGGAATCTAAGGGTTCATCGTGAGGCCACAAGAAGAGAACCAGGGCTACTCGTCTTGAGCACCGTGAAACATCCTGAGTCTTCGGAAGAAGAAGAAGGTATTGTACATAAGTGTAGTCATAGTAACCGTGTGTGACTGTTTATATATTTATTTATGGTGGTGGTGTAATAATATATTTAAGTTTAGTGCCTTTGTATCCCTTCCCCTTTAATTTACTTGCGTTACGGAACACTCATCTTGAAAGCCGCTACTAACTTGGGGCCGGATACCCAAACTCTAATAACATCAGAGAAAGAACCCAGTTGCGACCCAATAGGGCCGTAACACCCTTCTATCAGTTACTGATATCTCGACAAAGTGAAGAAGGGAGTCAGCCATTGTTGTTAAGACCAGAGGCGCAGGGAGCAAATTCGGTTCCTATAACTTCTCTTGGACGAAGTGTGACGGAGGTCAGAGTAGTGGTCCTCCATCATCCACATGCTGTCAACATATTCAGGGGAAGTGTTCTACCAAAACCCGTTTATCTAATCATTTTTGGCCATTAATGTTAGGTAGATATTGGGCGAACCGGTTAGAATGTGATCTCGCCTCATACTAAAGGTAATTAAGCCTTGGTCCATATCATATATAATATACATTGTTTTCTCTGATATAGATGTCATATATTAGGATTCTGGCTTTACAGTTAACGCCCTTTGACAGGAACAACAAGAGGAAGCAAGCTTGGTATATCAGTTACTGGGTGATGGAAGCTGCCTCAAACGAGGATAATTTGGTGTCTACATCCTAGTTATACCTGGTGGACTAAGCCTGTTGTACAATAACATAAGGAACGTTCTCAATGTATACTAAGATATGTAGTTTGATTGGCTGCATATATATAAATTCAATATAAACCCCCCTAATGTGTAGGGATCGATTTGTGAGATTATTGCAGAAATACAGTCCACTTAACAACATACTAATTGCTATCGAAATATATAAATTAACGTAAATATATATTCTATATAAATTCATACATATTAAATATAAATCTCACAGGTCAGTTCCCACATTATTTGGTAATCTTCGAGCCGGATGACAGATTATTTGCTCATCTTTGTACCGGATGAACCAGTGGATTTATTAAATACACAGGTACTAGTGCAGTGTGATTTATACAATAACAAAACAAAGCCAGTCAAAGACCGGCAGCGCAGCCTCCCTCGAGCGAGTTCACGAGCCCCTCAGCTCAGTTCAGCCTCATCAGAGGTTTCATGGTCGCCCACCAATTTGGTAGCGTGTTATTCCGTGAAATAACAGCGCTTATTTTGAAGCAAGCCAAATTAGTGGTTGTGTCCTCGGGAGATTGTTCACAGATTTCGTGGTGTTAATTTCGCTAGAGATTATCCACGAATTTTGTGGAGTTAGTTTCGCGAGGTCACTAATAATATTTAATACTTCTAGATAATATTAGAAGATTCTTAGAGGCTATCATCAATAATTGTGTATATTATTTCTCCAAAATAGAGAATTATTTAATATATTGCACTAGTGTTCTCAATATAATATTTACCAATTGCCAACCCACAACAGGGTAGGATATACATTGACTAGTGTTTATAGATGACCTAGTGCAATATTACCATTGACTAGTTGAACTATTTATTGTTCATCCTAGTCAAATTATTACCATAGTCTAGTGGTACTATATTAAACAATCTAGCACCATTAATGAATGGTACAGACCCAATTTTGGTTGTAATTGTTACCAGCTCGAGTTGAGTTGTGTATATAATAATTTACTTATGATCATTACACCTTTGAGTGATTAATCAGTGTCTATACCATCCTAGGGTGATAATCGAGGAGCAAGCCTAAAGGTACTTCCAGTGACACTGGTTTATCACTCAAATCATTAGTGTGTATGATTGTATATATATAATGTGTATTAATTTTAAGTGCTAACCTCTAGAAGAGGTAGGATTATCGCCTAGTGAGTGCAGAATTTTACCCTAGACTACCATCAGTACTTGCTCACAATTTATGAGCTATTACTATCCAATTAACAAGTCACCATGACTAATCCACTGAAAGCAAAGCGTGCTGTAGTAGCAAGTAACCATCCAGAATAAGAGGGCGAAGGTCCATACCCGTGGGTTGTTTGACCAAGGATCCCAGAGAACATATGTCACTAAAAAGTTGGCAGATGAACTACAATTAAAGCCTTTAGCGCAGACTACAATCAACATCTCAGGGTTTCTAACAGATGCAGGACCTCAAGTCTACCAGGTGGTACAACCATCAGTACGTTTAGGCAGGTACGTGTGTCAAGTACAAGCCATTGTGGTGGACAAAATACCAGTAGACCTACAAGTTCAAGGTCTGAGAGCAACAGCCAAATTCCTGAGAAATAGAGGAATAAAATTGGCAGATGATATTAAGTCTGATCACCTCACAGACGTCGGTCTCCTTGTAGGTACAGACTACTACCATCGATTCATCGATAGCCCTACTAAATATCAGGGCATAACCATGCTAAACTCTGCAGGAGGTAAATTACTCTCAGGACCAGTATTAAGCCTGAGGAGACCTATGCCTGCAGATAAACAATACCAATAAAAATCTAAAGTTGTCAGCTGATTATATTTCTCCAGTAGCATTATACTAAGTAGATTACAGCTGACTATAGCAACAGAGGTTGATGTTAATACTATCATTTAAAGCTGAAGATGAGTTCATTAGCCTTCAGTGGCAAATCAGTGAACACAAACACTGATTTGCACAAACTTGTTTGTGACTTGTAGCACAAACAGCTACAAGTCACTGCGACCAATGTCACTGAACCCACTGCACTCTCAGAACAATACTTACCTTTAATGATGGGCTATTCAATCCTCTGAATCAATTGACTAAATTAAATCCCAATAAAACTGATGACTGATTTTGATACATTTATTATTTAATCAAGATGTATTCCATGGGCCTCTGTGTTTATATATCAGTGACCAGTTACAAGCTTCAAGTTACATCTATTGTCACTGATCTCACTGCAGTCCCTGAATCATACATGACTGTAGTACTTGATAACATTCAGTCTTCTGCGTTAAATATTAGGTAATTAGGATTGAATTTTAGCCTCTCAAGAGTTAACAGGAAAATGAAATCGCAATAGCCTTCTAATCCCTGCAACTCTAGTACGGGACATCCATCCTGTACGAACCGATGCACAAATGTGTGATTACTAACTACTAACATCAAATTAATCTAATAATTCGAAGGAGAAGTATTGGTGCTCGTTTGTTTTAAATAAATAGGACTTCGACCCGTGAGCAGACCCACGGGGAATTATGTCGGAAAATCCAACACCATTTAATAATATTACATGCAATTGCAAATAATATTGCTGCCATTGTATACACAAGTTACCCATATAAAATGTAGCTTGTAGTGGAATTTTCCGTCAAAAGAAAATGGAATTTCATTGCCACATTCTATTATAATTCACCTGCTATTGTGTTGGGAATTATTCTTAAATACTTTAGTCTTTGGACTTTTACCATTATAAAAACATCTAATTTATTTAATTTAATTATCAGTATCAAAATAAAGTAAATGTGACCCTTTGTTACGGACCCGAGCCCAGCGTTATAGCACGGAGCGGTGACGACAACGCCATCTGTGGGTCAGCTCCTGAAACCCCCTCCAAATGGACGCCGCCATCTAGTGAGGACGAGATATACTGGCCACAGGAGCTGGTTTCCCGCCTTGATCAGCTCGTAACATAGCCGCTGCTGACCTCTGGTGAGGTGACGCTTAGACAGCAACGCCATCTATGGAGTGGATAGGTGTGCGTTAGTGTCTAAGCCTGTAAGTGAGGTGCCCTAGAGTGTCCCCAACACTAATGACGTGTCTGATTACAGAGTTGATCTGGGACTGCTAGAATGGACGATGGGCAGTCTATCCAAGGCCGCCATAGAATCTCCACGTGTTTGCTGCAAAAGCTGTGAGTCATCCCCCGGATGAACACTGTTGTGTTAGCCTGCCTGTGACGTGGCAGAACCTGGAATTGTCATACCCGGGGCTGACTGGTGGAGAAGACTAGCCACTGGGGTGTTGTAGTGAGGAGAGTGATCACCAGAATCACACGAGGCTCCTGCCTAGGGCTCGCAACCCTAGTATAGGTCGTGGAGTGGCCTACGCAGCAGAGGTGATTGGAACCTGCCAGCTACAGGCTGGATTTGTGGTTGAAGGCCTCCACGATGTTGCATCCAGTGGGACGGTGATTTGGCTGGCCTGTGGCCAGGGTAGACTCACCTAGGGAATCTAAGGATTCATCGTGAGGCCACAAGAAGAGAACCAGGGCTACTCGTCTTGAGCACTGTGAAACATCCTGAGTCTTTGGAAGAAGAAGAAGTTATTGTACATAAGTGTAGTCATAGTAACCGCGTGTGACTGTTTATATATTTATTTATGGTGGAGGTGTAATAATATATTTAAGTTTAGTGCCTTTGTATCCCTTACCCTTTAATTTCTTGCGTTACGGAACACACCCCTTGAAAGCCGCTACTAACTTGGGGCCGGATACCCAAACTCTAATAACATCAGAGAAAGAACCCAGTTGCGACCCAATAGGGCCGTAACACCCTTCTATCAGATACTGATATCTCTACAAAGTGAGGGAGGCGTCAGTGAGGAAGCGAGTCAGCCATTGTTGTTAAGACAGCCGCGGGGACGCTAAGCCCCGAAAGCACCTCAAGGTAAGACCAGAGGCGCAGGGAGCAAATTTTGTTCCTATAAATTCTCTTGGACGAAGTGTGACAGAGATCAGAGTAGTGGTCCTCCATCATCCACACGCTGTCTACATGTTCAGGGGAAGTGTTCTACCAAAACCCGTTTATCTAATCATTTTTGGCCATTAATGTTAGGTAGATATTGGGCGAACCAGTTAGAATGTGAACTCGCCTCATACTAAAGGTAATTAAGCCTTGGTCCGTATCATATATAATATATATTGTTTTCTCTGATATAGCTGTCATATATTAGGATTCTGGCTTTACAGCTAACGCCCTTTCACAGGAACAAGAAGAGGAAGCAAGCTTGGTATATCAGTTACTCGGTGATGGAAGCTGCCTCAAACGAGGGTAATTTGGTGTCTACATCCAAGTTATACCTGGTGGACTAAGCCTGTTGTACAATAACATAAGGAACGTTCTCAATGTATACTAAGATATGTAGTTTGATTGGCTGCATATATAAAAATTCAATATAAACCCCCCTAATGTGTAGGGATCGATTTGTGAGATTATTGCAGAAATACAGTCCACTTAACAACATACTAATTGCTATCGAAATATATAAATTAACGTAAATATATATTCTATATAAATTCATACATATTAAATATAAATCTCACAGGTCAGTTCCCACATTATTTGGTCATCTTCGAGCCGGATGACAGATTATTTGCTCATCTTTGTACCGGATGAACCAGTGGATTCATTTAATACACAGGTACTAGTGCAGTGTGATTTATACAATAACAAAACAAAGCCAGTCAAAGACCGGCAGCGCAGCCTCCCTCGAGCGAGTTCACGAGCCCCTCAGCACAGTTCAGCCTCATCAGAGGTTTCATGGTCGCCCACCAATTTGGTAGCGTGTTATTCCGTGAAATAACAGCGCTTATTTTGAAGCAAGCCAAATTAGTGGTTGTGTCCTCGGGAGATTGTTCACAGATTTCGTGGTGTTAATTTTGCTAGAGATTATCCACGCATTTTGTGGAGTTAGTTTCGCGAGGTCACTAATAATATTTAATACTTCTAGATAATATTAGAAGATTCTTAGAGGCTATCATCAATAATTGTGTATATTATTTCTCCAAAATAGAGAATTATTTAATATATTGTACTAGTGTTCTCAATATAATATATACCAATTGCCAACCCACAACAGGGTAGGATATACATTGACTAGTGTTTATAGATGACCTAGTGCAATATTACCATTGACTAGTTGAACTATTTATTGTTCATCCTAGTCAAATTATTACCATAGTCTAGTGGTACTATATTAAACAATCTAGCACCATTAATGAATGGTACAGACCCAATTTTGGTTGTAATTGTTACCAGCTCGAGTTGAGTTGTGTATATAATAATTTACTTATGATCATTACACCTTTGAGTGATTAATCAGTGTCTATATCATCCTAGGGTGATAATCGAGGAGCAAGCCTAAAGGTACTTCCAGTGACACTGGTTTATCACTCAAATCATTAGTGTGTATGATTGTATATATATAATGTGTATTAATTTTAAGTGCTAACCTCTAGAAGAGGTAGGATTATCGCCTAGTGAGTGCAGAATTTTACCCTAGACTACCATCAGTACTTGCTCACAATTTATGAGCTATTACTATCCAATTAACAAGTCACCATGACTAATCCACTGAAAGCAAAGCGTGCTGTAGTAGCAAGTAACCATCCAGAATAAGAGGGCGAAGGTCCATACCCGTGGGTTGTTTGACCAAGGATCCCAGAGAACATATGTCACTAAAAAGTTGGCAGATGAACTACAATTAAAGCCTTTAGCCCAGACTACAATCAACATCTCAGGGTTTCTAACAGATGCAGGACCTCAAGTCTACCAGGTGGTACAACCATCAGTACGTTTAGGCAGGTACGTGTGTCAAGTACAAGCCATTGTGGTGGACAAAATACCAGTAGACCTACAAGTTCAAGGTCTGAGAGCAACAGCCAAATTCCTGAGAAATAGAGGAATACAATTGGCAGATGATATTAAGTCTGATCACCTCACAGACGTCGGTCTCCTTGTAGGTACAGACTACTACCATCGATTCATCGATAGCCCTACTAAATATCAGGGCATAACCAAGCTAAACTCTGCAGGAGGTAAATTACTCTCAGGACCAGTATTAAGCCTGAGGAGACCTATGCCTGCAGATAAACAATACCAATAAAAATCTAAAGTTGTCAGCTGATTATATTTCTCCAGTAGCATTATACTAAGTAGATTACAGCTGACTATAGCAACAGAGGTTGATGTTAATACTATCATTTAAAGCTGAAGATGAGTTCATTAGCCTTCAGTGGCAAATCAGTGAACACAAACACTGATTTGCACAAACTTGTTTGTGACTTGTAGCACAAACAGCTACAAGTCACTGCGACCAATGTCACTGAACCCACTGCACTCTCAGAACAATACTTACCTTTAATGATGGGCTATTCAATCCTCTGAATCAATTGACTAAATTAAATCCCAATAAAACTGATGACTGATTTTGATACATTTATTATTTAATCAAGATGTATTCCATGGGCCTCTGTGTTTATATATCAGTGGCCAGTTACAAGCTTCAAGTTACATCTATTGTCACTGATCTCACTGCAGTCCCTGAATCATACATGACTGTAGTACTTGATAACATTCAGTCTTCTGCGTTAAATATTAGGTAATTAGGATTGAATTTTAGCCTCTCAAGAGTTAACAGGAAAATGAAATCGCATTAGCCTTCTAATCCCTGCAACTCTAGTACGGGACATCCATCCTGTACGAACCGATGCACAAATGTGTGATTACTAACTACTAACATCAAATTAATCTAATAATTCGAAGGAGAAGTATTGGTGCTCGTTTGTTTTAAATAAATAGGACTTCGACCCGTGAGCAGACCCACGGGGAATTATGTTGGAAAATCCAACACCATTTAATAATATTACATGCAATTGCAAATAATATTGCTGCCATTGTATACACAAGTTACCCATAGAAAATGTAGCTTGTAGTGGAATTTTCCGTCAAAAGAAAATGGAATTTCATTGCCACATTCTATTATAATTCACCTGCAATTGTGTTGGGAATTATTCTTAAATACTTTAGTCTTTGGACTTTTACCATCATAAAAACATCTCATTTTAATTAATTTAATTATCAGTATCAAAATAAAGTAAATGTGACCCTTTGTTACGGACCCGAGCCCAGCGTTATAGCACGGAGCGGTGACGACAATGCCATCTGTGGGTCAGCTCCTGAAACCCCCTCCAAATGGACGCCGCCATCTAGTGAGGACGAGATATACTGGCCACAGGAGCTGGTTTCCCGCCTTGATCAGCTCGTAACATAGCCGCTGCTGACCTCTGGTGAGGTGACGCTTAGACAGCAACGCCATCTATGGAGTGGATAGGTGCGCGTTTGTGTCTAAGCCTGTAAGTGAGGTGCCCTAGAGTGTCCCCAACACTAATGACGTGTCTGATTACAGAGTTGATCTGGGACTGCTAGAATGGACGATGGGCAGTCTATCCAAGGCCGCCATAGAATCTCCACGTGTTTGCTGCAAAAGCTGTGAGTCACCCCCCGGATGAACACTGTTGTGTTAGCCTGCCTGTGACGTGGCAGAACCTGGAATTGTCATACCCGGGGCTGACTGGTGGAGAAGACTAGCCACTGGGGTGTTGTAGTGAGGAGAGTGATCACCAGAATCACACGAGGCTCCTGCCTAGGGCTCGCAACCCTAGTATAGGTCGTGGAGTGGCCTACGCAGCAGAGCTGATTGGAACCTGCCAGCTACAGGCTGGATTTGTGGTTGAAGGCCTCCACGATGTTGCATCCAGTGGGACGGTGATTTGGCTGGCCTGTGGCCAGGGTAGACTCACCTAGGGAATCTAAGGATTCATCGTGAGGCCACAAGAAGAGAACCAGGGCTACTCGTCTTGAGCACTGTGAAACATCCTGAGTCTTTGGAAGAAGAAGAAGTTATTGTACATAAGTGTAGTCATAGTAACCGCGTGTGACTGTTTATATATTTATTTATGGTGGAGGTGTAATAATATATTTAAGTTTAGTGCCTTTGTATCCCTTACCCTTTAATTTACTTGCGTTACGGAACACACCCCTTGAAAGCCGCTACTAACTTGGGGCCGGATACCCAAACTCTAATAACATCAGAGAAAGAACCCAGTTGCAACCCAATAGGGCCGTAACACCCTTCTATCAGTTACTGATATCTCTACAAAGTGAGGAAGGCGTCAGTGAGGAAGGGAGTCAGCCATTGTTGTTAAGACAGCCGCGAGGACGCTAAGCCCCGGAAGCACCTCAAGGTAAGACCAGAGGCGCAGGGAGCAAATTCGGTTCCTATAACTTCTCTTGGACGAAGTGTGACAGAGATCAGAGTAGTGGTCCTCCATCATCCACACGCTGTCTACATGTTCAGGGGAAGTGTTCTACCAAAACAAGTTTATCTAATCATTTTTGGCCATTAATGTTAGGTAGATATTGGGCGAACCAGTTAGAATGTGAACTCGCCTCATACTAAAGGTAATTAAGGCTTGGTCCGTATCATATATAATATATATTGTTTTCTCTGATATAGCTGTCATATATTAGGATTCTGGCTTTACAGCTAACGGCCTTTCACAGGAACAAGAAGAGGAAGCAAGCTTGGTATATCAGATACTCGGTGATGGAAGCTGCCTCAAACGAGGGTAATTTGGTGTCTACATCCAAGTTATACCTGGTGGACTAAGCCTGTTGTACAATAACATAAGGAACGTTCTCAATGTATACTAAGATATGTAGTTTGATTGGCTGCATATATATAAATTCAATATAAACCCCCCTAATGTGTAGGGATCGATTTGTGAGATTATTGCAGAAATACAGTCCACTTAACAACATACTAATTGCTATCGAAATATATAAATTAACGTAAATATATATTCTATATAAATTCATACATATTAAATATAAATCTCACAGGTCAGTTCCCACATTATTTGGTCATCTTCGAGCCGGATGACAGATTATTTGCTCATCTTTGTACCGGATGAACCAGTGAATTCATTAAATACACAGGTACTAGTGCAGTGTGATTTATACAATAACAAAACAAAGCTAGTCAAAGACCGGCAGCGCAGCCTCCCTCGAGCGAGTTCACGAGCCCCTCAGCTCAGTTCAGCCTCATCAGAGGTTTCATGGTCGCCCACCAATTTGGTAGCGTGTTATTCCGTGAAATAACAGCGCTTATTTTGAAGCAAGCCAAATTAGTGGTTGTGTCCTCGGGAGATTGTTCACAGATTTCGTGGTGTTAATTTCGCTAGAGATTATCCACGCATTTTGTGGAGTTAGTTTCGCGAGGTCACTAATAATATTTAATACTTCTAGATAATATTAGAAGATTCTTAGAGGCTATCATCAATAATTGTGTATATTATTTCTCCAAAATAGAGAATTATTTAATATATTGCACTAGTGTTCTCAATATAATATATACCAATTGCCAACCCACAACAGGGTAGGATATACATTGACTAGTGTTTATAGATGACCTAGTGCAATATTACCATTGACTAGTTGAACTATTTATTGTTCATCCTAGTCAAATTATTACCATAGTCTAGTGGTACTATATTAAACAATCTAGCACCATTAATGAATGGTACAGACCCAATTTTGGTTGTAATTGTTACCAGCTCGAGTTGAGTTGTGTATATAATAATTTACTTATGATCATTACACCTTTGAGTGATTAATCAGTGTCTATACCATCCTAGGGTGATAATCGAGGAGCAAGCCTAAAGGTACTTCCAGTGACACTGGTTTATCACTCAAATCATTAGTGTGTATGATTGTATATATATAATGTGTATTAATTTTAAGTGCTAACCTCTAGAAGAGGTAGGATTATCGCCTAGTGAGTGCAGAATTTTACCCTAGACTACCATCAGTACTTGCTCACAATTTATGAGCTATTACTATCCAATTAACAAGTCACCATGACTAATCCACTGAAAGCAAAGCGTGCTGTAGTAGCAAGTAACCATCCAGAATAAGAGGGCGAAGGTCCATACCCGTGGGTTTTTTGACCAAGGATCCCAGAGAACATATGTCACTAAAAAGTTGGCAGATGAACTACAATTAAAGCCTTTAGCCCAGACTACAATCAACATCTCAGGGTTTCTAACAGATGCAGGACCTCAAGTCTACCTGGTGGTACAACCATCAGAACGTTTAGGCAGGTACGTTTGTCAAGTACAAGCCATTGTGGTGGACAAAATACCAGTAGACCTACAAGTTCAAGGTCTGAGAGCAACAGCCAAATTCCTGAGAAATAGAGGAATAAAATTGGCAGATGATATTAAGTCTGATCACCTCACAGACGTCGGTCTCCTTGTAGGTACAGACTACTACCATCGATTCATCGATAGCCCTACTAAATATCAGGGCATAACCATGCTAAACTCTGCAGGAGGTAAATTACTCTCAGGACCAGTATTAAGCCTGAGGAGACCTATGCCTGCAGATAAACAATACCAATAAAAATCTAAAGTTGTCAGCTGATTATATTTCTCCAGTAGCATTATACTAAGTAGATTACAGCTGACTATAGCAACAGAGGTTGATGTTAATAATATCATTTAAAGCTGAAGATGAGTTCATTAGCCTTCAGTGGCAAATCAGTGAACACAAACACTGATTTGCACAAACTTGTTTGTGACTTGTAGCACAAACAGCTACAAGTCACTGCTACCAATGTCACTGAACCCACTGCACTCTCAGAACAATACTTACCTTTAATGATGGGCTATTCAATCCTCTGAATCAATTGACTAAATTAAATCCCAATAAAACTGATGACTGATTTTGATACATTTATTATTTAATCAAGATGTATTCCATGGGCCTCTGTGTTTATATATCAGTGACCAGTTACAAGCTTCAAGTTACATCCATTGTCACTGATCTCACTGCAGTCCCTGAATCATACATGACTGTAGTACTTGATAACATTCAGTCTTCTGCGTTAAATATTAGGTAATTAGGATTGAATTTTAGCCTCTCAAGAGTTAACAGGAAAATGAAATCGCATTAGCCTTCTAATCCCTGCAACTCTAGTACGGGACATCCATCCTGTACGAACCGATGCACAAATGTGTGATTACTAACTACTAACATCAAATTAATCTAATAATTTGAAGGAGAAGTATTGGTGTTCGTTTGTTTTAAATAAATAGGACTTCGACCCGTGAGCAGACCCACAGGGAATTATGTCGGAAAATCCAACACCATTTAATAATATTACATGCAATTGCAAATAATATTGCTGCCATTGTATACACAAGTTACCCATAGAAAATGTAGCTTGTAGTGGAATTTTCCGTCAAAAGAAAATGGAATTTCATTGCCACATTCTATTATAATTCACCTGCTATTGTGTTGGGAATTATTCTTAAATACTTTAGTCTTTGGACTTTTACCATCATAAAAAATCTCATTTTAATTAATTTAATTATCAGTATCAAAATAAAGTAAATGTGACCCTTTGTTACGTACCCGAGCCCAGCGTTATAGCACGGAGCGGTGACGACAACGCCATCTGTGGGTCAGCTCCTGAAACCCCCTCCAAATGGACGCCGCCATCTAGTGAGGACGAGATATACCGGCCACAGGAGCTGGTTTCCCGCCTTGATCAGCTCGTAACATAGCCGCTGCTGACCTCTGGTGAGGTGACGCTTAGACAGCAACGCCATCTATGGAGTGGATAGGTGCGCGTTTGTGTCTAAGCCTGTAAGTGAGGTGCCCTAGAGTGTCCCCAACACTAATGATGTGTCTGATTACAGAGTTGATCTGGGACTGCTAGAATGGACGATGGGCAGTCTATCCAAGGCCGCCATAGAATCTCCACGTGTTTGCTGCAAAAGCTGTGAGTCACCTCCCGGATGAACACTGTTGTGTTAGCCTGCCTGTGACGTGGCAGAACCTGGAATTGTCATACCCGGGGCTGACTGGTGGAGAAGACTAGCCACTGGGGTGTTGTGGTGAGGAGAGTGATCACCAGAATCACACGAGGCTCCTGCCTAGGGCTCGCAACCCTAGTATAGATCGTGGAGTGGCCTACGCAGCAGAGCTGATTGGAACCTGCCAGCTACAGGCTGGATTTGTGGTTGAAGGCCTCCACGATGGTGCATCCAGTGGGACGGTGATTTGGCTGGCCTGTGGCCAGGGTAGACTCACCTAGGGAATCTAAGGATTCAACGTGAGGCCACAAGAAGAGAACCAGGGCTACTCGTCTTGAGCACCGTGAAACATCCTGAGTCTTCGGAAGAAGAAGAAGTTATTGTACATAAGTGTAGTCATAGTAACCGCGTGTGACTGTTTATATATTTATTTATGGTGGAGGTGTAATAATATATTTAAGTTTAGTGCCTTTGTATCCCTTACCCTTTAATTTACTTGCGTTACGGAACACACCCCTTGAAAGCCACTACTAACTTGGGGCCGGATACCCAAACTCTAATAACATCAGAGAAAGAACCCAGTTGCGACCCAATAGGGCCGTAACACCCTTCTATCAGTTACTGATATCTCTACAAAGTGAGGGAGGCGTCAGTGAGGAAGGGAGTCAGCCATTGTTGATAAGACAGCCGCGGGGACGCTAAGCCCCGAAAGCACCTCAAGGTAAGACCAGAGGCGCAGGGAGCAAATTTTGTTCCTATAACTTCTCTTGGACGAAGTGTGACAGAGATCAGAGTAGTGGTCCTCCATCATCCACACGCTGTCTACATGTTCAGGGGAAGTGTTCTACCAAAACCCGTTTATCTAATCATTTTTGGCCATTAATGTTAGGTAGATATTGGGCGAACCAGTTAGAATGTGAACTCGCCTCATACTAAAGGTAATTAAGCCTTGGTCCGTATCATATATAATATATATTGTTTTCTCTGATATAGCTGTCATATATTAGGATTCTGGCTTTACAGCTAACGCCCTTTCACAGGAACAAGAAGAGGAAGCAAGCTTGGTATATCAGTTACTCGGTGATGGAAGCTGCCTCAAACGAGGGAATTTGGTGTCTACATCCAAGTTATACCTGGTGGACTAAGCCTGTTGTACAATAACATAAGGAACGTTCTCAATGTATACTAAGATATGTAGTTTGATTGGCTGCATATATATAAATTCAATATAAACCCCCCTAATGTGTAGGGATCGATTTGTGAGATTATTGCAGAAATACAGTCCACTTAACAACATACTAATTGCTATCGAAATATATAAATTAACGTATATATATATTCTATATAAATTCATACATATTAAATATAAATCTCACAGGTCAGTTCCCACAATTTTTGGTCATCTTCGAGCCGGATGACAGATTATTTGCTCATCTTTGTACCGGATGAACCAGTGGATTCATTAAATACACAGGTACTAGTGCAGTGTGATTTATACAATAACAAAACAAAGCCAGTCAAAGACCGGCAGCGCAGCCTCCCTCGAGCGAGTTCACGAGCCCCTCAGCTCAGTTCAGCCTCATCAGCGGTTTCATGGTCACCCACCAATTTGGTAGCGTGTTATTCCGTGAAATAACAGCGCTTATTTTGAAGCAAGCCAAATTAGTGGTTGTGTCCTCGGGAGATTGTTCACAGATTTCGTGGTGTTAATTTCGCTAGAGATTATCCACGCATTTTGTGGAGTTAGTTTCGCGAGGTCACTAATAATATTTAATACTTCTAGATAATATTAGAAGATTCTTAGAGGCTATCATCAATAATTGTGTATATTATTTCTCCAAAATAGAGAATTATTTAATATATTGCACTAGTGTTCTCAATATAATATTTACCAATTGCCAACCCACAACAGGGTAGGATATACATTGACTAGTGTTTATAGATGACCTAGTGCAATATTACCATTGACTAGTTGAACTATTTATTGTTCATCCTAGTCAAATTATTACCATAGTCTAGTGGTACTATATTAAACAATCTAGCACCATTAATGAATGGTACAGACCCAATTTTGGGTGTAATTGTTACCAGCTCGAGTTGAGTTGTGTATATAATAATTTACTTATGATCATTACACCTTTGAGTGATTAATTAGTGTCTATACCATCCTAGGGTGATAATCGAGGAGCTAGCCTAAAGGTACTTCCAGTGACACTGGTTTATCACTCAAATCATTAGTGTGTATGATTGTATATATATAATGTGCATTAATTTTAAGTGCTAACCTCTAGAAGAGGTAGGATTATCGCCTAGTGAGTGCAGAATTTTACCCTAGACTACCATCAGTACTTGCTCACAATTTATGAGCTATTACTATCCAATTAACAAGTCACCATGACTAATCCACTGAAAGCAAAGCGTGCTGTAGTAGGAAGTAACCATCCAGAATAAGAGGGCGAAGGTCCATACCCGTGGGTTGTTTGACCAAGGATCCCAGAGAACATATGTCACTAAAAAGTTGGCAGATGAACTACAATTAAAGCCTTTAGCCCAGACTACAATCAACATCTCAGGGTTTCTAACAGATGCAGGACCTCAAGTCTACCAGGTGGTACAACCATCAGTACGTTTAGGCAGGTACGTGTGTCAAGTACAAGCCATTGTGGTGGACAAAATACCAGTAGACCTACAAGTTCAATGTCTGAGAGCAACAGCCAAATTCCTGAGAAATAGAGGAATAAAATTGGCAGATGATATTAAGTCTGATCACCTCACAGACGTCGGTCTCCTTGTAGGTACAGACTACTACCATCGATTCATCGGTAGCCCTACTAAATATCAGGGCATAACCAAGCTAAACTCTGCAGGAGGTAAATTACTCTCAGGACCAGTATTAAGCCTGAGGAGACCTTTGCCTGCAGATAAACAATACCAATAGAAATCTAAAGTTGTCAGCTGATTATATTTCTCCAGTAGCATTATACTAAGGAGATTACAGCTGACTATAGCAACAGAGGTTGATGTTAATACTATCTTTTAAAGCTGAAGATGAGTTCATGAGCCTTCAGTGGCAAATCAGTGAACAGTAGCACAAACAGCTGCAAGTCACTGCAACCAATGTCACTGAACCCACTGCAGTCTCAGAACAATACTTACCTTTAATGATGGGCTATTCAATCCTCTGAATCAATTGACTAAATTAAATCCCAATAAAACTGATGACTGATTTTGATACATTTATTATTTAATCAAGATGAATTCCATGGGCCTCTGTGTTTATATATCAGTGACCAGTTACAAGCTTCAAGTTACATCTATTGTCACTCATCTCACTGCAGTCCCTGAATCATACATGACTGTAGTACTTGATAACATTCAGTCTTCTGCGTTAAATATTATGTAATTAGGATTGAATTTTAGCCTCTCAAGAGTTAACAGGAAAATGAAATCGCATTAGACTTCTAATCCCTGCAACTCTAGTACGGGACATCCATCCTGTACGAACAGATGCACAAACGTGTGATTACTAACTACTAACATCAAATTAAGCTAATAATTCGAAGGAGAAGTATTGGTGTTTGTCTGTTTTAAATAAATAGGACTTCGACCCGTGAGCAGACCTATGGGGAATTATGTCGGAAAATCCAACACCATTTAATAATATTACATGCAATTGCAGATAATATTGCTGCCATTGTATACACAAGTTACCCATAGAAAATGTAGTTTGTAGTGGAATTTTCCGTCAAAAGAAAATGGAATTTCATTGCCACATTCTATTATAATTCACCTGCTATTGTGTTGGCAATTATTCTGAAATACTTTAGTCTTTGGACTTTTACCATCATAAAAACATCTCATTTTAATTAATTTAATTATCAGTATCAAAATAAAGTAAATGTGACCCTTTGTTACGGACTCGAGCCCAGCGTCATAGCACGGAGCGGTGACGACAACGCCATCTGTGGGTCAGCTCCTGAAACCCCCTCCAAATGGACGACGCCATCTCGTGAGGACGAGATATACCGACCACAGGGGCTGGTTTCCCGCCTTGATCAGCTCGTAACATAGCCGCTGCTGACCTCTGGTGAGGTGACGCTTAGACAGCAATGCCATCTATGGAGTGGATAGGTGTGCGTTTGTCTAAGCCTGTAAGTGAGGTGCCCTAGAGTGTCCCCAACACTAATGACGTGTCTGATTACAGAGTCGACCTGGGACTGCTGGATTGGACGATGGGCAGTCTACCCAAGGCAGCCACAGAATCTCCACGTGTTTGCTGCAAAAGCTGTGAGTCACCCCCCGGATGAACACTGTTGTGTTAGCCTGCCTGTGACGTGGCAGAACCTGGAACTGTCGTACCCGGGGCTGACTGGTGGAGAAGACTAGCCACTGGGGTGCTGTGATGAGGAGAGTGATCAGCGGAATCACACGAGGCTCCTGCCAAGGGCCCGCAACCCTAGTATCGGTCGTGAAGTGGCCTACGCAGCAGAGCTGATTGGAACCTGCCAGCTACAGGCTGGATTTGTGGTTGAAGGCCTCCACGACGGTGCTTCTAGGGGGACGGTGATTTGGCTGGCCTGTGGCCAGGGTAGACTCGCCTAGGGAATCTAAGGATTCATCGTGAGGCCACAAGAAGAGAACCAGGGCTACTCGTCTTGAGCACCGTGAAACATCCTGAGTCTTCGGAAGAAGAAGAAGGTATTGTACATAAGTGTAGTCATAGTAACCGCGTGTGACTGTTTATATATTTATTTATGGTGGTGGTGTAATAATATATTTAAGTTTAGTGCCTTTGTATCCCTTCCCCTTTAATTTACTTGCGTTACGGAACACACCCCTTGAAAGCCGCTACTAACTTAGGGCCGGATACCCAAACTCTAATAACATCAGAGAAAGAACACAGTTGCGACCCAATAGGGCCGTAACACCCTTCAATCAGTTACTGATATCTCTACAAAGTGAGGGAGGCGTCAGTGAGGAAGGGAGTCAGCCATTGTTGTTAAGACCAGAGGCGCAGGGAGCAAATTCGGTTCCTATAACTTCTCTTGGACGAAGTGTGACGGAGATCAGAGTAGTGGTTTTCCGTCATCCACACACTGTCAACATAATCAAGGGAAGTGTTCTACTAAATTCATTTATCTAATCATTTTTGGCCATTAATGTTAGGTAGATATTGGGCGAACCGGTTAGAATGTGAACTCTGATATAGCTGGCATATATTAGGATTCTGGCTTTACAGCTAACGCCCTTTGACAGGAACAAGAAGAGGAAGCAAGCTTGGTATATCAGTTACTGGGTGATGGAAGCTGCCTCAAACGAGGATAATTTGGTG
Organism: Procambarus clarkii; assembly: GCF_040958095.1. Classification (NCBI taxonomy): domain Eukaryota; kingdom Metazoa; phylum Arthropoda; class Malacostraca; order Decapoda; family Cambaridae; genus Procambarus; species Procambarus clarkii. The sequence goes on from NC_091177.1 coordinate 23,982,641, forward strand.
TCTACATCCTAGTTATACCTGGTGGACTAAACCTGTTGTACAATAACATAAGGAACCTTTTCAATGTATACTAATATATGTAGTTTAATACTGTAGTTTGATTGGCTGCATATATATAAATTCAATATAAACCCCCCTAATGTGTAGGGATCGATTTGTGAGATTATTGCAGAAATACAGTCCACTTAACAACATACTAATTGCTATCGAAATATATAAATTAACGTAAAGATAAATTCTATATAAATTCATACAAATTAAATATAAATCTCACAGGTCGGTTCCCACATTATTTGGTAATCTTCGAGCCGGATGACAGATTATTTGCTCATCTTTGTACCGGATGAACCAGTTAACCAGTGGATTCCTTAAATACACTGGTACTAGTGCAGTGTGATTTATATAATAACAAAACAAAGCCAGTCAAAGACCGGCAGCGCAGCCTCCCTCGAGCGAGTTCACGAGCCCCTCAGCTCAGTTCAGCCTCATCAGCGGTTTCATGGTCACCCACTGATTTGGTGGCGTGTTATTCCGTGAGATGACAGCGCTTATTTTGAAGCAAGCCAAATTAGTTGTTGTGTCCTCGGAAGATTGTTCACGGATTTCGTGGTGTTAATTTCGCGAGAGATTATCCACGAATTTTGTGGAGTTAGTTTCGCGAGGTCACTAATAATATTTATTACTTCTAAATAATATTAGAGTTTCTTAGAGGCTAATTAAGAGGCTATTATCAATAATTATGTATATTATTTCTCCAAAATAGAGAATTATGTAATATATTGCACTAGTGTTCTCAATATAATATTATCAATTGCCAACCCACAACAGGGTAGGATATACATTGACTAGTGTTTATAGATAACCTAGTGCCATATTTCCATTGACTAGTTGAACTATTTATTGTTCATCCTAGTCCCATTATTACCATAGTCTAGTGGTACTATATTAAACAATCTAGCACCATTAATGAATGGTACAGACCCTATTTTGGGTGTTATTGTTACCAGCTCGAGTTGAGTTGTGTATATAATAATTTACTTATGATCATTACACCTTTGAGTGATTAATTAGTGTCTATACCATCCTAGGGTGATAATCGAGGAGCTAGCCTAAAGGTACTTCCAGTGACACTGGTTTATCACTCAAATCATTAGTGTGTATGTTTGTATATATAGAATGTGTATTAATTTTAAGTGCTAACAGTGGGATATCTGGGGCTTGACTCAATTATTCAATTATTTGCTTATTTAATTTAATAAACGAAGGACCACCCACTTTTGAGAAAAGAGGGTAACTAATAAAAGTGATCATTAGAAAAACACTAAAGAACCAGTGTCTATGGATAAGTATTAGAAAGAACAATCACTTAAAATAAAGAATGGACTGTATGATTACTTAACTAAAGTCAGAGCCTCAAACTCCTACATTGGGGGGAGGGGTATTACTAGAACTTCATATACGTCTAGGAACTAGTGTGGTTCGTCACCAGTTCATTTCTGAGCAAATAATATTATGATCTAAAATGCTATAGATTCAAATATGTGAACTCAAATTGTGAATATTAATGATTATTAAATTACGGAGCAACCGTCTAAGTAAACACATAAATTTCCAATCATAATGTTTGGTAAGAATATTCAATATAATAATCCTGGAAATTTGTATAATGTTCAAATTGGAAGAATTAAATGTGTACAAAAAGTCTTAGCTTTAAGACGATTCCTATGACATCGTTTGTGATTCGTCCTCGTGATCTCAGGATCTCCACATAGAAGGAATTAGAGGTGAATAACACGAATGATGTTAACGACTCGTTGACTCCTCACATACTAGCTGAAAATTAAAGAATATTAAGTAGCATTGGAATAAGCTACTTTTAATCTCAATATTCATGAAAATAGAAGAAACGCTAATGTGGTACTAACGTTGGATATGGGGTCGTCTCACTATGTAACGACACACTACTCACAAATATACAATCTTAAATGATGCATCAAGAAAGAAACTATACGTGAGCGTAGTTACTAATGAAGTCTGCCGATATCGCGTCTGCCAGTCCCAAACTTTCACGGCGTTGTACACGTATTTGTGGGTTTTGGCTTTAATTATAGACGCGTTATTGGTTGGCTGAGCACTATGGAGCACGTGGAAGAATAATTATTCACTATTAGTTGGGTATCAGTGTAATTCTTGCTGATAACTCCCAATCGCCACGTGTCTCGCCACTCTTGACGCCAGGACCCTTCTCTCTCGTCCGCTGTCCAGGCACGCTTGCTCTACAATGGCGTCGCCGCCTTCCCCAACCCGGCTCTCGCATTCACCACAGAAATTATTAATCCACGAATAATACTTTTCCGCGCGATTATGGATGAAATACGGTAATGAGGACTGGGTTGCAATTATAGGGATTTAAATATTATCATATTCTCATTTTACGGTATTAAACGAGAAATGGAGAAGATTTTATTTTCCTCCATGGCATTCGCGCGTGACAAAAAAACTATTACTTGATAACAATTGTAACTAATAACTCTCGGTTTGAGATTATTGGGAGTTATATTATCCGTGAGTAATTATAACACGGAATACTGATGATTTTTGAGAACCACATTCAATTCTCTAACACATTGGTAATAAAAGTGTTTAACCAGACATTATCTGACGCAATGTTGCTGCTCTATTTCGTGAGAATTCTAGCATTAATATGCAGATGCAATGGTTAGAGTATGTTGACACTACTGTTAGTAAATTTAGTGACTACTGCAGTTAGCATATAATAATAATGATTTATTATAAAACAATAGTAGTTTATTAGTGTTAGAAATTTCTAACACTAACCTCTAGAAGAGGTAGGATAATCGCCTAGAGAGTGCAGAATTTTACCCTAGGTTACCATCAGTACTTGCTCACAATTTATGAACTAGTACTATCCAATTCTCCATAGGTCCTCCATATAACGTTGTTAGTTTCTTGATTATCCTGGTTTCGGTGCTGAAGTGATGTCGATCTGTGAGGATGTCGAGGTGTTGCTCGATGCGAGTAGGGAGACTTTCGAAACCAGGATAATCAAGAAACTAACAACGTTGTATGGAGGACCTATGGCAATTCCACGACCAAGAGACGGCTTCCTGAACCTCGCAGGAATCAACCTCACTGAGGACCAAGTCACTCTCCTAAATCTGGGTATAAACTGTCACGTTATGTCCAGACCAAGTGAGATGACCCGGAAAGTGGAGTTCGAGATCCTGTTGGACGACATATTCGACCTAGAGACACAAAAGAAGGTCGCCACCAAAGACACCTTACAAGCAGAACTTATTGGGGAAGGAGGAAAGAATCGAGGCAACTACAGAAGCACCATACTGTCCCCCGAGCTCAAAGCGGTAGCTAAGAGCCTTCGTGAGAACAAGGAGAGGTGACAAATCGCCAATATACGTTATTCTTAAAAAAGACGAATATCTGGTGAAAATGAACCTCATTCTCTCTGACCAAACTAAATTCCAAAGGGTAACGAAGGACATTACAGCCGAAATGAAAGCAAAGGTCAACAAATTGATCGAAACTGTGAACGCCAAGAAATCCGGACTCCACCTGCCAAAGATTATTGGGGAATATATACCTGGATACGCATATGGAAATGTCAAGACACATAAGCCAGAAAACCCAATTAGGTCAATCATCAGCCAGATACCCACACCCACCTAGAGACTGGTGAAGCAATTAAACAGCTTGCTGACTCCTTATGTCCCTTGCGCCTTCAGCCTGATGTCTCCAAAAGAATTTGTTGACTTTCTGCGGGGCACACGGGCCACAGGGATAAGAGCCTCATTGGACGTAGAATCACTGTTTACCAATGTACCTGTGGATGAAACAATTGGGATGATAGCGGATACAGTGTATTGTGATCCGACCTGTACTCCTCTTGACATACCAGAAAACATTCTAAGGAAACTACTCCAAGCTTGTACTAAAGAGGCACCCTTCTTGAGCCCGAATGGACACATGTATAAGCAAGTAGATGGGGTCGCCATGGGTTCTCCCCTAGGTTTCCTGTTTGCGAGCTTTTACATGGGTACCATCGAGCAAAAGGACTTAGTCGACAAGAACTTGAAACCGACCATATACAGCAGGTATGTTGACGACATTTTTACACAGGTACCTGATGTCAGACATCTGCAGGAGCTGAAGAAGGCATTTGAGCAGAATTCTGTGTTGCGTTTCACTTACGAGATGGAGAAGGATGGAAAGTTGCCCTTTCTAGATGTAACAGTCATGGAAAGGAGCGGAGGTTTCCACACTGCAGTCTACACTAAGGAAACAAACATAGGAATATGCCTAAATGCCAACAGTGACTGCCCAGACAGGTACAAGAGGAGTGTTGTTAATGCTTATGTCGACCGTGCTCTCAGCCACAGCTCAGGATGGAAGCAAGTCGATGAAGAACTCTGTAGGGGTGAGGCAGGTCCTAGTCAACAATGGCTTCGCCAATGGTTTCGTTGAAGAAATCATAAGAAGGAAGGTGAAACGCCGTGCAACCTTCATAGAGACAACTAACACAACACCTATACCCCCTATTAGACTATTTTACAGGAACTTCTTTTCCGCAGCTCATAAAACGGAGGAAAGGGTCCTGAAAGACATTGTTAATAGAAACGTTATCCCTACAGACAAAAATCAGAAGATACAACTGACGATTTACTATAACACCAAAAAAACGGCAAGCCTACTCATGAGAAACTCTCCAGACACAAAACAGAACGCTTTAAAAGAGACCAACGTCGTCTATGCCTTCAAATGCCCACTTGGGGACTGTAAGCATCAAAGAACTCAGTATATAGGCAAGACAGCAACATCTCTTTCCAGGCGATTAACGATGCATAAGCAACAGGGCTCCATTAATGAACATATAATCTCTTCCCACAACCAGACCATCACTAGAGAAATCTTAGCAAACAACACAGAAATCATCGATAGATACAGCAATAGCAGGCGGCTTGACATCTGCGAGGCACTACACATCAAGAAGTCAACACCAGCAATTAACAGCTAATTAATGCACAACTATATTCTACCCACTTCAAGACTCCGCTCCATTATAGAAGCATCAAGAAATATGGGCCAATAGGCCCTTTGCAGTTACTTCCATTCTTACCTTCAATTTACCCAATTATATACCCTTTGTTTCGTGTTCAGTCTTGTGTCGAAAGATTGTTTTCACCTCATCCAAAACTGTTGTAACATATCACCTCACCCAAATGCAGGTATAAAATGAAAGCTGTTTAAAATCTGTTTAGTGTATACAGGTTATAGCTGTGTGTGTGTAAACTAAAGTCTTTGAAAATGTAATAAGTTATTACGAAGTGCATTCAAATGTCGCGTCAAACTGGAAGTAAAAATGAATTTTGGAGAATTGATTTTTCAATTACCATCGACAGTGAAAAGAAACATAAGAAATATTGAGAAAATTCGTGTTAGAATTATTAATCTTACTTTTTCGGTTATATTTAATAATATATATATATATATATATATATGCGAACAAGCCTAAATGGTCCCCAGAACTATATGGAACTGAAAACTCACACACCAGAAGTGACTCGAACCCATACTGCCAGGAGCAACGCAACTGGTATGTACAGGGACGCCTTAATCCGCTTGACCATCACGACCAGACATAAGGAAGTGATAGCAGAAGCTATTTGAATCACTTCCCCGCCGGCACTCGGATGGTAATCTTGGGCATAGCATTTTATCAAATCACCTCATTTTTGGGGGCAACACGTGAGGAACCCAAATGCGAACAAGCCTGAATGGTCCCCAGGACTATATGCAACTGAAAACTCACACCCCAGAAGTGACTCAAACCCATACTGCCAGGAGCAACACAACTGGTATGTACAGGGACGCCTTAATCCGCTTGACCATCACAACCGAACATAAGGAAGTGATAGCCGAAGCTATTTGAACCACTTCCCCGCCAGCACTCGGATGGTAATCTTGGGCATAGCATTTTATCAAATCACCTCATTTTTTTGGACAACACGTGAGCAACACAAACACGAACAAGCCTGAATGGTCCCCAGGACTATATGCAACTGAAAACTCACACCCCAGAAGTGACTCGAACCCATACAGCCAGGAGCAACGCAACTGGTATGTACAAAGACGCCTTAATCCGCTTGACCATCACGACCAGACATAAGGAAGTGATAGCCGAAGCTATTTGAACCACTTCCCCGCTGGCATTCGGATGGTAATCTTGGGGATAGCATTTTATCAAATCACCTCATTTTTTTGGGCAACACGTGAGGAACACAAATGCGAACAAGCCTGAATGGTCCCCAGGACTATATACAACTGAAAACTCACACCCCAGAAGTGACTCGAACCCATACTGTCAGGAGCAACGCAACTGGTATGTACAGGACACCTTAATCCGCTTGACCATCACAACCGGACATAAGGAAGTGATGAGGCCAGGCCAGTGTTGGAGGCGCACACCTAAAATGTGATGCTGAATCCCTCTCCAAGATCATGAGGTGTACAGGGTGATCTCCTTGATAAATTACAAGCACTCCAGTGTACATTGCTGTTCGACCGACGGTAGCAGGAATGTGTCTGCTGGGGTCAGTAGTTTGTTCCATCAGGGAGAGGTTGGGGACGTTGTCCGTCTTAATGCAAGTAACAGTCTGGTGCAACAACCAGAGCTCTCCTTTGGAGGTTTAAGTCCCCCAAATCCCCAACCCCCTCACGGCTGAACAATATATATTCACCCATACAAAAAGAATAGAGGTAGTAGGAGAAGAAAATATCAAAGTGTTCAGAGAATACATCTCTTGTTTTCTCTTGTTATTTCAAGAGAGGGGTCTCTTGTTGTCTCACTTAGCCTAGAACCCAGATCCTTAAAAAATATGAAGGCCCTCTTACCCCAGTGTGTGTGTGGGTGTGTAAATCACTAAGAAATTAACACGTATTGAACAATGTGACAATGTCAGACCGTGAAGGAAGGACTAAGACAGCAATTTCCTTATTTACATTCGTATTTAATAATACATCTTCGAAAGGATCCTTCTGAAGACGTATTATTAAATACGAGAGTTTATAAGGAAATTCCTGTCTTAATACCACCTTTGTGGTCAGACATTGGCATGTATATATGTCGTACCTAATAGACAGAACACACTTGTTACAGTATCAACACCTTTGCTTGTTGTTGTTGTTATTGTTATTGATTTAGGGTCGACGACGATCGTGGGATCGGATGCGCCCAGGCGTACCCGTGATGGGTTAATCGCGAAGCCAGAAAAGGTGAAACGCCAAGCTTAACCGCGAAACAAGTGACACCAATCACTAGAAACTAATATGCCATATGGCAAATTAACGCACAGTCAGGCAGATGATTGGGGAGTCCCAAGAGTCCCTCAGGGTGACAAGCACCGGTCCCGCCCCACACAGGCAACACCAAGTAGAAAAAACAAAACTTGGCCCCCAACTAAAACGCAAAAAGTCATCTAGTGTTCCCCGGCAGAGCAGAAGCCGGCGGCCCACCACAGCTGACGGCACACCAGGAACCCACCAAGACCCGCCAACTCCCGGCACCTCTCGGCCAAGCCGGCCCCCGAACACCGTCACCCCGCCAGGAGAACCAGCCAGAACACGCCAAAAAATAAAAAATCTATCAACAATCCCGTGACCCAAGGCGATATGTGCGCCAGGCATTGTACAAGTGGACCGTTGAAGAGGGATGCCAAACGGCAGTTGCAAAGCCAAAATGCGGAAACAGGACGTGATCCAGCGGCTCCCAGGCGGAGGAGGTGTCCAGACGTTCGCTCGGCGTCAAGGTTGAACCAGGAGTCCCACCGTTGCTTGGAGTGTTGAGTAGCGATTTTGGCGCCATTTATGAACCTGGACTCCAACTCACAGGTATTAGGTGAGATGCAAACAATGCCATCTGTTGGCGGTGGTGTGGCGTCGGTGAAAGGCTCGAGTTTCATACCTCAGTTAAGAGGTGAGGTTGATGACGATGACCTCTGGTGGGTGGCGTAACGATATCAACGCCATCTAGGTTGTGAAAGCAATTACAATTTCAATTCTGCAGTGGAAAGGTGTTATCCTAAGGTCACCCAGTATACTGTCTGTCTAGGTAATGACGTTTTATGTTCACAGAGGTGACGTAAGGAGGCGATTGCGCTGAGGAGAGCAGTTCACCTTGGGCAGTCCAGAACTCTTATCTTGGTCCAGTGGCCACCGTCGGTAGTAGCAGTGTGTTAGCTGCTGGATTTATGCAGTGTTGTATAGACCCACGTACCCGGTATTTGGCCAAGAAGAGTTATGGGACGACAGTAGTGCGTCTTTTGAGAAGTGCTGCTAGTGTGTTGCTAGAGATTTCTGTCAGGGTGTTGGCTAACCCTGTACATTATTATTTGAGACCCCTGTCAGCTTGTGGCTGAAGCCACAAACAAAAAAGAACATACACAAAGCATTCACAAATAATACAAGGGAATAGAAACCCTTGCATTATATTATAACCTGGTTGCAGATGAAATCAATTAGGACTTTTTTTTTATTATTATTTTTCTACCACAGACGTGGCCACACATTTACAATGCTAACCAGCATATATAAATTTTCTTCTGTCCTCCATGGACAGGGTTAGAGAAGTGTTAAACATATAGTTCAAGGGTTTATTGAACACTCAACCACAGAAGGTGATTCGGTGCTTTTAAAATGCTAAGCTAACCCACATACGTAAATACATAGATACACAGATTTACGTATGCCCTACATAAAGTGTTTGATGTGTCTTTTACATAGTGTCATTAATGTACATTCACAAAGGTGAAATGTAATTCTGATCAGCTTCCATATATACTTTATACCCATACATATACATACACACACACATATACATACATATATACACACACACACATATACATACATATATACATATATACACACGCATGCATTCACATACATTTGTTTTGTTATTTATTAGGACTATCAGTCACTTATACCAAGTGGTCGCCCAACTTCTGGCTCGCCACTTACACTATCCACCTCACAAAGTGGATAAATCTTATAAGACAAATAAGGCACTATCAGCCCCAGAACATGTATATCTGCAGGTAATTCAGCCTACAGTTGTAATTCAATAAACTTCAATATAAACATTCCTTGGCATAGAAATGATAATCAATCACCCACCTATCACTGCGTCTTCCACGCTAACAACAATCAAGCACTCTACCAACTTCCTACAAGTAGTCAACAAGAACTTCTTTCCCGCATCTGCAAGTTCACTACCCTGACATCATCAAGTTCTTCCAGGTTTATCTATCAGGATCCTCTGTAGCTCTTCCAAGCTGCTGCACCACGAAGTTATCCTTGGACTCCACTACCGTTTCCACAGAAACATGTTTGACTTCACTGCTCCTCCTCTCACAGTATGAGGTCCAATTCCTCACTAAGGGGCCTGCTCTTCCACAGAGTACAACATCTACTCCTACAGGCTTGAAGTTCCATTCACCAACTTCTTCTCTGGCCTCAGAGTACTCTCATCAACTTCTTCCTCAGGACAAACCACAAAATTGTCTAGTCGAGGGCGCTTCCTGGCCGATGCTCGACAGGGCTCTCACAAGTGGCCCAACGAAAATATTTCGGGACGGCTTCACAACTCTTCCTGCCGTCCAGGACTTGAGACCACAACGTTCCCAACTTGATTTCACAGCTGAAACGTCTGCACACTTCATCTTGAAGGTATATCAACTAGGGAGTGCTTCTCTAACAGGAGCTCAACGGAGCGCAACTTCCCCCTCACAATGTCTGGTGCTCAAGTGGGGTGTCAAAGCCCTCCAGAAGCGAGCCTCACACTTCCAGTAAACTCTCCACATCTCATGATTAGTCGTTTACTTGCATTCTTGATCACTGCCCATACTCTTATACTGTCTGTCAAATCTGACCAATTGTTTTACGTGTGTATCTTCATGTCTATATTTCTTTGACCTCTTATTTAGGACAGGTCTTGCAGAATAACTCTCAAGGTAGATTCGTTTTTCAGCTACCTGGGATCATAACAATCGGTCAGTGTGGTGTAGCTGGTTAAGTACTGGATATGTTAAGGTGCTTGAAGCCCTGGCTGTCTGGGTTCGAATTCCTTAGGGGTGAGGAGTTTTCGGTTGCATATTGGACTGAGGACCTTACAAGTTTGTTCAAATTTGTGTTGCTCACATGGCCCCAACATGCGAGGTGTTTCGATGAAATATCTGTCCACAAAATTAACCACTGAGTGCTATCAGGGAATTTACTTAGGGTCTGACCACTTCTAGTTTTTTGGAAAAGTTAGTGTGGTTTAGAAGGTTAAGTACTGAATATGCTAAGAAGCATGGTGCCTTGGCTATCTAGGTCCGAATCCTTCAAGAGTGAGGAGTTTTCGGTATGTATATATGTATGTATGGATATGTATATATATCTACTAGCAGTACCCGGCCACACGTTGCTGTGGCTCAGCAACGCATGAGCGTTGCTGTGAACCACAGCAACCTTCCCTGTCCCCCAGTCCCCCCCACCCCGTCCCCTCTCACCTGCTTCCTTGGCCTCCCAACCATTCCCCACTCCGCCGTCCCTGCATCCTCCCTCCCCTCCATTCCCCACTCCAACATCCCCTCTTCCTTCCCAGCATACCCCACTCCCCTGTCCCTTTGTCCTCCCCATCATTCTCTATTCCCACAACCCCTCGTCCCCACCATCCCAAACTCCACGTCCCCTCGTCCTTCCCCACCATTACCCCCTCTCTTGTCCCCCTCGTCCTCCGCACTATCTCTCACTTCCGTCCCCTCATCATCCCCACCATTCCTCACCCCGTCGTTCGATGCCTTCCCAAATGGTCTGAAGTTCACATCAGAAAATTGGGAACATCAAGTGATGATCCCAACACTGAAATATATGAAAAACAGTTAAAAAATGAAATGAAAATATGTAAAAATATAAAAATAAATTATTTTCACGAAATGAACGGTCTGATAAACAACACAGCTCAATTCCAACGCAATTCACACAAAATAATTGAATCAAAATGAAAGTAAATCAAAATCTAGGAAAATTCAATTTATCAATACAATCAGAAACATTGAAATGGAATTGTAACATATCTAGTTAAGCATGTGTGTGCTGCTCCTACATGCAACAGATGGCGCTGTTTTGCAAGAAAAGCATAGTTTTACCTGTCACAGGTGTGGCATCTATACTTATACTTACGAAAGAACGATATGGTAAACATCACAACTCAATTTCACCACAATGTCACAGAAAATATTTCACTAAAAAATAAAATAAATCAAAATCAATGAAAATAAAATTTATAAATGCAATCGGAAATATTGAAATGGAATTCGTGACATATGTAGTATAGCGTGCATGTTGCCATTATGCAACAGGTGGCGCTGTTTTTCAAAAACGCATGTTTTTTTTACCTGTCACAGGGGTTGTGGGATATCTAGGGCTTGACTCAATTATTAAATTATTTACTTATTTAATTTAATAAACGAAGGACCACCCACTTTTGAGAAAAGAGGGAAAACCAATAAAAGTGATCATTAGAATAACACTAAAGAACCAGTGTCTATGGATAATTATTAAAAAGGAAAATCACTTGAAATAATGAATGGACTGTATGATTAATTAATTAAAGTCAGAGCCTCAAATACCAACATTGGGGGGTATTGCTAGAACTCCATATACGTCTAGGAACTAGTGTGGTTCGCCACCAGTTCATTGCTGAGTAAATTATATAAATATTAACTGCTATAGATTCAAATATGTGAACTCAATTTGTGAATATTAATGATTATTAAATTACTGAGCAACAGTCAAAGCAAACACATGAATTACCAATCATCATATCTGGTAATAATCTATTTAATAAAATGATCCTACAAAATTGTATAAGAATCAAATTAGGGGAATTAAATTTGTACGAAAGGAGTCTTAGCTTTAAGACGATTTCTATGACATCGTTTCGTCATTCGTCCTCGTGATCACAGAATCTCCACATAGAAGGAACTAGAGGTGAATAGCACGAATGAAGAGAAACGACTCGATGACTCCTCACATACGGGCTGAAAATTAAAGAATATTAAGTAGCATTGGAATAGGCTACTTTTAATCTCAATATTCATGAAAACAGAAGAAATGCCGAATTGGTACTAACGTTGGATATGGGGTCTTCTCACTATGTAACGACAGACTACTCACAAATATACAATCTTAGATGATGCATCAAGAAAGAAACTTATACTTAACGTGAGTGTGTGGAATACTGAAATCTGCCGATATCGCGTCTGCCAGTCCCAGACGTTCACTGTGTTGTACGCGTATTTGTGGGTTTTGGCTTTAATTGTAGACGCGTTATTGGCTGGCTGGGCACTATAGAGCACGTGGAGGAATAATTATTCACTATTAGTTGGGTATCAGCGTAATTCTTGCCGATAACTCCCAGTCACCACGTGTCTCGCCACTCTTCACGCCAGGACCCTCCTCTCTCGCACGCTGTCGTACAAGCACGCTCTCCTACAATGGTGTCGCCGCCTCCCCCAACCTGGCTCTCGCATTCACCACAGAAATTATTAATCACAAATAATTCTTTTCCACGCGATTATGGATGAAATACTTTAATGAGGGCTGGGTTGCAATTATAGAGGTTTAAATAGTATCGTATTCTCGTTTTATGGTGTTAAACGAGAAATGGAGAAGATTTTATCTCTCTCCATGACATTCATGCATCTCCCTCAACCTGGCTCTCGCATTCACCACAGAAATAATTAATCACAAATAATTCTTTTCCACGCGATTACGGATGAAATACGTTAATGAGGACTGGGTTGCAATTATAGGGGTTTAAATATTATCGTATTCTCGTTTTATGGTGTTAAACGAGAAATGGAGAAGATTTTATCTCTCTCCAAGACATTCGTGCGTGACTGAAGGAAATGTTACTACAGAACAATTTAGCTAATAACTCTCGATTTGAGATTATTGGGAGTTATATTATCCGTAAGCAATTATTACACGGAATACTGATGATTTTAGAGAACCACATTCAATTCTCTAACCCATTGGTAATAAATGTGTCTAACTAGACATTATCTCACGCAATGTTGCTGCTCTATTTCGTGAGAATTCTAGCATTAATACACAGCTGCAATGGTTAGTTTATGTTGACACTACTGTTAATAAATTTAGTGACTACTGTAGTTAGGATATAATAATAATGATTTATTATAATACAATAGTAGTTTATTAGTGTTGGAAATTTCCAACATAACTCCGGGGGGAGAATTCTCGGGTCGCAGTGCAATGTTGAGTACTGACATACCTATCCCGAAGTTAGTATTAATGTTAGTATGTTAGTACACACATAACGGATGTCCCGTAATTGTCAAGGACATACAAGAAATTTGAGTCTTGTAAAGAAGCTCATGTTGAATGAAACATGGTATTGTGAATCATCTAAAGTTAATGACTAATAAAGCCTCCAATATACTCTGTGACTGGTGTCGCCATGACATGTAACGGTTATGTTACTAAGTCTTAAAGTTTTGCAAACTCATAGATACTTTAGATGAATTAACGTTATAGTTGATAGCCTATATAAACAAATTAAGGATTTAATCATACAATTTAAAGTAACTGAGAATCCACTGTGAGGTGACTGTCTTGGATCATTGTGACTTGTAACTGATTTGTTACTTGACATCACAAGACAGTATCATCATGATTACTCAAATTGGATGGGAAGTTATTTGCTCTTAGTCAGAGCTATAATAGGTTTGTAGTTTCCGTTTGCATTGTTGAGCAGCTGCTCTAGTGGGGCGGGTGCTCGGTGGAACAGAATTGAAATATTAGATGAGTAAGTTATCTGCAATCAGGAACCCTCTAAAGCTTACAATAAACTCAACAACTAGGGTCGCAGTGACATGTAATGGTGTATTACATAGTTGCTGAATTGTAGGCAAACTCAGAAAAAGTTCCCAAGAACTGATAACATCATTGTATAAATTGTATTCTACATTATTATACAGTAAAGTATTATTGGGTCATTCAAGATCAAGGAGACTTTGACACTACAGTAAGGTCACTGTCTAGGGTCGCTGTGACAATAACATCACGTAGCATCATGATCACCCCAAAATCAAATGAGGAAATTTGATTTAATATACACTGCTGTGCAGTAGTCATTCTGACTGATTGTATAACTAAGTTGCTAACTAGCTAAAATAGTGTAATATTAGAGAACTGAAAAGGTTTATTCATTAAAATCAAGGAACATTCTTAGTCGACAGTGAGATTAGTAGCCTAGTCATTCTGAATTATGAGCTAATTGAATTGCAGCTCATAGGCTTGACACTGTAAACTCATTAATACATCCTCAACCTTTAGATGAAAATTGAGTTTATTGTAGATCTGAGGCAAAGTGAAATTGACACCAGTAATTCCATCTATCATCATACTATCATGCAAGAGGAGCCACACATCTATGGATCATCCAATAAAATCAGCAGACTTCTAGATGTTACTACTGCTCGGCTTAGACTCGGTTACAAGTATCTCTGGGAATTCTCATTATCTGCTAATGTAGACCTGACCAAATGTAAACTGTGTCAACAAAATTATTCGCACACCCTCAGTCACTATGTGATGGAGTTCGAAAAGATACGTGAATTTAGAGACAATTCTATAACCAATGTTCCAGCGATGTGTCAATATTTCATTCAAAGTGATCTGCTACCAGAAATTTTAGCCAAATATCCCCAGTTTGCTAACTGTAGGTAGTAACTAAGTAATTGTAACCTATCCACCGCTGCCCACTGGATGGGGGGGCGGTGTGCAGGACAAACATATAAATTTTGACACTAGCTCTCCACCTATGTCAGTTGCTTAATTTAGAACCTGTACTTGAGGTCGATCTCGAACCCATTGTTGATGTGATGACTTATATTGAATTTTGTAACTAGCTCATCAAGATTGTAACTTGCTTAGCTAAATGAATTGTGGGGTTCAGTCCCTGAGCCCATTATCTGCCTCTGTAACCCTTTCCACTACCGCCCACAAGATGGGTATGGGGTGCATAATAAATGAACTAAACTTAACTTAAATCAGTCTCTCAAATTAACATTGGGAGCTGTATTGAGCTCGTTAACAGGTTGAGCTATATTGAGCTCGTTACTATTGTGAGCTATATTGAGCTTATTAACAGTTAACAGAGTGAGCTATATTGAGCTCATTAACAGTTAACAGGGTGAGCTATATTGAGCTCGTTAACAGTTAACAGGGTGAGCTATATTGAGCTCGTTAACAGTTGACAGGGTAAGCTATATTGAGCTCGAACTAACAGGGTGAGCTATATTGAGCTCGTTAACAGTTAACAGTGAGCTATATTGAGCTCGTTAACATGGGGAGTTATATTGAACTCGTTAACAGTTAACAGGGTGAGCTATATTGAGCTCGAACTAACGAGGTGGAGTATTGTAGCGTTCAATTATCATGGCGAGCAATATTGAGCTCGTATTCGCATTGGGAACAATAAAGCACTCAATTATTATGTTAATTCCCAGGTGAGCTGTAAGATCAACTCGGGTTATTAGTACAAGATCCTTGTTGAAGAATAGCTAAGCACGGAATCTAGGCAGATTCTCTGGTGAGCACTGCTCGAATTAGCGCGGGGAGCATTGTATCGTTCAATTATCATGGCAAGCAGTGCTCGTATTAGCATGGGGGAACATTAAAGCGCTCAATTGTTACGCTAACTCAGGGTGAGTTATATTGAACTCGAATTAACGAGGTGGAGCATTGTATCGTTCAATTATCATGGCGAGCAGTGCTCGTATTAGCATGGGGAACATTAAAGCGCTCAAATATTACGTTAACTCAAAGGTGAGCTATATTGAGCTCATTAAGCATGTTAAGTAACAATGCTGATGTTTAATGATAATGCATTAAACAAAGGGAAACCTAAGGTTGCTGGAAATTTAATTACTGCCACGATTAATCCTATTCAAAGATAATTTCAAACATTTTCCCAACCTAAACGTTTCACGGGTTATTAGTTCTCTGTTGACTCACTTACGTATTGGTAAGTATGCAAGTTTGTTCGTGCTACGCTACTACAATAATTAAGCAGAAACGAAAGAAACAATTCAAACAAAAACTGATGCAAGTATCTATCACTAACT
>NC_091177.1:23999369-24096869 GCF_040958095.1 Procambarus clarkii
TAGGCAGGTACGTGTGTCAAGTACAAGCCATTGTGGTGGACAAAATACCAGTAGACCTACAAGTTCAATGTCTGAGAGCAACAGCCAAATTCCTGAGAAATAGAGGAATAAAATTGGCAGATGATATTAAGTCTGATCACCTCACAGACGTCGGTCTCCTTGTAGGTACAGACTACTACCATCGATTCATCGGTAGCCCTACTAAATATCAGGGCATAACCAAGCTAAACTCTGCAGGAGGTAAATTACTCTCAGGACCAGTATTAAGCCTGAGGAGACCTTTGCCTGCAGATAAACAATACCAATAGAAATCTAAAGTTGTCAGCTGATTATATTTCTCCAGTAGCATTATACTAAGGAGATTACAGCTGACTATAGCAACAGAGGTTGATGTTAATACTATCTTTTAAAGCTGAAGATGAGTTCATGAGCCTTCAGTGGCAAATCAGTGAACAGTAGCACAAACAGCTGCAAGTCACTGCAACCAATGTCACTGAACCCACTGCAGTCTCAGAACAATACTTACCTTTAATGATGGGCTATTCAATCCTCTGAATCAATTGACTAAATTAAATCCCAATAAAACTGATGACTGATTTTGATACATTTATTATTTAATCAGATGAATTCCATGGGCCTCTGTGTTTATATATCAGTGACCAGTTACAAGCTTCAAGTTACATCTATTGTCACTCATCTCACTGCAGTCCCTGAATCATACATGACTGTAGTACTTGATAACATTCAGTCTTCTGCGTTAAATATTATGTAATTAGGATTGAATTTTAGCCTCTCAAGAGTTAACAGGAAAATGAAATCGCATTAGACTTCTAATCCCTGCAACTCTAGTACGGGACATCCATCCTGTACGAACAGATGCACAAACGTGTGATTACTAACTACTAACATCAAATTAAGCTAATAATTCGAAGGAGAAGTATTGGTGTTTGTCTGTTTTAAATAAATAGGACTTCGACCCGTGAGCAGACCTATGGGGAATTATGTCGGAAAATCCAACACCATTTAATAATATTACATGCAATTGCAGATAATATTGCTGCCATTGTATACACAAGTTACCCATAGAAAATGTAGTTTGTAGTGGAATTTTCCGTCAAAAGAAAATGGAATTTCATTGCCACATTCTATTATAATTCACCTGCTATTGTGTTGGCAATTATTCTGAAATACTTTAGTCTTTGGACTTTTACCATCATAAAACATCTCATTTTAATTAATTTAATTATCAGTATCAAAATAAAGTAAATGTGACCCTTTGTTACGGACTCGAGCCCAGCGTCATAGCACGGAGCGGTGACGACAACGCCATCTGTGGGTCAGCTCCTGAAACCCCCTCCAAATGGACGACGCCATCTCGTGAGGACGAGATATACCGACCACAGGGGCTGGTTTCCCGCCTTGATCAGCTCGTAACATAGCCGCTGCTGACCTCTGGTGAGGTGACGCTTAGACAGCAATGCCATCTATGGAGTGGATAGGTGTGCGTTTGTCTAAGCCTGTAAGTGAGGTGCCCTAGAGTGTCCCCAACACTAATGACGTGTCTGATTACAGAGTCGACCTGGGACTGCTGGATTGGACGATGGGCAGTCTACCCAAGGCAGCCACAGAATCTCCACGTGTTTGCTGCAAAAGCTGTGAGTCACCCCCCGGATGAACACTGTTGTGTTAGCCTGCCTGTGACGTGGCAGAACCTGGAACTGTCGTACCCGGGGCTGACTGGTGGAGAAGACTAGCCACTGGGGTGCTGTGATGAGGAGAGTGATCAGCGGAATCACACGAGGCTCCTGCCAAGGGCCCGCAACCCTAGTATCGGTCGTGAAGTGGCCTACGCAGCAGAGCTGATTGGAACCTGCCAGCTACAGGCTGGATTTGTGGTTGAAGGCCTCCACGACGGTGCTTCTAGGGGGACGGTGATTTGGCTGGCCTGTGGCCAGGGTAGACTCGCCTAGGGAATCTAAGGATTCATCGTGAGGCCACAAGAAGAGAACCAGGGCTACTCGTCTTGAGCACCGTGAAACATCCTGAGTCTTCGGAAGAAGAAGAAGGTATTGTACATAAGTGTAGTCATAGTAACCGCGTGTGACTGTTTATATATTTATTTATGGTGGTGGTGTAATAATATATTTAAGTTTAGTGCCTTTGTATCCCTTCCCCTTTAATTTACTTGCGTTACGGAACACACCCCTTGAAAGCCGCTACTAACTTAGGGCCGGATACCCAAACTCTAATAACATCAGAGAAAGAACACAGTTGCGACCCAATAGGGCCGTAACACCCTTCAATCAGTTACTGATATCTCTACAAAGTGAGGGAGGCGTCAGTGAGGAAGGGAGTCAGCCATTGTTGTTAAGACCAGAGGCGCAGGGAGCAAATTCGGTTCCTATAACTTCTCTTGGACGAAGTGTGACGGAGATCAGAGTAGTGGTTTTCCGTCATCCACACACTGTCAACATAATCAAGGGAAGTGTTCTACTAAATTCATTTATCTAATCATTTTTGGCCATTAATGTTAGGTAGATATTGGGCGAACCGGTTAGAATGTGAACTCTGATATAGCTGGCATATATTAGGATTCTGGCTTTACAGCTAACGCCCTTTGACAGGAACAAGAAGAGGAAGCAAGCTTGGTATATCAGTTACTGGGTGATGGAAGCTGCCTCAAACGAGGATAATTTGGTGTCTACATCCTAGTTATACCTGGTGGACTAAACCTGTTGTACAATAACATAAGGAACCTTTTCAATGTATACTAATATATGTAGTTTAATACTGTAGTTTGATTGGCTGCATATATATAAATTCAATATAAACCCCCCTAATGTGTAGGGATCGATTTGTGAGATTATTGCAGAAATACAGTCCACTTAACAACATACTAATTGCTATCGAAATATATAAATTAACGTAAAGATAAATTCTATATAAATTCATACAAATTAAATATAAATCTCACAGGTCGGTTCCCACATTATTTGGTAATCTTCGAGCCGGATGACAGATTATTTGCTCATCTTTGTACCGGATGAACCAGTTAACCAGTGGATTCCTTAAATACACTGGTACTAGTGCAGTGTGATTTATATAATAACAAAACAAAGCCAGTCAAAGACCGGCAGCGCAGCCTCCCTCGAGCGAGTTCACGAGCCCCTCAGCTCAGTTCAGCCTCATCAGCGGTTTCATGGTCACCCACTGATTTGGTGGCGTGTTATTCCGTGAGATGACAGCGCTTATTTTGAAGCAAGCCAAATTAGTTGTTGTGTCCTCGGAAGATTGTTCACGGATTTCGTGGTGTTAATTTCGCGAGAGATTATCCACGAATTTTGTGGAGTTAGTTTCGCGAGGTCACTAATAATATTTATTACTTCTAAATAATATTAGAGTTTCTTAGAGGCTAATTAAGAGGCTATTATCAATAATTATGTATATTATTTCTCCAAAATAGAGAATTATGTAATATATTGCACTAGTGTTCTCAATATAATATTATCAATTGCCAACCCACAACAGGGTAGGATATACATTGACTAGTGTTTATAGATAACCTAGTGCCATATTTCCATTGACTAGTTGAACTATTTATTGTTCATCCTAGTCCCATTATTACCATAGTCTAGTGGTACTATATTAAACAATCTAGCACCATTAATGAATGGTACAGACCCTATTTTGGGTGTTATTGTTACCAGCTCGAGTTGAGTTGTGTATATAATAATTTACTTATGATCATTACACCTTTGAGTGATTAATTAGTGTCTATACCATCCTAGGGTGATAATCGAGGAGCTAGCCTAAAGGTACTTCCAGTGACACTGGTTTATCACTCAAATCATTAGTGTGTATGTTTGTATATATAGAATGTGTATTAATTTTAAGTGCTAACAGTGGGATATCTGGGGCTTGACTCAATTATTCAATTATTTGCTTATTTAATTTAATAAACGAAGGACCACCCACTTTTGAGAAAAGAGGGTAACTAATAAAAGTGATCATTAGAAAAACACTAAAGAACCAGTGTCTATGGATAAGTATTAGAAAGAACAATCACTTAAAATAAAGAATGGACTGTATGATTACTTAACTAAAGTCAGAGCCTCAAACTCCTACATTGGGGGGAGGGGTATTACTAGAACTTCATATACGTCTAGGAACTAGTGTGGTTCGTCACCAGTTCATTTCTGAGCAAATAATATTATGATCTAAAATGCTATAGATTCAAATATGTGAACTCAAATTGTGAATATTAATGATTATTAAATTACGGAGCAACCGTCTAAGTAAACACATAAATTTCCAATCATAATGTTTGGTAAGAATATTCAATATAATAATCCTGGAAATTTGTATAATGTTCAAATTGGAAGAATTAAATGTGTACAAAAAGTCTTAGCTTTAAGACGATTCCTATGACATCGTTTGTGATTCGTCCTCGTGATCTCAGGATCTCCACATAGAAGGAATTAGAGGTGAATAACACGAATGATGTTAACGACTCGTTGACTCCTCACATACTAGCTGAAAATTAAAGAATATTAAGTAGCATTGGAATAAGCTACTTTTAATCTCAATATTCATGAAAATAGAAGAAACGCTAATGTGGTACTAACGTTGGATATGGGGTCGTCTCACTATGTAACGACACACTACTCACAAATATACAATCTTAAATGATGCATCAAGAAAGAAACTATACGTGAGCGTAGTTACTAATGAAGTCTGCCGATATCGCGTCTGCCAGTCCCAAACTTTCACGGCGTTGTACACGTATTTGTGGGTTTTGGCTTTAATTATAGACGCGTTATTGGTTGGCTGAGCACTATGGAGCACGTGGAAGAATAATTATTCACTATTAGTTGGGTATCAGTGTAATTCTTGCTGATAACTCCCAATCGCCACGTGTCTCGCCACTCTTGACGCCAGGACCCTTCTCTCTCGTCCGCTGTCCAGGCACGCTTGCTCTACAATGGCGTCGCCGCCTTCCCCAACCCGGCTCTCGCATTCACCACAGAAATTATTAATCCACGAATAATACTTTTCCGCGCGATTATGGATGAAATACGGTAATGAGGACTGGGTTGCAATTATAGGGATTTAAATATTATCATATTCTCATTTTACGGTATTAAACGAGAAATGGAGAAGATTTTATTTTCCTCCATGGCATTCGCGCGTGACAAAAAAACTATTACTTGATAACAATTGTAACTAATAACTCTCGGTTTGAGATTATTGGGAGTTATATTATCCGTGAGTAATTATAACACGGAATACTGATGATTTTTGAGAACCACATTCAATTCTCTAACACATTGGTAATAAAAGTGTTTAACCAGACATTATCTGACGCAATGTTGCTGCTCTATTTCGTGAGAATTCTAGCATTAATATGCAGATGCAATGGTTAGAGTATGTTGACACTACTGTTAGTAAATTTAGTGACTACTGCAGTTAGCATATAATAATAATGATTTATTATAAAACAATAGTAGTTTATTAGTGTTAGAAATTTCTAACACTAACCTCTAGAAGAGGTAGGATAATCGCCTAGAGAGTGCAGAATTTTACCCTAGGTTACCATCAGTACTTGCTCACAATTTATGAACTAGTACTATCCAATTCTCCATAGGTCCTCCATATAACGTTGTTAGTTTCTTGATTATCCTGGTTTCGGTGCTGAAGTGATGTCGATCTGTGAGGATGTCGAGGTGTTGCTCGATGCGAGTAGGGAGACTTTCGAAACCAGGATAATCAAGAAACTAACAACGTTGTATGGAGGACCTATGGCAATTCCACGACCAAGAGACGGCTTCCTGAACCTCGCAGGAATCAACCTCACTGAGGACCAAGTCACTCTCCTAAATCTGGGTATAAACTGTCACGTTATGTCCAGACCAAGTGAGATGACCCGGAAAGTGGAGTTCGAGATCCTGTTGGACGACATATTCGACCTAGAGACACAAAAGAAGGTCGCCACCAAAGACACCTTACAAGCAGAACTTATTGGGGAAGGAGGAAAGAATCGAGGCAACTACAGAAGCACCATACTGTCCCCCGAGCTCAAAGCGGTAGCTAAGAGCCTTCGTGAGAACAAGGAGAGGTGACAAATCGCCAATATACGTTATTCTTAAAAAAGACGAATATCTGGTGAAAATGAACCTCATTCTCTCTGACCAAACTAAATTCCAAAGGGTAACGAAGGACATTACAGCCGAAATGAAAGCAAAGGTCAACAAATTGATCGAAACTGTGAACGCCAAGAAATCCGGACTCCACCTGCCAAAGATTATTGGGGAATATATACCTGGATACGCATATGGAAATGTCAAGACACATAAGCCAGAAAACCCAATTAGGTCAATCATCAGCCAGATACCCACACCCACCTAGAGACTGGTGAAGCAATTAAACAGCTTGCTGACTCCTTATGTCCCTTGCGCCTTCAGCCTGATGTCTCCAAAAGAATTTGTTGACTTTCTGCGGGGCACACGGGCCACAGGGATAAGAGCCTCATTGGACGTAGAATCACTGTTTACCAATGTACCTGTGGATGAAACAATTGGGATGATAGCGGATACAGTGTATTGTGATCCGACCTGTACTCCTCTTGACATACCAGAAAACATTCTAAGGAAACTACTCCAAGCTTGTACTAAAGAGGCACCCTTCTTGAGCCCGAATGGACACATGTATAAGCAAGTAGATGGGGTCGCCATGGGTTCTCCCCTAGGTTTCCTGTTTGCGAGCTTTTACATGGGTACCATCGAGCAAAAGGACTTAGTCGACAAGAACTTGAAACCGACCATATACAGCAGGTATGTTGACGACATTTTTACACAGGTACCTGATGTCAGACATCTGCAGGAGCTGAAGAAGGCATTTGAGCAGAATTCTGTGTTGCGTTTCACTTACGAGATGGAGAAGGATGGAAAGTTGCCCTTTCTAGATGTAACAGTCATGGAAAGGAGCGGAGGTTTCCACACTGCAGTCTACACTAAGGAAACAAACATAGGAATATGCCTAAATGCCAACAGTGACTGCCCAGACAGGTACAAGAGGAGTGTTGTTAATGCTTATGTCGACCGTGCTCTCAGCCACAGCTCAGGATGGAAGCAAGTCGATGAAGAACTCTGTAGGGGTGAGGCAGGTCCTAGTCAACAATGGCTTCGCCAATGGTTTCGTTGAAGAAATCATAAGAAGGAAGGTGAAACGCCGTGCAACCTTCATAGAGACAACTAACACAACACCTATACCCCCTATTAGACTATTTTACAGGAACTTCTTTTCCGCAGCTCATAAAACGGAGGAAAGGGTCCTGAAAGACATTGTTAATAGAAACGTTATCCCTACAGACAAAAATCAGAAGATACAACTGACGATTTACTATAACACCAAAAAAACGGCAAGCCTACTCATGAGAAACTCTCCAGACACAAAACAGAACGCTTTAAAAGAGACCAACGTCGTCTATGCCTTCAAATGCCCACTTGGGGACTGTAAGCATCAAAGAACTCAGTATATAGGCAAGACAGCAACATCTCTTTCCAGGCGATTAACGATGCATAAGCAACAGGGCTCCATTAATGAACATATAATCTCTTCCCACAACCAGACCATCACTAGAGAAATCTTAGCAAACAACACAGAAATCATCGATAGATACAGCAATAGCAGGCGGCTTGACATCTGCGAGGCACTACACATCAAGAAGTCAACACCAGCAATTAACAGCTAATTAATGCACAACTATATTCTACCCACTTCAAGACTCCGCTCCATTATAGAAGCATCAAGAAATATGGGCCAATAGGCCCTTTGCAGTTACTTCCATTCTTACCTTCAATTTACCCAATTATATACCCTTTGTTTCGTGTTCAGTCTTGTGTCGAAAGATTGTTTTCACCTCATCCAAAACTGTTGTAACATATCACCTCACCCAAATGCAGGTATAAAATGAAAGCTGTTTAAAATCTGTTTAGTGTATACAGGTTATAGCTGTGTGTGTGTAAACTAAAGTCTTTGAAAATGTAATAAGTTATTACGAAGTGCATTCAAATGTCGCGTCAAACTGGAAGTAAAAATGAATTTTGGAGAATTGATTTTTCAATTACCATCGACAGTGAAAAGAAACATAAGAAATATTGAGAAAATTCGTGTTAGAATTATTAATCTTACTTTTTCGGTTATATTTAATAATATATATATATATATATATATATGCGAACAAGCCTAAATGGTCCCCAGAACTATATGGAACTGAAAACTCACACACCAGAAGTGACTCGAACCCATACTGCCAGGAGCAACGCAACTGGTATGTACAGGGACGCCTTAATCCGCTTGACCATCACGACCAGACATAAGGAAGTGATAGCAGAAGCTATTTGAATCACTTCCCCGCCGGCACTCGGATGGTAATCTTGGGCATAGCATTTTATCAAATCACCTCATTTTTGGGGGCAACACGTGAGGAACCCAAATGCGAACAAGCCTGAATGGTCCCCAGGACTATATGCAACTGAAAACTCACACCCCAGAAGTGACTCAAACCCATACTGCCAGGAGCAACACAACTGGTATGTACAGGGACGCCTTAATCCGCTTGACCATCACAACCGAACATAAGGAAGTGATAGCCGAAGCTATTTGAACCACTTCCCCGCCAGCACTCGGATGGTAATCTTGGGCATAGCATTTTATCAAATCACCTCATTTTTTTGGACAACACGTGAGCAACACAAACACGAACAAGCCTGAATGGTCCCCAGGACTATATGCAACTGAAAACTCACACCCCAGAAGTGACTCGAACCCATACAGCCAGGAGCAACGCAACTGGTATGTACAAAGACGCCTTAATCCGCTTGACCATCACGACCAGACATAAGGAAGTGATAGCCGAAGCTATTTGAACCACTTCCCCGCTGGCATTCGGATGGTAATCTTGGGGATAGCATTTTATCAAATCACCTCATTTTTTTGGGCAACACGTGAGGAACACAAATGCGAACAAGCCTGAATGGTCCCCAGGACTATATACAACTGAAAACTCACACCCCAGAAGTGACTCGAACCCATACTGTCAGGAGCAACGCAACTGGTATGTACAGGACACCTTAATCCGCTTGACCATCACAACCGGACATAAGGAAGTGATGAGGCCAGGCCAGTGTTGGAGGCGCACACCTAAAATGTGATGCTGAATCCCTCTCCAAGATCATGAGGTGTACAGGGTGATCTCCTTGATAAATTACAAGCACTCCAGTGTACATTGCTGTTCGACCGACGGTAGCAGGAATGTGTCTGCTGGGGTCAGTAGTTTGTTCCATCAGGGAGAGGTTGGGGACGTTGTCCGTCTTAATGCAAGTAACAGTCTGGTGCAACAACCAGAGCTCTCCTTTGGAGGTTTAAGTCCCCCAAATCCCCAACCCCCTCACGGCTGAACAATATATATTCACCCATACAAAAAGAATAGAGGTAGTAGGAGAAGAAAATATCAAAGTGTTCAGAGAATACATCTCTTGTTTTCTCTTGTTATTTCAAGAGAGGGGTCTCTTGTTGTCTCACTTAGCCTAGAACCCAGATCCTTAAAAAATATGAAGGCCCTCTTACCCCAGTGTGTGTGTGGGTGTGTAAATCACTAAGAAATTAACACGTATTGAACAATGTGACAATGTCAGACCGTGAAGGAAGGACTAAGACAGCAATTTCCTTATTTACATTCGTATTTAATAATACATCTTCGAAAGGATCCTTCTGAAGACGTATTATTAAATACGAGAGTTTATAAGGAAATTCCTGTCTTAATACCACCTTTGTGGTCAGACATTGGCATGTATATATGTCGTACCTAATAGACAGAACACACTTGTTACAGTATCAACACCTTTGCTTGTTGTTGTTGTTATTGTTATTGATTTAGGGTCGACGACGATCGTGGGATCGGATGCGCCCAGGCGTACCCGTGATGGGTTAATCGCGAAGCCAGAAAAGGTGAAACGCCAAGCTTAACCGCGAAACAAGTGACACCAATCACTAGAAACTAATATGCCATATGGCAAATTAACGCACAGTCAGGCAGATGATTGGGGAGTCCCAAGAGTCCCTCAGGGTGACAAGCACCGGTCCCGCCCCACACAGGCAACACCAAGTAGAAAAAACAAAACTTGGCCCCCAACTAAAACGCAAAAAGTCATCTAGTGTTCCCCGGCAGAGCAGAAGCCGGCGGCCCACCACAGCTGACGGCACACCAGGAACCCACCAAGACCCGCCAACTCCCGGCACCTCTCGGCCAAGCCGGCCCCCGAACACCGTCACCCCGCCAGGAGAACCAGCCAGAACACGCCAAAAAATAAAAAATCTATCAACAATCCCGTGACCCAAGGCGATATGTGCGCCAGGCATTGTACAAGTGGACCGTTGAAGAGGGATGCCAAACGGCAGTTGCAAAGCCAAAATGCGGAAACAGGACGTGATCCAGCGGCTCCCAGGCGGAGGAGGTGTCCAGACGTTCGCTCGGCGTCAAGGTTGAACCAGGAGTCCCACCGTTGCTTGGAGTGTTGAGTAGCGATTTTGGCGCCATTTATGAACCTGGACTCCAACTCACAGGTATTAGGTGAGATGCAAACAATGCCATCTGTTGGCGGTGGTGTGGCGTCGGTGAAAGGCTCGAGTTTCATACCTCAGTTAAGAGGTGAGGTTGATGACGATGACCTCTGGTGGGTGGCGTAACGATATCAACGCCATCTAGGTTGTGAAAGCAATTACAATTTCAATTCTGCAGTGGAAAGGTGTTATCCTAAGGTCACCCAGTATACTGTCTGTCTAGGTAATGACGTTTTATGTTCACAGAGGTGACGTAAGGAGGCGATTGCGCTGAGGAGAGCAGTTCACCTTGGGCAGTCCAGAACTCTTATCTTGGTCCAGTGGCCACCGTCGGTAGTAGCAGTGTGTTAGCTGCTGGATTTATGCAGTGTTGTATAGACCCACGTACCCGGTATTTGGCCAAGAAGAGTTATGGGACGACAGTAGTGCGTCTTTTGAGAAGTGCTGCTAGTGTGTTGCTAGAGATTTCTGTCAGGGTGTTGGCTAACCCTGTACATTATTATTTGAGACCCCTGTCAGCTTGTGGCTGAAGCCACAAACAAAAAAGAACATACACAAAGCATTCACAAATAATACAAGGGAATAGAAACCCTTGCATTATATTATAACCTGGTTGCAGATGAAATCAATTAGGACTTTTTTTTTATTATTATTTTTCTACCACAGACGTGGCCACACATTTACAATGCTAACCAGCATATATAAATTTTCTTCTGTCCTCCATGGACAGGGTTAGAGAAGTGTTAAACATATAGTTCAAGGGTTTATTGAACACTCAACCACAGAAGGTGATTCGGTGCTTTTAAAATGCTAAGCTAACCCACATACGTAAATACATAGATACACAGATTTACGTATGCCCTACATAAAGTGTTTGATGTGTCTTTTACATAGTGTCATTAATGTACATTCACAAAGGTGAAATGTAATTCTGATCAGCTTCCATATATACTTTATACCCATACATATACATACACACACACATATACATACATATATACACACACACACATATACATACATATATACATATATACACACGCATGCATTCACATACATTTGTTTTGTTATTTATTAGGACTATCAGTCACTTATACCAAGTGGTCGCCCAACTTCTGGCTCGCCACTTACACTATCCACCTCACAAAGTGGATAAATCTTATAAGACAAATAAGGCACTATCAGCCCCAGAACATGTATATCTGCAGGTAATTCAGCCTACAGTTGTAATTCAATAAACTTCAATATAAACATTCCTTGGCATAGAAATGATAATCAATCACCCACCTATCACTGCGTCTTCCACGCTAACAACAATCAAGCACTCTACCAACTTCCTACAAGTAGTCAACAAGAACTTCTTTCCCGCATCTGCAAGTTCACTACCCTGACATCATCAAGTTCTTCCAGGTTTATCTATCAGGATCCTCTGTAGCTCTTCCAAGCTGCTGCACCACGAAGTTATCCTTGGACTCCACTACCGTTTCCACAGAAACATGTTTGACTTCACTGCTCCTCCTCTCACAGTATGAGGTCCAATTCCTCACTAAGGGGCCTGCTCTTCCACAGAGTACAACATCTACTCCTACAGGCTTGAAGTTCCATTCACCAACTTCTTCTCTGGCCTCAGAGTACTCTCATCAACTTCTTCCTCAGGACAAACCACAAAATTGTCTAGTCGAGGGCGCTTCCTGGCCGATGCTCGACAGGGCTCTCACAAGTGGCCCAACGAAAATATTTCGGGACGGCTTCACAACTCTTCCTGCCGTCCAGGACTTGAGACCACAACGTTCCCAACTTGATTTCACAGCTGAAACGTCTGCACACTTCATCTTGAAGGTATATCAACTAGGGAGTGCTTCTCTAACAGGAGCTCAACGGAGCGCAACTTCCCCCTCACAATGTCTGGTGCTCAAGTGGGGTGTCAAAGCCCTCCAGAAGCGAGCCTCACACTTCCAGTAAACTCTCCACATCTCATGATTAGTCGTTTACTTGCATTCTTGATCACTGCCCATACTCTTATACTGTCTGTCAAATCTGACCAATTGTTTTACGTGTGTATCTTCATGTCTATATTTCTTTGACCTCTTATTTAGGACAGGTCTTGCAGAATAACTCTCAAGGTAGATTCGTTTTTCAGCTACCTGGGATCATAACAATCGGTCAGTGTGGTGTAGCTGGTTAAGTACTGGATATGTTAAGGTGCTTGAAGCCCTGGCTGTCTGGGTTCGAATTCCTTAGGGGTGAGGAGTTTTCGGTTGCATATTGGACTGAGGACCTTACAAGTTTGTTCAAATTTGTGTTGCTCACATGGCCCCAACATGCGAGGTGTTTCGATGAAATATCTGTCCACAAAATTAACCACTGAGTGCTATCAGGGAATTTACTTAGGGTCTGACCACTTCTAGTTTTTTGGAAAAGTTAGTGTGGTTTAGAAGGTTAAGTACTGAATATGCTAAGAAGCATGGTGCCTTGGCTATCTAGGTCCGAATCCTTCAAGAGTGAGGAGTTTTCGGTATGTATATATGTATGTATGGATATGTATATATATCTACTAGCAGTACCCGGCCACACGTTGCTGTGGCTCAGCAACGCATGAGCGTTGCTGTGAACCACAGCAACCTTCCCTGTCCCCCAGTCCCCCCCACCCCGTCCCCTCTCACCTGCTTCCTTGGCCTCCCAACCATTCCCCACTCCGCCGTCCCTGCATCCTCCCTCCCCTCCATTCCCCACTCCAACATCCCCTCTTCCTTCCCAGCATACCCCACTCCCCTGTCCCTTTGTCCTCCCCATCATTCTCTATTCCCACAACCCCTCGTCCCCACCATCCCAAACTCCACGTCCCCTCGTCCTTCCCCACCATTACCCCCTCTCTTGTCCCCCTCGTCCTCCGCACTATCTCTCACTTCCGTCCCCTCATCATCCCCACCATTCCTCACCCCGTCGTTCGATGCCTTCCCAAATGGTCTGAAGTTCACATCAGAAAATTGGGAACATCAAGTGATGATCCCAACACTGAAATATATGAAAAACAGTTAAAAAATGAAATGAAAATATGTAAAAATATAAAAATAAATTATTTTCACGAAATGAACGGTCTGATAAACAACACAGCTCAATTCCAACGCAATTCACACAAAATAATTGAATCAAAATGAAAGTAAATCAAAATCTAGGAAAATTCAATTTATCAATACAATCAGAAACATTGAAATGGAATTGTAACATATCTAGTTAAGCATGTGTGTGCTGCTCCTACATGCAACAGATGGCGCTGTTTTGCAAGAAAAGCATAGTTTTACCTGTCACAGGTGTGGCATCTATACTTATACTTACGAAAGAACGATATGGTAAACATCACAACTCAATTTCACCACAATGTCACAGAAAATATTTCACTAAAAAATAAAATAAATCAAAATCAATGAAAATAAAATTTATAAATGCAATCGGAAATATTGAAATGGAATTCGTGACATATGTAGTATAGCGTGCATGTTGCCATTATGCAACAGGTGGCGCTGTTTTTCAAAAACGCATGTTTTTTTTACCTGTCACAGGGGTTGTGGGATATCTAGGGCTTGACTCAATTATTAAATTATTTACTTATTTAATTTAATAAACGAAGGACCACCCACTTTTGAGAAAAGAGGGAAAACCAATAAAAGTGATCATTAGAATAACACTAAAGAACCAGTGTCTATGGATAATTATTAAAAAGGAAAATCACTTGAAATAATGAATGGACTGTATGATTAATTAATTAAAGTCAGAGCCTCAAATACCAACATTGGGGGGTATTGCTAGAACTCCATATACGTCTAGGAACTAGTGTGGTTCGCCACCAGTTCATTGCTGAGTAAATTATATAAATATTAACTGCTATAGATTCAAATATGTGAACTCAATTTGTGAATATTAATGATTATTAAATTACTGAGCAACAGTCAAAGCAAACACATGAATTACCAATCATCATATCTGGTAATAATCTATTTAATAAAATGATCCTACAAAATTGTATAAGAATCAAATTAGGGGAATTAAATTTGTACGAAAGGAGTCTTAGCTTTAAGACGATTTCTATGACATCGTTTCGTCATTCGTCCTCGTGATCACAGAATCTCCACATAGAAGGAACTAGAGGTGAATAGCACGAATGAAGAGAAACGACTCGATGACTCCTCACATACGGGCTGAAAATTAAAGAATATTAAGTAGCATTGGAATAGGCTACTTTTAATCTCAATATTCATGAAAACAGAAGAAATGCCGAATTGGTACTAACGTTGGATATGGGGTCTTCTCACTATGTAACGACAGACTACTCACAAATATACAATCTTAGATGATGCATCAAGAAAGAAACTTATACTTAACGTGAGTGTGTGGAATACTGAAATCTGCCGATATCGCGTCTGCCAGTCCCAGACGTTCACTGTGTTGTACGCGTATTTGTGGGTTTTGGCTTTAATTGTAGACGCGTTATTGGCTGGCTGGGCACTATAGAGCACGTGGAGGAATAATTATTCACTATTAGTTGGGTATCAGCGTAATTCTTGCCGATAACTCCCAGTCACCACGTGTCTCGCCACTCTTCACGCCAGGACCCTCCTCTCTCGCACGCTGTCGTACAAGCACGCTCTCCTACAATGGTGTCGCCGCCTCCCCCAACCTGGCTCTCGCATTCACCACAGAAATTATTAATCACAAATAATTCTTTTCCACGCGATTATGGATGAAATACTTTAATGAGGGCTGGGTTGCAATTATAGAGGTTTAAATAGTATCGTATTCTCGTTTTATGGTGTTAAACGAGAAATGGAGAAGATTTTATCTCTCTCCATGACATTCATGCATCTCCCTCAACCTGGCTCTCGCATTCACCACAGAAATAATTAATCACAAATAATTCTTTTCCACGCGATTACGGATGAAATACGTTAATGAGGACTGGGTTGCAATTATAGGGGTTTAAATATTATCGTATTCTCGTTTTATGGTGTTAAACGAGAAATGGAGAAGATTTTATCTCTCTCCAAGACATTCGTGCGTGACTGAAGGAAATGTTACTACAGAACAATTTAGCTAATAACTCTCGATTTGAGATTATTGGGAGTTATATTATCCGTAAGCAATTATTACACGGAATACTGATGATTTTAGAGAACCACATTCAATTCTCTAACCCATTGGTAATAAATGTGTCTAACTAGACATTATCTCACGCAATGTTGCTGCTCTATTTCGTGAGAATTCTAGCATTAATACACAGCTGCAATGGTTAGTTTATGTTGACACTACTGTTAATAAATTTAGTGACTACTGTAGTTAGGATATAATAATAATGATTTATTATAATACAATAGTAGTTTATTAGTGTTGGAAATTTCCAACATAACTCCGGGGGGAGAATTCTCGGGTCGCAGTGCAATGTTGAGTACTGACATACCTATCCCGAAGTTAGTATTAATGTTAGTATGTTAGTACACACATAACGGATGTCCCGTAATTGTCAAGGACATACAAGAAATTTGAGTCTTGTAAAGAAGCTCATGTTGAATGAAACATGGTATTGTGAATCATCTAAAGTTAATGACTAATAAAGCCTCCAATATACTCTGTGACTGGTGTCGCCATGACATGTAACGGTTATGTTACTAAGTCTTAAAGTTTTGCAAACTCATAGATACTTTAGATGAATTAACGTTATAGTTGATAGCCTATATAAACAAATTAAGGATTTAATCATACAATTTAAAGTAACTGAGAATCCACTGTGAGGTGACTGTCTTGGATCATTGTGACTTGTAACTGATTTGTTACTTGACATCACAAGACAGTATCATCATGATTACTCAAATTGGATGGGAAGTTATTTGCTCTTAGTCAGAGCTATAATAGGTTTGTAGTTTCCGTTTGCATTGTTGAGCAGCTGCTCTAGTGGGGCGGGTGCTCGGTGGAACAGAATTGAAATATTAGATGAGTAAGTTATCTGCAATCAGGAACCCTCTAAAGCTTACAATAAACTCAACAACTAGGGTCGCAGTGACATGTAATGGTGTATTACATAGTTGCTGAATTGTAGGCAAACTCAGAAAAAGTTCCCAAGAACTGATAACATCATTGTATAAATTGTATTCTACATTATTATACAGTAAAGTATTATTGGGTCATTCAAGATCAAGGAGACTTTGACACTACAGTAAGGTCACTGTCTAGGGTCGCTGTGACAATAACATCACGTAGCATCATGATCACCCCAAAATCAAATGAGGAAATTTGATTTAATATACACTGCTGTGCAGTAGTCATTCTGACTGATTGTATAACTAAGTTGCTAACTAGCTAAAATAGTGTAATATTAGAGAACTGAAAAGGTTTATTCATTAAAATCAAGGAACATTCTTAGTCGACAGTGAGATTAGTAGCCTAGTCATTCTGAATTATGAGCTAATTGAATTGCAGCTCATAGGCTTGACACTGTAAACTCATTAATACATCCTCAACCTTTAGATGAAAATTGAGTTTATTGTAGATCTGAGGCAAAGTGAAATTGACACCAGTAATTCCATCTATCATCATACTATCATGCAAGAGGAGCCACACATCTATGGATCATCCAATAAAATCAGCAGACTTCTAGATGTTACTACTGCTCGGCTTAGACTCGGTTACAAGTATCTCTGGGAATTCTCATTATCTGCTAATGTAGACCTGACCAAATGTAAACTGTGTCAACAAAATTATTCGCACACCCTCAGTCACTATGTGATGGAGTTCGAAAAGATACGTGAATTTAGAGACAATTCTATAACCAATGTTCCAGCGATGTGTCAATATTTCATTCAAAGTGATCTGCTACCAGAAATTTTAGCCAAATATCCCCAGTTTGCTAACTGTAGGTAGTAACTAAGTAATTGTAACCTATCCACCGCTGCCCACTGGATGGGGGGGCGGTGTGCAGGACAAACATATAAATTTTGACACTAGCTCTCCACCTATGTCAGTTGCTTAATTTAGAACCTGTACTTGAGGTCGATCTCGAACCCATTGTTGATGTGATGACTTATATTGAATTTTGTAACTAGCTCATCAAGATTGTAACTTGCTTAGCTAAATGAATTGTGGGGTTCAGTCCCTGAGCCCATTATCTGCCTCTGTAACCCTTTCCACTACCGCCCACAAGATGGGTATGGGGTGCATAATAAATGAACTAAACTTAACTTAAATCAGTCTCTCAAATTAACATTGGGAGCTGTATTGAGCTCGTTAACAGGTTGAGCTATATTGAGCTCGTTACTATTGTGAGCTATATTGAGCTTATTAACAGTTAACAGAGTGAGCTATATTGAGCTCATTAACAGTTAACAGGGTGAGCTATATTGAGCTCGTTAACAGTTAACAGGGTGAGCTATATTGAGCTCGTTAACAGTTGACAGGGTAAGCTATATTGAGCTCGAACTAACAGGGTGAGCTATATTGAGCTCGTTAACAGTTAACAGTGAGCTATATTGAGCTCGTTAACATGGGGAGTTATATTGAACTCGTTAACAGTTAACAGGGTGAGCTATATTGAGCTCGAACTAACGAGGTGGAGTATTGTAGCGTTCAATTATCATGGCGAGCAATATTGAGCTCGTATTCGCATTGGGAACAATAAAGCACTCAATTATTATGTTAATTCCCAGGTGAGCTGTAAGATCAACTCGGGTTATTAGTACAAGATCCTTGTTGAAGAATAGCTAAGCACGGAATCTAGGCAGATTCTCTGGTGAGCACTGCTCGAATTAGCGCGGGGAGCATTGTATCGTTCAATTATCATGGCAAGCAGTGCTCGTATTAGCATGGGGGAACATTAAAGCGCTCAATTGTTACGCTAACTCAGGGTGAGTTATATTGAACTCGAATTAACGAGGTGGAGCATTGTATCGTTCAATTATCATGGCGAGCAGTGCTCGTATTAGCATGGGGAACATTAAAGCGCTCAAATATTACGTTAACTCAAAGGTGAGCTATATTGAGCTCATTAAGCATGTTAAGTAACAATGCTGATGTTTAATGATAATGCATTAAACAAAGGGAAACCTAAGGTTGCTGGAAATTTAATTACTGCCACGATTAATCCTATTCAAAGATAATTTCAAACATTTTCCCAACCTAAACGTTTCACGGGTTATTAGTTCTCTGTTGACTCACTTACGTATTGGTAAGTATGCAAGTTTGTTCGTGCTACGCTACTACAATAATTAAGCAGAAACGAAAGAAACAATTCAAACAAAAACTGATGCAAGTATCTATCACTAACTCCTAGTGCAGAAAACATTGAATTAATAAGATTTTCTTGGCAAACCTTAAGCGCAGGTATTTTGGACATTGGTCCCAGTGAATTCATAATTATAGAAGTTGCTTGATGACTTCATAGTATTGCTAAATTCAGGAAATGCTAGATGCATTGATTGCTAGATTCTCTAGCCTAATATTATTGATTACCTAGGAAGTGCTAGATTCTCTAGCCTAATATTATTGATTATCTAGGAAGTGCTAGATTCTCTAGCCTAATATTATCAATTACCTAGGGAGACTGAGTGTGGTCAATTATTACTTGTCGCGAATAATTTCAGGTCTGCAGTGGATTCAATGGCTTGGTCACTGTGACTTGTACTTGTTTAGGTACGGACCACTGGTTTTCTACTGAGAGCTATGAAACATCTCGGCAAATACTAATTGTACTACATTCAATCTGGGTTTATTACTCAGCTGTGTTTCTCATTTTAGCTTATTTACTGCCGACTAATTTATTATTGTTGGCAGGCTTTGGCTTGTTCACATTCAGAACTTTACCGGTAAGTAAGTTTTTTTTTTTTTTTTTATTTATAAAAGTACAATATACACAATAAAAAAGATACAAAGCCTGACAAAGTACATAGTAAAGAACCCAAAGAACTCTTAAGACAACAAACATTATACAGAACAAATGCAAGAGCATGAAGACTTTTTCCTTTTTCCTTTTTTTTTTTTTTTGTACAAGAATACAACATAAAAAAGAAATCCAATCATGCATAACACAAGATCCACATGAGTAACACAGAAAACACAAAGGCTCACACAGAGCAGCTACACATAATAAGCCAGCGGCATAAAAAAAAGAAGGAAAATAAATTAAAATAACACAAGGGAAAAATTACATGAAGCATGACGGATAAAAGTACCCAAAAGGGCCACACACACAAGGCAGAAGCCCACATAATCAGGAGCACAGCACCGGAGCACGCAGGAACCGGTGGAACAAACGAAAAGATACATACACATACAAACCACAAAAAACGCCCACACACACACAAAAAAAAAACAGCGGAACACGCAGGATCCGGCAAAGGAACACAAAACACACACAACAAGGACACACACACAAGGAGCAACACAAAAGCACAGCACAGGCAAACACACACAACGCACCGCCGAGGAAGCCCTCAGGGGGCAGGGGGAATACCCACAACCCAAACGCCCAAATGACCCAAGAAGCCCTCCCCCCCAAATCCATCGACACCACACCAAAACACTAATCAAACCCCCGACCCCCCACCAACCCCAAAGCATCACCCTGAACATACGCGTCAGTGAACCAATCAGCAAATCTCACCGGAAAAGCACGCCGCAACCACCACCATGTGAAACGCAAACGCCCCGCAGAAAACCCAGAATCCGGCGAACCCCATAGCCCTCCAAACGCCCAACCCACACGCAAAACACATAATCCGCAATCAAGACAGAGTGTTCCGAAGCCGCCCGGAGCCCTGAGGAAACGAAAGAAACAGGAACCGTAAAACATCCCCTCAAACTCGAGCTCACAGAACACCGCAATCACATCACGCAACCAAGCAACTAAACCCTGTACCCTCTCACAAAAATAAATCACATGTAACTGCGTCTCAACCAATCCACAATGTGCACACGTCGCGGAAGAACGCGACCCAAGCATACACAAACGATCATTCGACGGCAAGGACTCGTGCAGCATCCGAAAGAGAAACTCCCGCTGCTGCGGAGCCAAATGCCGCCCACCCAAGACCGACCAAATCCCCCCCAATCCCATCATGGAAACAAACCCTCAACCCGATGGCTCACACGACGAAGGAGAACCCCATAAACCCCCCGACACGACAGGGACAAAAACCCAGGAACACGACAGAGCTTCCGCAGAATCCCAACTGCCCACGAATACACAGCAGGTGTACAAAAGGCGACCTCACACCCAGCCCCTAACTCAAGCAAATGGCTAAACCGAACTGAACAGAAATAAATCCCAAGCACACCGAGGCCCCCACCCACCCCCAAATACTGACGCAACGACACCCAAAACAAAGCCAATGCCTTGGTAAAATCATCAGGGATGCCAACACCCCCCTCCTCCACCCGCAAAACC
The DNA here is from genome assembly GCF_040958095.1 of Procambarus clarkii. Lineage (NCBI taxonomy): Eukaryota > Metazoa > Arthropoda > Malacostraca > Decapoda > Cambaridae > Procambarus > Procambarus clarkii. Next base: position 24,020,416 of record NC_091177.1, read on the forward strand.
ATGGAGGAGCGACGAACCGGATGATACTTCCCACACCACACATACCGATAGACTCTGCACTCCAACCTATGAGCACGCCGCCGATCCAGGGGGAAGCACTGAGCCAAAAACCACACCCTCGAAAGAACTTTGCTAGTAACAACAATCGCCCGCTGATAAACCGTCAATGGACGCGAGGATAACAAACCAACCGCCACCTCAACAGACCGAGACACCGCATCCCAATTCCACTCCAAGGATTGGGCATACGAGCTAAACCAATTAATTCCGAGAACCCAAAGCGACCTGACCACCGGAAACTACGACCCCGCCCACACTGAACGGGAGGTCCAGCTCCCCAGCCCCATCAGACAGGACTTATCCCTATTAACAAGGGCCCCAGTGGCCAGCTCAAAACGCCGAACAAGGTCCTGAACCGCAACCACAGAGCCATCGGTCGCCACAAACAGAACCGTATCGTCAGCATACCCACAGATCGGTAAACAGAGACCAGCAGGCAGCCTCGGAGGAACCAGCAAAGCACATGACTTAACCGCACGAAATAAAGGCTCCTGAAAAATAACATAAAGGAGCATAGATAAGGGACACCCTTGCCGCACCGAGCGGCGAACGGCAAAGGGGGCACTAAAAAAACCATTAATGCACACACAACTATGACAGCGGGCATACAACATACGAACCCAAGAAAGAAACAACGGAGAAAACCCGAACCTCTCCATAGCCTGCAGCACAAAGCCCATCGACACACGGTCGAATGCTTTTGACCAATCTAAGCTGAGCATCGCCGCAGGTAGGCGAAGCTCAGAGGCACACAGAAGCACATCACGTAAAAGAGCATTGCACTGAAGCAAAGACCTACCCGGAATGCCACAAAATTGCTCAACCGAAACCACAGAACCAATAACATCCCGACACCGACCTGCCAGCAACTTCGAGACAACCTTATAATCAACATTTAACAGGGTGATCGGCCTCCAATTCGACAGAAAACGCAAATCACCTGGCTTCGGAAGCAACCTCACAACCCCATCATAATGGGATGCGGGTAAGGAACAGGTCAGGAAACAAAATCGCACCACCTCCAAAAAAGCCTCCCCAATCACATCCCAGAAAGTCACATAAAATTCCACAGGGAGCCCATCCGAGCCAGGCACTCTGCCGGAACGGAAAGACCGCACCACATCCCAGAGCTCAGCCGACGACATGTCCCTCACCAAAGCGGAACAACCCGCAGCCGACAAACCAGGTGAGCAGTGACGCAAAAAGAAAGCAGCCAAATCCTCATCCACCCCTACCTCCCCATACAGCGCTCCCAATTCCTGCTGCACATACAACAGGACCCCATGCGTGTTAGACAAAACAGAACCGTCCGGACGCTGGAGACCGGTGAAAAGAACCGAGTCCCGAAGGGCTTTCTCCTTCCGCAAAAGAAAAGGAGAAAGCCGTTCACCAGACACACGCTCGTCAACACGAGCCCGCACCCGAACCCCTTCTGCCAACTCCTCCCGCAAACCACAAATGCGCTCCTTACACACCGAAATAGCATCAAAACAATCAGCCCCACCATTTAGCAACACATACAACCGAGTCAACCGCGCCTGAAGAAAGCGCAACAAACCAAACCGCCCTGCCGCCTCACGCCTCGCAACCACAACAAAAAAGCACTTGCATTTCACCTTGCACCACTCCCACCAGTCCAACACAGACGAAAACTCGCACTTGCGAGCAACAAGCCCCACCCACCACCCACAAAACGCCTCACGCACCCAAGGACAACGCAACAACTGACAATTCAACTTCCACCAACCCCTCCCCACACGAACCTGACTATGAACAGCAACACGCACCACAACCAAACAATGATCAGAAAAGGCAACAGGAGCCGTACGAAACGCAAAAACAGAGCCCTCCCGCCCATGAACATAAAAACGATCCTGCCTGGAACACGCCCCTCGCGCAGCAAAGGTGAATTCCAAATCGCCCCCCAAACATGAGAGCAGCATCACGAAACCCACAACTCTGTAAGGTGGAGACCAACGCCCGAGAAACATTCTGCGGATGCGCACTATTGCAATCCTGTGCGAGAGTGACACAATTAAAATCGCCCCCAAAAACCATGTCCCTTGTGTCATGACGCAACAAGTGTAACAGCCCACCCTGGAAAAACTCCTCCCTCTCCTTGCGACGCGCCGTGCCAGAAGGAGCATACACAGTCAATAAGGGAATCTCCACCCCGAGGTACCGCACACGAGCGAACAACACCCGGCCATCTTCATCCATCTCCGTGTGAAGCACGTGTGGGTGATGTGGCCTCTGTGGACTCTTCGGACGGTGCGGGTGTGGCCTGTGTGGATGTAACGATGGTGGCCGTGCCTGCAGAGGGGCCTGCTGGGAGTGGTGTTGTGCGGTCTGTCTCGAAGCGTTCGCGGCGGGCTCGGAGTGTGTCTCCCCTTCGTGGTGTGCCTTGGGAGGAGGTGGGGGATTATGGTGCTCAGCTGGCGTCCCCCGCCGTGGATGATGGTGTTGTGCGGGGCTCCGAAGTTGCTACCTGTGTCCTCCTTCCTGTGTGACCTGCTGTTGGATCCCCGCAGTGGGGGGTTGTCCCTGATGATCGGGACCTCGTCGTGATGTTGCGGAAAGATGTGCGCCGGGGGGCCTCGGCTCCTATGCCCTGTGGTGGGGTCGCTGCCGCGCCTGCATCCCCTGCTGTTCCCCCTCCTTCATTGCCCCGGTCTGGTGGTTGCCTAGTCCCGTCTGCTGGGGTCGTGCCCTGTGAGGGTCCGGAGTTGGGCCCTTATTGGGATGCCCGGGTGCTTCCGATCCCGTGGTGCTCGTCCACTATCTGGGTATCGTCTAAGAAGGTGTTTGTTTATAGGGTGCCGGATAGGATGTCTCAGCCGAGGGTACTGCCTGATGGCCGGCTGCCCGCCGACCTGTGGGTGATTTGGGAAGTGTACCGCTTGCGCTTTCCGATACACAAGTCTCCGGAGAAGTATTAGTTCCCATCTTGCGCACACGGTTACGTCGTGCCTGGATCAGCTGCCGCCGTGACCACGACTCCCCGCCCCCCGGTGCGGGGAGTCTCCCTCTAACGTTCGCCTCTGTTTTCGTCGCCACTCCTCTCTCTACGGCCCATCACATCTACCGCTTTTGACTTTCTTCTCCTCCTCACCTTCAACGCGTCTCCTACATCTGTCCTGGTGCAGTCATCGGGAGGGTTACCCCTTCATGCAAACTGCACCTACTCTCAAGAAGAAGAGATCATGGCGAGCAGTGCTCGTATTAGCATGGGGAACATTAAAGCGCTCAAATATTACGTTAACTCAAAGGTGAGCTATATTGAGCTCATTAAGCATGTTAAGTAACAATGCTGATGTTTAATGATAATGCATTAAACAAAGGGAAACCTAAGGTTGCTGGAAATTTAATTACTGCCACGATTAATCCTATTCAAAGATAATTTCTAACATTTTCGCAACCTAAACGTTTCACGGGTTATTAGTTCTCTGTAGACTCACTTACGTATTGGTAAGTTTGCAAGTTTGTTCGTGCTACGCTACTACAATAATTAAGCAGAAACGAAAGAAACAATTCAAACAAAAACTGATGCAAGTATCTATCACAAACTCTTAGTGCAGAAAACATTGAATTAATAAGGTTTTCTTGGCAAACCTTAAGCGCAGGTATTTTGGACATTGGTCCCAGTGAATTTATAATTATAGAAGTTGCTTGATGACTTCATAGTATTGCTAAATTCAGGAAATGCTAGATGCATTGATTGCTAGATTCTCTAGCCTAATATTATTGATTACCTAGGAAGTGCTAGATTCTCTAGCCTAATATTATTGATTATCTAGGAAGTGCTAGATTCTCTAGCCTAATATTATCAATTACCTAGGGAGACTGAGTGTGGTCAATTATTACTTGTCGCGAATAATTTCAGGTCTGCAGTGGATTCAATGGCTTGGTCACTGTGACTTGTACTTGTTTAGGTACGGACCACTGGTTTTCCACTGAGAGCTATGAAACATCTCGGCAAATACTAATTGTACTACATTCAATCTGGGTTTATTACTCAGCTGTGTTTCTCATTTTAGCTGATTTACTGCCGACTGATTTATTATTGTTGGCAGGCTTAGGCTTGTTCACATTCAGAACTTTACCGGTAAGTAAGTAACCACCTGCAGATTGGAGCATATTCATGCCCAATCGACTAACATGTCCAGTTATGAACTGGTAATAGTAGTCGGCTCCTACTAGTACATCTACATTGTTAAGGCGGTCAGACGTTAACTTGTCAGCCAAATTAATTTCACGTTCCTGCAGGAAGTGGGCTGGGTACCCCAGACCCTTAATATTTAGGTCAAAAGGTATTTGATCTACAACAATGGCTTGGATAGCCTTAGCATGACTACCTAGTCGTAGAAGCGGTTGAACTACTGAGTATTCATGGGTTCCTCGATTTATCATGAACCCTGACAAGTTTAATTTTACCTGTCTGATTGATTGTACATTGAGTGCCTCTGCCGCTTTCTGAGTAATGAAAGTTCTCCGAGATCCTTGATCAAATAGTCCACGAGTGGTGATCTTGGCTCCTTGGTTCTTTACTTGAAGTTGGGCAGTAGGCAAAGTTACATCCACTTGAGATGCTTGTGAAATTACGCTGTACACATCTCGCACCTTGCAGCACTGTACTGGTGTAGATTCTCTACCTCCTATTCTAAGATTGACATAATTTGTCCTAACTAATTTGCGCAGTGCAGCATGATGCTTGCCCCTTTTACACCTATTGCAGGTGTTCAGTGGGGTGTCACAGCGATCAACATTATGTGATTTGAGACACCTAGTACATTTGTGTAACTGTTTGAGTCGTCTAACTCTTGTGTCTCTATTAGGGTAATTGGTACATTTGTACAGAGAATGTTTTTGATTGCAAAACAAGCACATTCCCCATCCTACAGCTCGTTTAGGGATTACCGGTTTAGGTAAAACAGTAACTGCAGGTTGTGATAGTTTTGCTGCTTGCATTTGCTTGTTATTGATTCTCTTGTGAGTACTTGGTGTACTCTGGGGAGCAATTACTGGGCTCTTGGGAGTGCTCTTTGGACTATTAGGTCTCTTAGGAGCACCTGTGGGGCTCTTGGGCCTTACTGATGAATCAGTGTTTGACTTATTGTTATTACATCGATTATTAGTACCCTTATTACCTAGCGACAGTGTCACTTTAGGAGTTCCAGGTAAGGAAACTGATGTGGGTACAGTTTCGGTGCATTCAGAGGAGGCATTAAGCGCTTGGTTTGCTGAATGATTGCTTATATTGCGCAAAACTGTAAATATATCCTGCATTGACAGGGCATTACCATTCTGGTATACATATAGTTTATTGAGTGTGTCACTAGACAATTTTCTCTGGATGATAATTTTAGTCATCCACTCAGCAGTGTGGTGATCCGCCTCTTTACTGAAGGAATTTAACAGACTCAAGCTGAAAACTAAAGGCTTGTAAAGAGTCAACTGATTGTTCTGGTGGAGATAAATCTAGTAATTGGTGTACAAGGTTTATAACAGTCTTCTCATTGTTAGCACTTACTCTAGAAGGCTGGTGTGAGTAATTATGACCATTACTTGTATTGCTTAAGGCTTCATGCTTAGCTTCAGCTTTAATTACAGCTTCGGCTGCTGCTGCAGCTTTAGCTTTATCATTTTCTGGTTCAGATTCACTGATTATTGCAGCTTCACTAAGAGTTTCATCTGCAGCTTCACTTGTTTCTCTGGGTTCCTGTGAGGAGCTAGTTAATTCAGTAGCCTCATGCATTGAATTTATAGAATCCAGGGAACATTGAGAGGAGCTGTCTGAAAATTGATCAGACTCTGTAAATATATTATTACGTGAAGTTGCATTAGATGAGATGTTAGAAAATGAAGATTGAACTTCAGTTGTTGATCCTGTGTAGTGATCAGTATTGATTAGAGGATTCTCCTCATTTTGAGGTAGCTCATGTCTTTCATCTGAGCTGGGTGCTTGCTCGGGTGTAGGTCTATTAAAAAAATGTACTATGCACTCAGGAACATTTTGTGTCGCAAGCACCTTTTTATATTGGTCTAACTTGTCTTGAATGATATATTTATAGTCGGCAAGATCAGATTCTATCAGACGCAATTCGTCTGGGTCAGTTTTACTGACAAGGAGTATGTTCCTATAAGACTCGATCATAACCTTTACATGGTCATATTTTAGGTTAGCCACCTTTGTGGAACTTACTAGCCTGAAGACGTCAACTGAGTTAGTTCCTAAACAGTTGTCACATTTGACCAGTAGTCTTGACAGGTGACCTTGAAGACTTCTCAAGATTCTTCCAGTTTGTTCAGGAGTAGCCATTCTGGCTGTAAGTTTGAGCCTTATAGGGCTTTTATAGCTACTTGGACAGCTATGGTACTTGCTCCTTTATGTAGAGCAGGTATAATTATTGACAGCCTGACATTTTCTTGAGGATGATTGTAATTTACCTCATTTAGAGGTTAGCTACCTACCTAATAATAAGCAACTAAGGTTTCAGTGGTACCTTGGTCTCACTACAGGTGTTCCTTAGCTTAGCTCTTCAAAATCAGCCTTGGATGGGTAGTGAACTTACAGTAACACTCAAAGATGTAAATAGAAATATATAATAAAATATAATTACACAATAAATGGTTAATCCCACCCATTCGGGTCAACACTACATAAAATAATAATGCACCAGCACTGTCTAACAGTACTAGTTAGGTAATAATCCTACCTATTAATGCAGCTAATGGTGTAGACTGAATTTGCACAAATCTTAGTACCGTGTCAGTCTGAAATATCCTACCTCTGTTGGGTTGGCATAATAACTACAATAAATGTGGTGCAATAATGTGCAAATAGTGCTATGTTTTTGGATTTTGTAATTTTATATAATATATACACTGGTAGAAATTATGTGTATAAGAAATTAAATGAACACAAGAGAATTAATTGTGTTTGGCAAGTATTCTACTGGCGTAAATGATATTTAACTCCTGAATGTACTTCCTAATTGTGGAATCTAATGTTATCAGGGTTAGTAATGATTAATTAGTATGGGATCAGCAATTTGTATTAGTATACTGGATCCTAAAATGTTAATGAATTCACTGACTTGAGTGAATCAGTAATTATGGATTGAATTTAGGCTATAATGGACAGTCTGCTGACAGCCGTAAATTGAAATATTTGTATATCCCAATAATGGTTAACACATAATTGGTGTTAGTGATTTATTAATATACATCCGGTTCGAAGTCGACCAAAATGTGGGATATCTGGGGCTTGACTCAATTATTCAATTATTTACTTATTTAATTTAATAAACGAAGGACCACCCACTTTTGAGAAAAGAGGGAATATTAATAAAAGTGATCAATAGAATAACACTAGAGAACCAGTGTCTATGGATAATTATTAAAAAGGATAATCACTTGAAATAATGAATGGACTGTATGATTAATTAATTAAAGTCAGAGCCTCAAACACCTACATTGAGGGGTATTGCTAGAACTTCATATACGTCTAGGAACTAATGTGGTTCGCCACCAGTTCATTGCTGAGTAAATGATATTATAAATCTTAACTGCTATGGATTCAAATATGTGAACTCAAATTGTGAATATTAATGATTATTAAATTACTGAGCAACAGTCAAAGCAAACACATAAATTACCAATCACCATATCTGGTAATAATCTATTCAATATAATGATCCTACAAAATTGTATAAGAATCAAATTAGGTGAATTAAATTTGTACGAAAGGAGTCTTAGCTTTAAGACGATTTCTATGACATCGTTTCGTCATTCGTCCTCGTGATCAAAGGATCTCCACATAGAAGGAACTAGAGGTGAATAGCGCGAATGAAGAGAAACGACTCGATGACTCCTCACATACAGGCTGAAAATTAAAGAATATTAAGTAGCATTGGAATAGGCTACTATTAAGCTCAATATTCATGAAAACAAGAAATGCCGAATTGGTACTAACGTTGTATATGGGGTCTTCTCACTATGTAACGACAGACTACTCACAAATATACAATCTTAGATGATGCATCAAGAAAGAAACTTATACTTAACGTGAGTGTATGGAATACTGAAGTCTGCCGATATCGCGTCTGCCAGTCCCAGACGTTCACTGCGTTGTACGCGTATTTGTGGGTTTTGGCTTTAATTGTAGACGCGTTATTGGGTGGCTGGGCACTATTGAGCACGTGGAGGAATAATTATTCACTATTTGTTGGGTATCAGCGTAATTCTTGCCGATAACTCCCAGTCACCACGTGTTTCGCCACTCTTCACGCCAGGACCCTCCTCTCTCGCACGCTGTCGTCCAAGCATGCTCTCCTACAATGGCGTCGCCGCCTCCCCCAACCCGGCTCCCGCATTCACCACAGAAATTATTAATCACGAATAATTCTTTTCCGCGCGATTACCGATGAAATACGTTAATGAGAACTGGGTTGCAATTATAGGGGTTTAAATATTATCGTATTCTCGTTTTATGGTGTTAAACGAGAAATGGAGAAGATTTTATCTCTCTCCATGACATTCGTGCGTGACTGAAGAAAATGTTACTACAGAACAATTTAGCTAATAACTCTCGATTTGAGATTATTGGGAGTTATATTATCCGTGAGCAATTATTACACGGAATACTGATGATTTTAGAGAACCACATTCAATTCTCTAACCCATTGGTAATAAATGTGTCTAACTAGACATTATCTCACGCAATGTTGCTGCTCTATTTCGTGAGAATTCTAGCATTAATACGCAGATGTAATGGTTAGTTTATGTTGACACTACTGTTAGTAAATTTAGTGAATACTGTAGTTAGGATATAATAATAATGATTTATTATAATACAATAGTAGTTTATTAGTGCTGGAAATTTCCAACAGGGGTAGCATCTGTATAGTAGGTATTTAAAAAGACGTGCCTATTCGAATGCAACGTTGTGTCAAAATTTCAAAGCAATTGGTGAAGAACTTTCGGAGATTACAGTGTGAGATGCCCTTACATCCAACAGATTGCACTGTTTTTAAAAAAAATGCATGTTTTTTCTTGTCACAGGTGAGGCATATATATAGTATATATATATATATATATATATATATATATATATATATATATATATATATATATATATATATATATATATATATATATATATATATATATATATATATATATATATATATATATATATATATATATTATATATATATGTGTGTGTGTGTGTGTATATGTCGAAAATAAACAATTGATTAAGAATGTGACAATGTCAGACCACGGAGGAAAAGTGAAACAGGAATTTCCTTAAGTTCTTTCGTATATTAAAGTATATATGTATATACTTTCCACCTTCTGAAGATGTATTTAATATACGAAAGTACTTAAGGAAATTCCTGTTTCACTTTTCCTCCGTGGTCTGACATTGTCATATATATATATATATATATATATATATATATATATATATATATATATATATATATATATATATATATATATATATATATATATATATATATATATATATATATATATATATATATATATGTATATATATATATATATATATATATATATATATATATATATATATATATATATATATATATATATATATATATATATATATATATATAAAGACGCGCCTATTGAAAGCAACGTTGTGTCAAAATTTCAAAGTAATCGGTAAAGAGGTTACGAAGCTTACACATGAAAAACACAGTATTTCAGAAAAAGCATATTTTTTTACCCTTACAGACGTGACATTTATATAGTATGTATATTAATACCTGCTCGGATGCGAATTGAACTTTGTGTGAAAATTTCAAAGCAATCGGTGAAGTACTTTCGGAGATTAGCGATTTTGAACAAACGAACACTTCCATTTATATTTATATATATATATATATATATATATATATATATATATATATATATGGTATGCAACTGGTATGTACAAGACGCCTTAATCCACTTGACCATCACGACCGGACATAATGAGGTGATAGCCGAGGCTATTTGAACCACCCCACCGCCGGCACTCGGATAGTTATCTTGGGCATTCAGGCTTGTTCGCATTTGTGTTCCTCACGTGTGCCCCAAAGAATGAGATGATTTGGTAAAATGCTATGCCCAAGATAACTATCCGAGTGCCGGCGGTGGGGTGGTTCAAATAGCCTCGGCTATCACCTCATTATGTCCGGTCGTGATGGTCAAGTGGATTAAGGCGTCTTGTACATACCAGTTGCGTTGCTTCTGGGAGTATGGGTTCGAGTCACTTCTGGGGTGTGAGTTTTCAGTTGCATATTGTCCTGGGGACCATTCAGGCTTGTTCGCATTTGTGTTCCTCACGTGTGCCCCAAAGAATGAGGTGATTTGGTAAAATGCTATGCCCAAGATAACTATCCGAGTGCCGGCGGTGGGGTGGTTCAAATAGCCTCGGCTATCACCTCATTATGTCCGGTCGTGATGGTCAAGTGGATTAAGGCGTCTTGTACATACCAGTTGCGTTGCTTCTGGGAGTATGGGTTCGAGTCACTTCTGGGGTGTGAGTTTTCAGTTGCATATTGTCCTGGGGACCATTCAGGCTTGTTCGCATATATATATATATATATATATATATATATATATATATATATATATATATATATATATATATATATATATATATATATATATATATATATATATATATATATATATATATATATATATAAAGTATATTTTGGTAGCAGTCTTTCCTGTAGACATATATTATTAAATATGACCGAAAAAGTAAGATTAATAATTCTAACACGAATTTTCTCTATGTTTTTTATATTTCTTATAGTAGATCGTCAATGACGATCTACTATAAAACCAAGAAAACGGCCAACCTACTCATGAGAAACTCTCCAGACACAAAGCAGAACGCTTTAAAAGAGACCAATGTCGTCTATGCCTTCAAATGCCCACTTGGGGACTGTAAGCCTCAAAGAATTCATTATATAGGCAAGACAACAACATCTCTTTCCAGGCGATTAACGATGCATAAGCAACAGGGCTCCATTAAGGAACATATAATCTCTTCCCACAACCAGACTATCACCAGAGAAGTCTTAACAAAAAACACGGAAATCATCGATAGATACAGAGATAGCAGGCAGCTTGATATCTGCGAGGCACTACACATTAAGAAGTCGACACCAGCAATCAACAGCCAATTAATGCACAACTATATTCTACCCACTTCAAGACTCCGCACCAATATAGAAGCATCAAGAAATATGGGCAAATAGGCCCTTTGCAGTTACTTCCATTCTTCCCTTTAACTTACAAAATATTACACCCATTGTTTCGTGTTCTGTCTTGTGTTGAAAGTTTGTTTTCACCTCATCCAAAACTGTTGTAACATATCACCTCACCCAAATGCAGGTATAAAATCGAAGCTGTTTGAACTCTGTTCAGTTATAGTTGTGTGTGTGTAAACTAAAGTCTTTGAAAATGTAATAAGTATTACGAAAAGCGTTCAAGTGTCGCGTCAGACTAGAAATAAAAATGAATTTTGGAGAATTGATTTTTCAGTTACCATCAACAGTGAAAAGAAATATAAGAAACATAGAGAAAATTCGTGTTAGAATTATTAATCTTACATTTCGGTCATATTTAATAATATATATATATATATATATATATATATATATATATATATATATATATATATATATATATATATATATATATATATGTCGTACCTAGTAGCCAGAACTCACTTCTCAGCCTACTATTCAAGGCCCGATTTGCCTAATAAGCCAAGTTTTCCTGAATTAATATATTTACTATAATTTTTTTCTTATGAAATGATAAAGCAACCCTTTTCACTATGTATGAGGTCAATTTTTTTTATTGGAGTTAAAATTAACGTAGATATATGACCGAACCTAACCAACCCTACCTAACCTAACCTAACCTATATATATAGGTAAGGTTAGGTTAGGTAAGGTTACCTAACCTAACCTAACCTATATATATAGGTAAGGTTAGGTTAGGTAGCCCAAAAAAGCTAGGTTAGGTTAGGTTAGGTAGGTTAGGTAGACGAAAAAACATTAATTCATGAAAACTTGGCTTATTAGGCAAATCGGGCCTTGCATAGTAGGCTGAGAAGTGAGTTCTGGCTACTAGGTACGACATATATATATATATATATATATATATATATATATATATATATATATATATATATATATATATATATATATATATATTTATATATATATATATATATATATATATATATAAATATATATATATATATATATATATATATATAATATATATATATATTTGCCTAATTATATATATATATAATTAGGCAAATCTGGCCTTGCATAGTAGGCTGAGAAGTGCGTTCTGGCTACTAGGTACGACATATATATATATATATATATATATATATATATATATATATATATATATATATATATATATATATATATATATATATATATATATATATGTCGTACCTAGTAGCCAGAACGCACTTCTCAGCCTACTATGCAAGGCCAGATTTGCCTAATAAGCCAAGTTTTCATGAATTCATGTTTTTCGGCTACCTAACCTACCTAACCTAACCTAACTTTTTCGGCTACCTAACCTAACCTAACCTATAAAGATAGGTTAGGTTAGGTTAGGTAGGGATGGTTAGGTTCGGTCATATATATACGTTAATTTTAACTCCAATAAAAAAAAATTGACCTCATACATAATGAAATGGGTAGCTTTATCATTTCAAAAGAAAAAAATTAGAAAAAATATATTAATTCAGGAAAACTTGGCTTATTAGGCAAATCGGGCCTTGAATAGTAGGATGAAAAGTGCGTTCTGGCTATTAGGTACGATATATATATATATATATATATATATATATATATATATATATATATATATATATATATATATATATATATATATATATATATATATATATATATATATATATGTCGTACCTAGTAGCCAGAACTCACTTCTCAGCCTATTATGCAAGGCCCGATTTGCCTAATAAGCCAAGTTTTCATGAATTAATTGTTTTTCGACTACCTAACCTACCTAACCTAACCTAACCTACCTTTTTGGGCTACCTAACCAAACCTAACCTATAAAGATAGGTTAGGTTAGGTTAGGTAGGGTTGGTTAGGTTCGGTCATATATCTACGTTAATTTTAACTCCAATAAAAAAAATTGACCTCATACATAATGAAATGGGTAGCTTTATCATTTCATAAGAAAAAAATTAGAAAAAATATATTAATTCAGGAAAACTTGGCTTATTAGGCAAATCGGGCCTTGCATAGTAGGCCAAAAAGTGAGTTCTGGCTACTAGGTACGACATATATATATATATATATATATATATATATATATATATATATATATATATATATTTTGGTAGCAGTCTTTCCTGTAGACATATATTATTAAATATGACCGAAAAAGTAAGATTAATAATTCTAACAAGAATTTTCTCAATCTTTCGTACATTTCTTTTCACTGTTGGAGGTAAATCAAAAATCAATTCTCCAAAATTCATTTTTAATTCTAGTCTGAAGCGACACGAGCGCGTTTCATAAAACTTATTACATTTTCAAAGACTTTAGTTTACAAATACACAACTGAATAGAACTTACGCATCTCCAACTTTGTTTATATCTGCATTTGAGAGAGGTGGATAGGGTGAGGTGGCATTAATAGGGTATTAATTTCATCAACACAAGACAGAACAAGAGGTGGCATTAATAGGGTATTAATTTCATCAACACAAGACAGAACACGAAACAATGGGTATTGAATAGAAGTGATTGCAGAAAGCCTATTGGTCCATATTTCTTGATGCTTCTATATTGGAGCGGAGTCTTGAGGTAGGTAGAATATAGTTGTGCATTAATTGGCTGTTGATTGCTGGTGTTGACTTCTTGATGTGTAGTGCCTCGCAAACGTCAAGCCGCCTGCTATCGCTGTATCTATCGATGATTTCTGTGTTGTTTACTAGGATTTCTCTGGCGATGGTTTGGTTGTGGGATGAGATTATATGTTCCTTAATGGAGCCCTGTTGCTTATGCATCGTTAAACGCCTAGAAAGAGATGTTGTGGTCTTGCCTATATACTGGGTTTTTTGGAGCTTACAGTCCCCAAGAGGGCATTTGAAGGCATAGACGACGTTAGTCTCTTTTAAAGCGTTCTGTTTTGTGTCTGGAGAGTTTCTCATGAGTAGGCTGGCCGTTTTTCTGGTTTTATAGTAAATCGTCAGTTGTATCCTCTGATTTTTTTCTGTAGGGATAACGTTTCTATTAACAATATCTTTCAGGACCCTTTCCTCCGTTTTATGCGCTGTGGAAAAGAAGTTCCTGTAAAATAGTCTAATAGGGGGTATAGGTGTTGTGTTAGTTGTCTCTTCAGAGGTTGCATGGCGTTTCACTTTCCTTCTTATGATGTCTTCGACGAAACCATTGGAGAAGCCGTTGTTGACTAGGACCTGCCTTACCGTACAGAGTTCTTCGTCGACTTGCTTCCATTCTGAGCTGTGGCTGAGAGCACGGTCGACATATGCGTTAACAACACTCCTCTTGTACCTGTCTGGGCAGTCGCTGTTGGCATTTAGGCACATTCCTATGTTCGTTTCCTTAGTGTAGACTGCAGTGTGGAAACCTCCGCTCTTTTCCATGACTGTTACATCTAGAAAGGGCAGCTTCCCATCCTTTTCCATCTCGTAAGTGAAACGCAGCACGGAACTCTGCACAAATGCCTCCTTCAGCTCCTGCAGATGTCTGACATCAGGTACCTGTGTAAAAATGTCATCAACATACCTATATGGTATATAAATCAATCATCAATACATGGAAAATAAATAGTTTCTGGGCACATAGCCTAACCTCCAAATACCGGCATAATATTATATATAATTTACCACTATATGTTCATATCAAAATCTATAGAAAGATATACACAACACAGTAAATTTATCACTGGTTCCTTTTGCCTGTACACACCAATAATCAACATGAATAATACAAGTACTCTTGATAGTACTGTCTAGCACACTGGTGCTTTACCGTGACATAGGTGAGACTTGCTCACGACATATAAAATCTTCAGGCTAGATAATATAGCCAAATAATATAGCTAACTAAAGGGGAATGGGGAGGGAACTAGAACCACCTACTTCACCCTATCCTCCGATGAGAGTCGAGATGTAGCTCCTGGTCCTCGTGTCGGGAACGCCCCCACACTACACGTCGTCGTGTCCTACCAGAGCCTCTCGTCGTCCCACCGTTTAGCGCGTCGTCTCCGTGCCTCCTCACTGCAGGTCCGTCCTCCTTCTTGACTTCTTGAAGGTTGGAGTCGGTCTCCTGGCCGTCGTCTTCTCCCAGCAACGGCTGTCGCCTACGTCTCAGCTACAGTCGTTCGGTTTCCCCAAATAGTCCTCTCTTCCTCAGCTACCCAGTGGCTCTGTCAGCCACTACGCTGTCACGAACTGGTGAATTGCCACAGACGTCACGTACGTCACTGCACGGCTTCACTGCTACTGGCACAGTACCTGACTGGAGCACTTGTTGCTCAAATAACCGTCAATTCCCTCTTCTGGTTCAATACATGAACTAGGGAAGACTTCTCAGAGTACTGGCGGACTTCAGGTGACGCGTAAATCCACGGTAGTGGGAAACAGCTGTCCGACAGACAGGACCACTCGTCGCACGTCCGACCTCTATGACGTGTCGTGTCTGACTGCTGGCGCCAGCCCGGCGCGCTGGCCGGACCCCCTTCCTTCGTGACGTCACTTTCGCCACGGGAGGTTTTCATTGGCTCCCGGTGCCACATTGCTGTCGGTGACCAATCCGGTGCCACTGACGTCACACGGTTTTGGCGGGAGATCAGGGAAGCCAGCGCCATCTTGGCTCCCTAAAGGGCCTAAACCACAGGCCAAAATATCACTATTTCACAAATTTCTCGGCTCTCCGAGAACACTTCACTCTCTCCCATATATCAAATTGTAGCCTGCAACGTAGAGAACGCTTGGGAAAAGTAGACATGACTCTTACTGCAGGCGTGGGAGAATTATAAGGGGGGGAACTCCGTCACAATATATATATGCGAACAAGCCTGAATGGTCCCCAGGACAATATGCAACTGAAAACTCACACCCCAGAAGTGACTCGAACCCATACTCCCAGAAGCAACGCAACTGGTATGTACAAGACGCCTTAATCCACTTGACCATCACGACCGGACATAATGAGGTGATAGCCGAGGCTATTTGAACCACCCCACCGCCGGCACTCGGATAGTAATCTTGGGCATAGCATTTTACCAAATCACCTCATTCTTTGGGGCACACGTGAGGAACACAAATGCGAACAAGCCTGAATGGTCCCCAGGACAATATGCAACTGAAAACTCACACCCCAGAAGTGACTCGAACCCATACTCCCAGAAGCAACGCAACTGGTATGTACAAGACGCCTTAATCCACTTGACCATCACGACCGGACATAATGAGGTGATAGCCGAGGCTATTTGAACCACCCCACCGCCGGCACTCGGATAGTAATCTTGGGCATAGCATTTTACCAAATCACCTCATTCTTTGGGGCACACGTGAGGAACACAAATGCGAACAAGCCTGAATGGTCCCCAGGACAATATGCAACTGAAAACTCACACCCCAGAAGTGACTCGAACCCATACTCCCAGGTGCAACGCAACTGGTATGTACAAGACGCCTTAATCCACTTGACCATCACGACCGGACATAATGAGGTGATAGCCGAGGCTATTTGAACCACCCCACCGCCGGCACTCGGATAGTAATCTTGGGCATAGCATTTTACCAAATCACCTCATTCTTTGGGGCACACGTGAGGAACACAAATGCGAACAAGCCTGAATGGTCCCCAGGACAATATGCAACTGAAAACTCACACCCCAGAAGTGACTCGAACCCATACTCCCAGGTGCAACGCAACTGGTATGTACAAGATGCCTTAATCCACTTGACCATCACGACCGGACATATTGAGGTGATAGCCGAGGCTATTTGAACCACCCCACCGCCGGCACTCGGATAGTAATCTTGGGCATAGCATTTTACCAAATCACCTCATTCTTTGGGGCACACGTGAGGAACACAAATGCGAACAAGCCTGAATGGTCCCCAGGACAATATGCAACTGAAAACTCACACCCCAGACGTGACTCGAACCCATACTCCCAGGTGCAACGCAACTGGTATGTACAAGACGCCTTAATCCACTTGACCATCACGACCGGACATAATGAGGTGATAGCTGAGGCTATTTGAACCACCCCACCGCCGGCACTCGGATAGTAATCTTGGGCATAGCATTTTACCAAATCACCTCATTCTTTGGGGCACACGTGAGGAACACAAATGCGAACAAGCCTGAATGGTCCCCAGGACAATATGCAACTGAAAACTCACACCCCAGAAGTGACTCGAACCCATACTCCCAGGTGCAACGCAACTGGTATGTACAAGACGCCTTAATCCACTTGACCATCACGACCGGACATATTGAGGTGATAGCCGAGGCTATTTGAACCACCCCACCGCCGGCACTCGGATAGTAATCTTGGGCATAGCATTTTACCAAATCACCTCATTCTTTGGGGCACACGTGAGGAACACAAATGCGAACAAGCCTGAATGGTCCCCAGGACAATATGCAACTGAAAACTCACACCCCAGAAGTAACTCGAACCCATACTCCCAGGAGCAACGCAACTGGTAACTACAGGGCGCCTTAATCCCAAAGAATGAGGTGATTTGGTGAAATGCTATGCCCAAGATTACCATCCGAGTTGCCGTCGGAGAAGTGGCTCAAATAGCCTTGGCTATCACTTCCTTTTAACGGCCGTGATGGTCAAGTGGATTAAGGCGCCCTGTAGTTACCAGTTGCGTTGCTGCTGGGAGTATGGGTTCGAGTCACTTCTGGGGTGTGAGTTTTCATTCATATATATATATATATATATATATATATATATATATATATATATATATATATATATATATATATATATATATATATATATATATATATATATATATATATATATATATATATATATATATATGCAATTGACGATCACAAAACACTGATCATTTTATGCGGAAAATCCACAGAGAAATATGAAATGAGGTGAACGTTTCGGCTATGTTAAAGCCTTTGTCAACACCAGACTGACTGAGGAGAAGGGAGAAGGGGGGAAGATATATAGGCCGACACCTGACCAACCCATCCCAAGGGTTGGTCAGGTGTAATTAACCAAAAACAGGTATAGCTTAGCTTAGAATGGTCAAAGAGGATTAAGCGGTCAGAGAATAAGGATGAAAGATTAAAGAAAAGCCTCATGAACACACAATATATGAATATACAAATATAATGAGACATTGTAAGCCTCTCTATCAGAGTTGTTTCTTAAACTGTTGTGCAATATTATAACTTAAAAATGGATCAAGTTTGTACATTCCAGTACTAACATTAAGAAGATTTGGACACTGACTGATTAGAGCAGACTCAATCAAAAAAGCTCTAATCTGCTCTAATCAGTCAGTGTCCAAATCTTCTTAATGTTAGTACTGGAATGTACAAACTTGATCCATTTTTAAGTTATAATATTGCACAACAGTTTAAGAAACAACTCTGATAGAGAGGCTTACAATGTCTCATTATATTTGTATATTCATATATTGTGTGTTCATGAGGCTTTTCTTTAATCTTTCATCCTTATTCTCTGACCGCTTAATCCTCTTTGACCATTCTAAGCTAAGCTATACCTGTTTTTGGTTAATTACACCTGACCAACCCTTGGGATGGGTTGGTCAGGTGTCGGCCTATATATCTTGCCCCCTTCTCCCTTCTCCTCAGTCAGTCTGGTGTTGACAAAGGCTTTAACATAGCCGAAACGTTCACTTCATTTCATATTTCTCTGTGGATTTTCCGCATATATATATATATATATATATATATATATATATATATATATATATATATATATATATATATATATATATATATATACATATATATATACATATATATATATATATATATATATATATATATATATATATATATATATATATATATATATATATATATATATATATATACATATATATATATATATATATATATATATATATATATATATATATATATATATATATATATATATATATATATATATATATATATATATATATATATATATATATATATATATATATATATATATATATATTCCTTCTGAAGATGTATTTAATATACGAAAGTACTTAAGGAAATTTCCTGTTTCATTTTTCCTCCGTGGTCTGACATTGTCATATATATATATATATATATATGTCGTACCTAGTAGCCAGAACTCACTTCTGAGCCTACTATGTAAGGCCCGATTTGCCTAATAAGCCAAGTTTTCATGAATTAATTGCTTTTCGACTACCTAACCTACCTAACCTAACCTAACCTAACTTTTTCGGCTACCTAACCTAACCTAACCTATAAAGATAGGTTAGGTTAGGTAGGGTTGGTTAGGTTCGGTCATATATCTACGTTAATTTTAACTCCAATAAAAAAAATTGACCTCTTACATAATGAAATGGGTTGCTTTATCATTTCATAAGAAAAAATTTAGAGAAAATATATTAATTCATGAAAACTTGGCTTAGTAGGCAAATCGGGCCTTGCATAGTAGGCTGAGAAGTGAGTTATGGCTACTAGGTACGACATATATATATATATATATATATATATATATATATATATATATATATATATATATATATATATATATATATATATATATATATATACATATATATATACATATATATATATATATATATATATATATATATATATATGTATATATATATATATATATATATATATATATATATATATATATATATATATATATATATATATATATATATATATGTCGTACCTAGTAGCCAGAACGCACTTCTCAGCCTACTATGCAAGGCCCGATTTGCCAAATAAGCCAAGTTTTCATGAACTAATGTTTTTTTCGACTACCTAACCTACCTAACCTAACCTAACCTAACTTTTTCGGCTACCTAACCTAACCTAACCTACGAAGATAGGTTAGGTAGGGTTGGTTTGGTTCGGTCATATATCTTCGTTAATTTCAACTCTAATAAAATTTTTTTTACCTCATACATAATGAAATGGGTAACTTTATCATTTCATAAGAAAAAAAATAGAGAAAATATATTAATTCAGGAAAACTTGGCTTATTAGGCAAATCGGGCCTTGCATATTAGGCTGAGAAGTGCGTTCTGGCTGCTAGGTACGACATATATATATATATATATATATATATATATATATATATATATATATATATATATATATATATATATATATATATATATATATATGTCGTACCTAGTAGCAAGAACTCACTTCTATGCCTACTATGCAATGCCCGATTTGCCTAATAAGCCAAGTTTTCATGAATTAATTGTTTTTCGACTACCTAACCTAACCTAACCTAACGTTTTCGGCTACCTAACCTAACCTATAAAGATTGGTTAGGTTAGGTTAGGTAGGGTTGGTTAGGTTTGGTCATATATCTACGTTAATTTTAACTCCAATAAAAAAATATTGACCTCATACATAATGAAATGGGTAGCTTTATCATTTCATAAGAAAAAAATTAGAGAAAATATATTAATTCAGGAAAACTTGGCTTATTAGGCAAATCGGGCCCTGCATAGTAGGCCGAGAAGTGAGTTCTGGCCACTAGGTACGACATATATATATATATATATATATATATATATATATATATATATATATATATATATATATATATATATATATATATATATATATATATATATATATATATATATATATATAGGTTAGGTTAGGTTAGGTAGCCAAAAAAAGTTAGGTTAGGTTAGGTTACGTAGGTTAGGTAGTCGAAAAAACATTAATTCAGTAAAACTTGGCTTATTAGGCAAATCGGGCCTTGCATAGTAGGCAGAGAAGTGCGTTCTGGCTTCAGGTACGATATATATATATATATATATATGTCGTACCTAGTAGCCAGAACTCACTTCTTAGCCTACTATGCAAGGCCCGATTTGCCTAATAAGCCTAGTTTTCATGAATTAATGTTTTTTCGACTACCTAACCTACCTAACCTAACCTAACCTAACGTTTTCGGCTACCTAACCTAACCTAACCTATAAAGATAGGTTAGGTTAGGTTAGGTAGGGTTGGTTAGGTTCGGTCATATATTTACGTTAATTTTAACTCCAATAAAAAAAAATTGACCTCATACATAATGAAATGGGTAGTTTTATCATTTCATAAGAAAAAAATTAGAGAAAATATATTAATTCAGTAAAACTTGGCTTATTAGGCAAATTGGGCCTTGCATAGTAGGCTGAGAAGTGAGTTCTGGCTACTAGGTACGACATATATATATATATATATATATATATATATATATATATATATATATATATATATATATATATGTCGTACCTAGTAGCCAGAATGCACTTCTCGGCCTACTATGCAAGGCCCGATTTGCCTATTAAGCCAAGTTTTCCTGAATTATTATATTTTCTCTAATTTTTTCTCATGAAATGATAAAGCTACCCATTTCATTACGAATGAGGTCAATTTTTTGTTATTGGAGTTAAAATTAACGTAGATAGATGACCGAACCTAACCAACCCTATCTAACCTATCTTTATAGGTTAGGTTAGGTTAGGTAGCTGAAAAAGTTAGGTTAGGTTAGGTAGGTTAGGTAGTCGAAAAACAAATAATTCATGAAAACTTGGCTTATTAGGCAAATTGGGCCTTGCATAGTAGGCTGAGAAGTGCGTTCTGGCTACTAGGTATGACATATATATATATATATATATATATATATATATATATATATATATATATATATATATATATATATATATATATATATATATATATATATTTATATATATATATATATATATATATATATATATATATATATATATATATATATATATATGTATATATTGTGACGGTAACGCGTTGGTGTTCGGCTGTTTAAGGCTAGGGGTATGGCCTCGTCACATAGTTATAAAAAAAATAGAAAAAACTGGAACTTCGTCTGTGGTAAGGTAAGGAGAAGACACACAAAACACAAGTAAACTTTAACAATGAAATTTTAATTACGTTAAATAAATCAAAACATGAAAAAATGGACAAACAAATTTGTATATATATATACAATCAATCAAAATAATAAGAATAATTAAATGACACAATGAAAAGTTACGTTAAGACAAAATAACAAGAAGTGCAATACAAAAATAAAGGGAAGGTGCTGGAATATTGGCTTTAAGCTACCACCTCTCTCAGTATACGCTAACGTCTAGCCGGGAGAAGTGTTAACTGTGGAAGCACTGAATATTCTGAGGTCTGAGGTCGTGGCGACCCCAGACATCAAGTAGTATGGGGGGGGGCGAGTGCAGTTGCAGCCAGATCGGCGACCAATCAGCGAGGAGCCGGCAGCGATCAACAGGTAGTTTGGCGGTTTGAGTCTGAACAGGTGTCCCTGGCTGCATACGTTTTGCGCTCTGGCAAACCGGAGATGTTGTTGTCGTTGTTGGACATTTCTTCCCTAGTAATTATATATATTTGTTGCGACGTATTTGTGGAGGGAAGAGCAGGCTCAATCTCTTGAAGGAGATTATCGTCACAACTCTCCCCCGAAGCCTGCGGTTCTGGAAGAAGTACGTCGTTATGTGGTGGAGTAATGGATGGAGTTGCTTCTACTTCATAAACTCTGGAGAGATCATGGGCTAAGATGTTGTCAGACTCTTGGTATAGCGTGTCTCCAGGTTGAATTTCTGCAGGTAGCAAGCCCATAGTAGAAGACGTTGAGATGAGAAGTGGGCGTGCTGCAGGAGGTGTAGGGTGGTGTGGTCCGTATTGATGGTGGACCGAGCACTTTTCAGGTGTGGAGTGAAGTGCTGAAGCTTCAGGATGAGGAAGAGTAGCTCCTTGCCAATTGTTCCATAGTTCCTTGTAGCTGTAGTCGCTGACAGGGGTATTCTCCTCGCCTCGTTGCTGCATCGCGACACCACCAACGTCGGTACCACTGGGGTCGACTTGGAGGATGAAGGGCTTATCTGACGAGGTGAGAGTGGAATTAGAATAGGGCAAAGGAGCACGATTATTATCCTGAAAGCATTTGGGAAGATCATTAAGGATTTCGGAATTAGAAAGCGCTGACTCCTTGTCAGTGCTTTCGGGAGGAGAAGCTGGGAAGGTCTCACTGTGGATGTAGGGTTCTGTGAAGGTGGAATAGTTAATTAGGACAGTGGGAGGAGTACCATTATATTGCTTCAGGAGGTTGACGTGGCACAGCTGGGTCTTCCGCCGCCTATCTGGAGTCTCTATTACGTAGTTGTTATTATTCCTGCACTCTTTGACGCAGTAGGGTCCTGAAAACCTGTTTTGTAAAGGTGAACCTGGGATAGGGAAATAGGCAAGGACGAAGTCTCCCGGCTTGAATTTTCTTACTTTGCTGGTCTGGTCGTAATGAGTCTTCATTCTCACCTGGGCTTTCAATAGATTATCATGGGCAAAGCGGTGGACTCTCTCTAGAATGTGTTGAAGGTTTTGAAGAAACTGGGGCACATTCTGATGCTCACTGAAGGTGGCATCTCTGAGAAAGTCTTTGAAAGCCTTAAGGGGAGTACGGCACTTACGGCCGTAGAGCATCTCATAAGGAGATACTCCTAGGGACTCATTGGGGAGACTTCTGAAAATACACATTATAAGGTCAATCTGCTTATCCCAATCCTTCGAGGTTTCACTACAAAACTTTTTCAAGAGTGCTTTGATGGTCTGATGACTACGTTCAAGAGAACCCTGTGAAGCAGGATGATAGGGGCTGGACAATACCTGTTTGATGTTGAACTCCTCCAGTGTCCTTTTGAAGAGATCACTGGTGAAGTTGGTACCACAGTCACTTTGAATCTCCCTGGGAAATCCGTATTGAGTGAAGATCTTCAATAGATGTTTTATAACCGTAGCAGCCGTGATGTTCTTCACTGGAACTGCTATGGGAAATCTGGTGGTAGGACACAGGATGGTTAGGATGTAGGCGTTACCTGAACTGGTCCGAGGTAAAGGACCAACACAGTCTATTATGAGTCTGTGGAAAGGTTCCGCAGGCACCTGTATGGGAATCAGTGGCGCTCTGGGAATGGAGATGTTCGGTTTGCCTGCCATCTGACATGTATGACACTGTTTTACGTACTGTTTGACGTTATTTACCATACCTGGCCAGTAGTAGTCTTGACGAATCCCATGGTAAGTCTTGTTGAAGCCGTAGTGGGAGAATGCTCCGTGGGCCAGGTGTAGAATAGTGGGCCGCAGGCTGGTGGGAATCACAAGTTGTTCGATGTTGGCCCAATCGTCCTCCTCCTTCAGTTTACTGGGTCTATATCTGCGGTAGAGTAAGTCGTTCTCTAGGAAGAACCCAGGAATACTGTCGGGTTGAGTCTCAGCCTGGAAAAACAATGGTGTTAAAGTAAGATCTTCCCTCTGCAACTTACGGAACTCCAACTTGGTCAGATGCGGGGGGAGTTTCTGAGGGTCTTGAGGGACAGCGGTAGCAGTAGAGTCAGCTGGCTGTGGACGTGCGGCTTGTGCACGGGTGGTCACGAGAACCGGAGGAGAAACTTCACCACTCTCTTGAACCTCTGCTGGAACATACTCTAGAATAGGGTTTATTGGCACAGAGTTACACACCTGGGGTTTGTCCATGACGATGTGGTTGGTCGGTTGCAGGTCTTCTGCCAAGTCGTTGCCTAGGAGAAGATGCACTCCAGGCATGGGAAAAGGCTTTTCCCTGACGGCGACTTGGACTTCCCCGTTCACGTAGGGACAATCCAGGTGGACTCTGGCGAGAGGGTATGGAGTGGTAGCAGTGAGGTCAGTGATGAAGACAGTTTCTCCGGTGTAGGTGATGTTGGGCACAGCCGACTTCAAGATGATCGATTGAAGAGCCGCTGTGTCCCTCAAGATCTTCAATTTGAAACGTCCCTCCGGATTTGAACCGTTGGCAGAGACAGTTCCAGTATACAGGTGGTTACTGAAAAGAGAAAGATCATTAACCTCAACACCAACATTCATCACAGGCTTACCGGACTTAGGAGGAGTGGGTTTGGGTTTTTGTTGGTCAGTGATTCCCTTGTATTGAGACTTACCACACTTGTCTATGGTATGTCCATAGAGTCTACAATACTTGCAGTACAGTTGTGAACCAGCTTGATCGGGGCTCACCTTCTCGTAACTGTACCACGACTTCTTACTGGAGGATGGTTCGGGTGTCAGCCGGTGGATGAGGCTGTAAGTGTCAGCCGACTTAGCACACTTCAGGTAGTCGGTTTCTTCTTTATCTGCTAAGTAGAGGCGGACAGGAGGCGGCACACGTCTCAAGAATTCTTCAATAAGCATCAGGTTGACGAGTTCTGTAAAAGTAGAGACATGTGCTGCTTCCAGCCATTTCATGAAATACCTCCGTAACTTTATATAAAATAACTTTAAGGTTCAAGGTTCAACTTTATATATGAAATACCTCTATAACTTTCGGTGGAAAGTAGGTAGGCGTCCAACACTGCTTGTTTCAGAGTCGGGTAGTCATTCTCAGACGCCAGAGTACTGAGTGTGACTGCAGCTCTACCTGTAAGATGGACTCTGAGAAGTGTGGCCCATTGGTCGACAGGCCAACTGAGTTGATTAGCAAGGGTTTCAAAGGTGGTGAAAAACACATCAACTTCTGCTTCTACAAAGGATGGCATTAACTTACTTGCATGTGATATATTAAAACTGACGGGAAGATTGGCAGTAGCTTGCTGGCGTTGAGCGAGGTGGGAAGTTTCCAACGTGTATTCTCGTTGACGACACTCAAGAGCCAGAGTTGCTTGTTGCTTGTCATGTTCGCGTTGCATCTCCAACTCGCGTTGTTTGGTTTCAAGCCGTACGCGTTCCCGCTCCTGGAGTAAGGCAATCTCACGTTCTTGTTCTTCTCTCCTCAAGGCGGCCTCGCGTTCTTGTTCGTCCCTCCGTATGGCAGCTGTTCGTTCTTCAATCTTGGCCAGCTCTAGTTTGAGTTTCAGCGTTGCCAAATCAGTTTTTTCTGCAATATAGTAAGTTTCATGAGTTTCAGAGTCTATCTTACCTTCCTCTAAGAGATGATCCAGTAACAGGTTATGTATTTCATGTATGTATCTTACCTTGCTCTAAATAGTAATCCAGCAACAGGTTGTGTAGGTCATTTTTGTTGGCTTGGTAGGGAACTTCTAGTTGATACTCATGTGCAAGAGTTTGTAATTCAGTCCTCTTGGCACGACTTAAAGTCCCTATTTCACCTGCTGGATTTGTACGGAAAGCTTGGAGACGAAACATGGTGAAATTAGCAAATAAAGGTACACGAATATTCAATAGTGAATGTCAGAAACAGGACAACGTGGCAACTGGTACCTATCCTGTGGGATCTTTAACAATTAAAGTTAAGTAAAAGATGTTAAATGATTAAATTAAATCAAGGGCGCAGGAAATCTTGTACCCGGTACTCATGTAAGAGGATAAGGGCAAGAAAATCCTACTAACAAATGAAACAGAGTTTCGAAAACAAATGAAACAGTTAAATGCTTCAAAAGTAAAATTGGTAGTCCAAGGATGTAGGCATACCTTGCCACGTCTCTATAGGACATAAAGCAAGTTTTTCCTACTGATTTTAATATGATACTTACAGAATTAGCGAACTTTTGTGCTCTGAAAAGTAAGCTAATTCCCTACCGTGGTATGTATCATCATCTCTGACTGACGTGTAGGGGTGCGAGGTGTCAACTGGTGACGAGAACTGCTGCTGAGGTCCCAATTCAGCAACTAAAGTTCGAGCTAGAGGAACTATGGCCCTCTTGTCCTCCTGCAGTCAGATTGCAGAAGATTGGGTACTCTTGACCCGGGGCAGACCACAGTACCAGGGTACCAATATGATGATCTGTCAAAATGAGAAATATTCAAGGGACATAGATGGAAAACACGAGTAATAACACGGAGGGAGAGATGACCAATTAAGAGTATGACTGCGGCCTACAGTCACCACGTAATCCAAAGTTGTCTCACCTTCACCATATGTTACTCTCGTAATGCACAATACACCGCACCTTATAAAAAATGAAATTGAATATGAAAAATAGTAAAGCTACGTTAACAAAGTTAAATACGCTTACCATAAATTACCACTTGGCACCAGTACCTGAGTGAAGCTCCTAGGACAGGCCCCCATATAACTTGTGACGGTAACGCGTTGGTGTTCGGCTGTTTAAGGCTAGGGGTATGGCCTCGTCACATAGTTATAAAAAAAAATAGAAAAAACTGGAACTTCGTCTGTGGTAAGGTAAGGAGAAGACACACAAAACACTAGTAAACTTTAACAATGAAATTTTAATTACGTTAAATAAATCAAAACATGAAAAAATGGACAAACAAATTTGTATAATAAAATCAATCAATCAAAATAATAAGAATAATTAAATGACACAATGAAAAGTTACGTTAAGACAAAATAACAAGAAGTGCAATACAAAAATAAAGGGAAGGTGCTGGAATATTGGCTTTAAGCTACCACCTCTCTCAGTATACACTAACGTCTAGCCGGGAGAAGTGTTAACTGTGGAAGCACTGAATATTCTGAGGTCTGAGGTCGTGGCGACCCCAGACATCAAGTAGTATGGGGGGGGCGAGTGCAGTTGCAGCCAGACCGGCGACCAATCAGCGAGGAGCCGGCAGCGATCAACAGGTAGTTTGGCGGTTTGAGTCTGAACAGGTGTCCCTGGCTGCATACGTTTTGCGCTCTGGCAAACCGGAGATGTTGTTGTCGTTGTTGGACATTTCTTCCCTAGTAATTATATATATTTGTTGCGACGTATTTGTGGAGGGAAGAGCAGGCTCAATCTCTTGAAGGAGATTATCGTCACAGTCATATTGTGATTATCGTCATATATATATATATATATATATATGTCGTACCTAGTAGCCAGAACTCACTTCTCAGCCTACTATTCAAGGCCCGATTTGCCTAATAAGCCAAATTTTCCTGAATTAATATATTTACTATAATTTTTTTCTTATGAAATGATAAAGCAACCCTTTTCTCTATGTATGAGGTCAATTTTTTTTTATTGGAGTTAAAATTAACGTAGATATATGACCGAACCTAACCAACCCTACCTAACCTATATTTATAGGTAAGGTTAGGTTAGGTAGCCAAAAAATGCTAGGTTAGGTTAGGTTAGGTAGGTTAGGTAGACGAAAAAACATTAATTCATGAAAACTTGGCTTATTAGGCAAATCGGGCCTTGAATAGTAGGCTGAGAAGTGCGTTCTGGCTATTAGGTACGACATATATATATATATATATATATATATATATATATATATATATATATATATATATATATATATATATATATATATATATATTTATTTATATATATATATATATATATATATATATATATATATATATATATATATATATATATATGTATGCTTTATTATGCATTTGATTGTTACAAGATATACATGGGTTGATACAAAAATAATAATGCAAAAAGGTGCTTAAAGGTTATGGATCTCTTGAAAAACACAACAATGGGAAACATTGATGAATGTCACAGACGGGTTCGATCATTGTTGCAAGTCAAACACTTCTTCGAATTCCTCCGAAGTTGGACTAGTGCCCAAGATGCAACAGGCATTTCCCCTCTGAATCGCAACACTGAGGCGCAGGAACAAGAAACTTTTTGCTCTCTGGTCTTTTGTAGCGCTGATCAATTTGTCCCCCAATTCCTTCAGGAACTTCAATGCACATTTTCCCCAGGAACCGAGGGTCTCCGAGCCGATCGGAACAAAGCTGTAGCAGTGTGCTAGACCTCTGTATTTAATAATTTTCTGTGATTCCCTGAAAGAAGCAGCACCACCGCTTTCACGTGTGCTGTAGTGGAGGTAGGTACTGGCCAGTGTGGCAGCGCACGTGTAGTCCCATACCACTTGCTTACCATCCTTCCAAGGTAGCAAGGTGACCCCATCAGGGCACTTCTGAGGGTCGTTAGGTCTGGATAAGTGTGGTTCTCTTTGTGCCGGGCAGCGGGCTGTGGCGAGGCTCCTCTTGATGATGTCGTTGACTTCTTCATGTCTTGCAATTTTACCCTGTGATTTACGACATACCAGACCATGACGACCATATTAGTCAGCCATCGCAGTTCCGCAGATGCACCTATGTTCGGTGAGAATGGGGGCGGCAAGGAGAAGGGCAACTCCAATGCGGAGAGCGTCATGACTGAGGCGAGTTCAAAAGGCTGCATTGCGCACAGCAAATAAAAAATCCCCAGCGTGGGGAGCTGTTACCGCTAGGAAGCGGGCTTTGTTTTCAGCATCAGCGTTGTCAATCATTGCTGTGACAGTCTTTTCCATTATGGGGCTATCCCAGTGGGCCTGCTTGTGGTCTTTTGGGACTTGTGGTCGGGGTTGAGGGTGTGTAATGGTGTCCCATTGTCTGGCTGCTTCGATGAACGTTTGATCATGAGTTCCCGCTGTCTCTCTCATACGCTCTGGTAGGATCTGCCCTACCAATTCGTTGGCTGCTGTACATGAGGATAAGAATGCTGGAAGTGCTACCTCATATATAAATATATATATATATATATATATATATATATATATATATATATATATATATATATATTTATATATATATATATATATATATATATATATATATATATATGTATATATATATATATATATATATATATATATATATATATATATATATATATATATATATATATATATATATATATATATATATGTCGTACCTAGTAGCCAGAACGCACTTCTCAGCCTACTATGCAAGGCCCGATTTGCCTAATAAGCCAAGTTTTCATGAATTAATTATTTTTCGACTACCTAACCTACCTAGCCTAACCTAACTTGTTTGGCTACCTAACCCAACCTAACCTATAGAGATAGGTTAGGTTAGGTTAGGTAGGGTTGGTTAGGTTCGGTCATATATCTACGTTAATTTGAACTTCAATAGAAAAAATTGACCTCATACATAATGAAATGGGTAGCTTTATCATTTTATATAAAAAAAATTGAGAAAATATATTAATTCAGGAAAACTTGGCTTATTAGGCAAATCGGGTCTTGCATAGTAGGCTAAGAAGTGCGTTCTGGCTACTAGGTACGACATATATATATATATATATATATATATATATATATATATATATATATATATATATATATATATATATATATATATATATATATATATATATATATATATATATATATATATATATATATATGTCGTACCTAGTAGCCAGAACGCACTTCTCAGCCTACTATGCAAGGCCCGATTTGCCTAATAAGCCAAGTTTTCATGAATTAATTGTTTTTTGACTACCTAACCTACCTAACCTTACCTAACCTAACATTTTCGGCTACCTAACATAACCTAACCTATAAAGATAGGTTAGGTTAGGTTAGGTAGGGTTGGTTAGGTTCGGTCATATATCTACGTTAATTTTAAATCCAATAAAAAAAATTGACCTCATACATAGAGAAAAGGGTTGCTTTATCATTTCATAAGAAAAAAATTATAGTAAATATATTAATTCACGAAAACTTGGCTTATTAGGCAAATCGGGCCTTGAATAGTAGGCTGAGAAGTGAGTTCTGGCTACTAGGTACGACATATATATATATGTATATATATATATATATATATATATATATATATATATATATATATATATATATATATATATATATATATATATATATATCTTGTATATCTTGTATATCTTGTATATCTATGTATATCTTGTAACCATCAAATATATATATGTATATATATATATATATATATATATATATATATATATATATATATATATATATATATTTATATATATATATATAATATATATATATATATATATATATATATATATATATATATATATATATATATATATATATATATATATATATTTAATATATAGTTAGTTGTAGCTTGTTGTGTTCTTCAAGAGATCCATAACCTTTAAGCACCTTTTTGCATTATTATTTTTGTATCAACCCATGTATATCTTGTAACCATCAAATGCATAATAAAGCACAAAAAATATTCAAGGAAGGGGGTGGTAGGAGAAAAGCACACAGAAACTGTATTGGAGGGGATCTAAACATTCCCTCTAATGCGTTATGCGTGGTTTCCTCCGAGGCTATGGGTCCCCCTTCTTCCAGCTAGAGGTGGTACTCCCTTCCCTATATATATATATATATATATATATATATATATATATATATATATATATATATATATATATATATATATATATGTCGTACTTAGTAGCCAGAACTCACTTTTTGGCCTACTATGCAAGGCCCGATTTGCCTAATAAGCCAAGTTTTCCTGAATTAATATATTTTTTCTAATTTTTTTCTTATGAAATGATAAAGCTACCCATTTCATTATGTATGAGGTCAATTTTTTTTTATTGGAGTTAAAATTAACGTAGATATATGACCGAACCTAACCAACCCTACCTAACCTAACCTAACCTATCTTTATAGGTTAGGTTTGGTTAGGTAGCCGAAAAAGTTACGTTAGGTTAGGTTAGGTAGGTTAGGTAGTCGAAAAACAATTAATTCATGAAAACTTGGCTTATTAGGCAAATCGGGCCTTGCATAGTAGGCTGAGAAGTGCGTTCTGGCTACTAGGTACGACATATATATATATATATATATATATATATATATATATATATATATATATATATATATATATATATATATATATATATATATATATTTATATATAAATATATATATATATATATATATATATATATATATATATATATATATATATATATATATATATATATATTTATATATATATGTCGTACCTAGTAGCCAGAACTCACTTCTCAGCCTACTATGCAAGGCCCGATTTGCCTAATAAGCCAAGTTTTCATGAATTAATGTTTTTTCGTCTACCTATCCTACCTAACCTAACCTAACCTAGCTTTTTTTGGCTACCTAACCTAACCTTACCTATATATATAGGTTAGGTTAGGTTAGGTAGGGTTGGTTAGGTTCGGTCATATATCTACGTTAATTTTAACTCCAATAAAAAAAAATGACCTCATACATAGTGAAAAGGGTAGCTTTATCATTTCATAAGAAAAAAATTATAGTAAATATATTAATTCAGGAAAACTTGGCTTATTAGGCAAATCGGGCCTTGAATAGTAGGCTGAGGAGTGAGTTCTGGCTACTAGGTACGACATATATATATATATATATATATATATGTCGTACCTAGTAGCCAGAACGCACTTCTCTGCCTACTATGCAAGGCCCGATTTGCCTAATAAGCCAAGTTTTCACGAATTAATTGTTTTTCGACTACCTAACCTACCTAACCTAACCTAACCTAACTTTTTCGGCTACCTAACCTAACCTAACCTATAAAAATAGGTTAGGTTAGGTTAGGTAGGGTTGGGTAGGTTCGGTCATATATCTACGTTAATTTTAACTCCAATAAAAAAAAATTGACCTCATACATAATCAAATGGGTAGCTTTATCATTTCATAAGAAAAAAATTAGAGAAAATATATTAATTCAGGAAAACTTGGCTTATTAGGCAAATCGGGCCTTGCATAGTAGGCTGATAAGTGCGTTCTGGCTACTTGGTACGACATATATATATATATATATATATATATATATATATATATATATATATATATATATATATATATATATATATATATATATATATATATATATTTATATATATATATATATATATATATATATATATATATATACTAATATATATATATATATATATATATATATATATATATATATATATATATATATATATATATATATATATATATATTTATATTATTAAATATGACCGAAAAAGTAAGATTAATAATTCTAACACGAATTTTCTCAATCTTTCGTACATTACGCTTCACTGTTGGAGGTAAATCAAAAATCACTTCTCCAAAATTCATTTTTATTTCTAGTCTGACGCGACACGGGCGCGTTTCGTAAAACTTATTACATTTTCAAAGACTTCACAAATACACAACTGATTAGAACTTACGTATCTCTGCTATTATATCTACATTTGAGTGAGGTGGGAGGGATGATGTGGCATATAGTGACGTGGCATTAACACAAGACAGAACATGAGGGGATATTAATAGGGTATTAAAAGTATCAACACAAGACAGAACAGAAACAATGGGTATTGAATAGAAGTGTTTGTAGAAAGCCTATTGGTCCATATTTCTTGATGCTTCTATATTGGAGCGGAGTCTTGAGGTGGGTAGAATATAGTTGTGCAATAATTGGCTGATTTTTGCACAATTATTGCACAACTATATTCTACCCACCTCAAGACTCCGCTCCAATATAGAAGCATCAAGAAATATGGACCAATAGGCTTTCTACAAACACTTCTATTCAATACCCATTGTTTCTGTTCTGTCTTGTGTTGATACTTTTAATACCCTATTAATATCCCCTCATGTTCTGTCTTGTGTTAATGCCACGTCACTATATGCCACATCATCCCTCCCACCTCACTCAAATGTAGATATAATAGCAGAGATACGTAAGTTCTAATCAGTTGTGTATTTGTGAAGTCTTTGAAAATGTAATAAGTTTTACGAAACGCGCCCGTGTCGCGTCAGACTAGAAATAAAAATGAATTTTGGAGAAGTGATTTTTGATTTACCTCCAACAGTGAAGCGTAATGTACGAAAGATTGAGAAAATTCGTGTTAGAATTATTAATCTTACTTTTTCGGTCATATTTAATAATATATGTCTACAGGAAAGACTGCTACCAAAATATACTAATATATATATATATATATATATATATATATATATATTTATTTATATATATATATATATATATATATATATATATATATATATATATATATATATATATATATATATATATATATATATATATATATATATAGTGCAGAGCTAAGGTTCGCGGTTTGGTAGCACCCAGGTCATGGGTCCCATCGTATGCATTGCTCCAATTGAATTTTTGTTATGATAAGAACTTAGAGGTTATATGAGAGCAGCAAGTATAGAAGGGAAAAGAAAAATTTGATAAACACCTCCCAAAAATACCTGATCAATTGGGCTGTGACTCATATATCAGGCTGCGAGCAGCTGAGTCTAACAGCCTGGTTTTCCAGGCTACCGTTCAGAAGCTTAGATGGTAGCCTGATATCTCCGATGCCCAATATCTAAACATATATTGGACATCGGAGACATTTATGGCAGTCTTGTGTTTAAATTATAATAAATTTCGGGACTAAGGCTGTTAATATATTGATATGCAATTATGTTAGAATAAGTGAATTTTTTTCTACCTTGTTGTAGGCATATTCTTGTGAAGCTAAACACATACTCCGGCCACCCTCCTGAAGCCTCCATCGACACCCATGAAGACAGGAGGAACACCGTCAGGGGCAGCACCAGCAGAGTCGTCAGGATGGCCGCCCACACCAGCGGCGTCAAGGGGAACACGAAGCCCCACGGGTCCACCTCCGGCCGACCTCGACCTCCAACAATAACACCAGATTCTGTTGCCATGGGCCACGTGAAGTCCACTGCCTGGGCTCGCGACGCACTGATGGCGATAGGACCAAGTCCAATGTCCGCCTCCTGCGTAAATGTGTTAGCGTATTATAATATTTTTTATAATTTTTCTTAACTTTTTTAATGGCTGTTAAATATTTATTACAGGTGTTTTTAACAAATTTCATATTTTGACTATTTTTATGTTATTTTATTTTAAATAATAATAATTTTCGAAGATGATGGCAAATTTAGCCCAGATCTTCAGGAACAGCTGCAATCTGAACGTTTAAAAGAGCAACACGGTTACACAAAAGGTCTCATCCCTCAATTGAGCCAAGCAGCTGGTTTAATTGAGGAATAACTTGCGTAATAATAATTACATAATAGTGTGGAGAGCAGATAAGTCGCCCACAAACCTCATACTCGCCCATAGTGTCTATTTCACGAAAATAAAAACTACCCTACAAGACATCGAAATTTAAGGCTATTACAAGAAACCCAACCACCAAGAATCATAAAGAACGTGTGAATTCTCATAGATGTAGCAAATGCTGAAATTACAGGCTTTAAATTCGAAAGTGTAGAGAGTGATTTTGAGCCATGTTACTTCTATAGTAATGTGAAGACCCACAAACCTTGCTACCTTCCCTTTGGTCTATAGTCTCTCAGATCCTCACATCTACTTATAAACTCGTAAGGAGACTAAACCAAATATCGCCGTACATCCCAACTACATTCTTCTTTAAATCTAGCAACGAATTCATCGCGCCCGTAAAATAAATGAACCCCGCAGGAACATAGCATCCCTGGCCGTTGAAAGTCTGCTCACGAATGTATTATTGATAGGTCTATCAACATTATACTGGACTACTCTTATCAACAAGAGCACCTCCGTGCACTCCAGGTACCTCGAGCAATTTTGTAGGACATGCTGAGGACCTGCAACACTCAAGCAGGTTGTAGATCTGTGCAGTGTTCAGTGCCCAGAAGGTATTTGTAGGCGGAGGGTGTGGCAATGGGGTCCCCATTGGGGGGCTTGTTCGTCAAGGCATTTATGTCGCATGTTCAGTCGTCCACCCTTCAGATGGATGGACTGAACCCCAGAATATACTGCAGATATGTCAAAAATACATTCTCATGAACAAATCCACAAGGGCCGTGACAAGGATTCGAACTTGCGTCCGGGAGCATCCCAGACATTGCCTTAATCGACTGAGCTACGACAGGGTAAAAGAGTTGAAACTGAAGTTCTACTGAATTTATTGGATCCCACAGCCTCTCCAAGGCACAAACCAGAGTTTTACACAACTTCCCCCTGCACTCGAGCTATGTCAATAGGCCGTTCTCCCTCTTCGCCCTGATATCATTACACACAGAAATCACACTAACGTGATGCATCAAATGAACAAATCCACAAGGACAAGCTCAGTCGATTAAGGCAGTGTCTGGGATGCTCCCGGACGCAGGTTCGAATCCTCGTCACGGCCCTTGTGGATTTGTTCATTTGATGCATCACGTTAGTGTGATTTCTGTGTGTACATTCTTATGTGTTGATTACGAAAATTGATTGGAGAGGCTTTGTAGTAAACATCCAGAAGTCAGGCTTAATGGTCACTTTAAAGAAAAGTGCTGAGAGCAGAATACCATTCCCCGATGATCAAGTGGATGGCACCTCAGGCAGATTCATCATAGACATGTATCGTAATCCGACTGATGCGGCAAATGTATGAGTGGTAAGAGCGAATGTACTGACAGGTGTCTTCAGAAAACTGCCATTACAGCATCTTTAGGCCGTGCAGGTCGTTTTTGGTCTTCCTGGCACCTCTTGCACCATGAACTGCAACGTATCTATTAAATAAGAAAAAAGCGAAGGTAGAAGGAACTTACCTCCCTGCTTACTATGCCAATCGTGCCAATCCATGTCCCGTTCTTCAGCTGGTATCCCCATTCATTGTCAGGAGGCATCACATACGTGATCCTAATGTAAAAAGATATACTGATTTTTAATTTCATTGCTAGATTTAAATTTTATTTAATTTAATTTATAAATATTTTTTCTATTAAAATGTCTTCTGTATTTTAATTTTAGATTTAATTCTTTATATATGAAAAATAGCACATAAACAGAACTTTGCATTGCCATTATTTATTATTATTATTATAACTATTATCATTATTATTATTGATAAAATCTGCAGGAGCCGTGATTAGGGTTTGAACCTATGAAGTGTGTGTTCCCCCCCCCCCCACACACACACACACGCTCAAGCGACAAGACAACACCATTATATAAAGATTACAACCTGGAGTTCTGCTGAACACACGAGGGTTTTCTGAGGCTTCAACTGATGCCGGACCAGGATTTCGACAGTCACACACAACGTCTATTGGTCCGACTTCAGTTGAAGACTCGGGAATCCCTCGTGTGTTCAGCAGAACTCCAGGTTGTAATCCTTATACCATGTCGTGGTCTAGTCGCTGGAGTGTGTGTGTAGGACCACCCACTGCATCGGTTCGAACCCTCATCGGCTCATGCAGATTTTCTCATTGATGCAGTCATGGTACTGTTCTTATTCTCTTTATATTAATAATAATAATAATAATAAAAATAATAATAATATTATTATTATTATTATTATTATTATTATTATTATTATTATTATTATTATTATTATTATCTAAGGTAATATTATTAACTAGCTGTACCCGCCACGCGTTGCTGTGGCTCAGTCTGGATAAATGGAAAAGAGAGAAAAGAGAAAGTGCACCTTTCTGATATGTTTAATTTTACAATGCTTGTGGGTATACAATACTTTTTGTTGTTCCATTGTCTGTGGAAATATAGAGATTGTCTGGTTTGCCGACTCTGGAACACACAACATATAATTGTCCATGTGAGAAGCAATCCGTGTCTTCATATAG
This sequence comes from Procambarus clarkii, assembly GCF_040958095.1. Taxonomy (NCBI): domain Eukaryota; kingdom Metazoa; phylum Arthropoda; class Malacostraca; order Decapoda; family Cambaridae; genus Procambarus; species Procambarus clarkii. The sequence goes on from NC_091177.1 coordinate 24,058,212, forward strand.
CGCGCACAATTCTAAAGATTGACCCTGAGCTGTGTTGATGGTTGTCTTGAGGTTATCTTGAGATGATTTTGTGGCTTAGCGTCCCCGTGGCCCGGTCCACGACCAGGCCTCCGTTTTGTTATCCTCCCCAGGAAGCAGCCCGTAGCAGCTGTCTAACTCCCAGGTTAGACAGCTAGCCTGGGAGTTTTACTGCTATGTAACAGGGGGGCATTTACAGCTAGGTAACAGAGGGGGGGGGCATGAGGGTGAAAGAAACTTTTTTGCCCATTTGTCTCCGCCTCCACCGGGGATCGAACCCGGAACCTCAGGACTACGAATACGAAGCGCTGTCCACTGAGATATCAGGCGCCCTGCAATGGTGATTTCAAACGCCAATCGAATTTGAAATTATAATCTTTTAAATTGAAATGGCATATCCGTTGGAATCATAAGAATGAGAGGAATGAGAACGTCTTCACCTTTGAAAAGTCGTGTAAAATTGTTGCTTCTACGACGTTGTTGATTATTTTTTTACTGCAAGCTGCGTTCCCTTGCAAAGCTTTGTCTTATTGATATCTCGCAACATGATAATTGGCACGCCGATTTTCAATTGCAGCTGCACGTGCAGTGGTATCCCTGGCAGATCCTGAATTCAAAAACTCTTTTGGATCATTAACCGTTTAATCTGCTTCCACAACAATGTCGACTGACTTGTATGTGACTGCCTCGCTTTGGATGTTAGACTGAATAATATTGTTAAGTTCGTAGACGTTTTCGTTATTGACCTCAAGAATAGCTCGTTCATTCAGCCAATCGTGATCCTTATAGTTGGTTTAAATGTTGGGAAATAGTTGTTCAACCAATTCTTCTTTTGATGTCACAAAATTGCAGAAATTATGAGGCAATGAAACTCGTCCTGAGGTCAGATCAACCGGCACGTTTCCGTTCCCAATTTTCAGAAAATAATGTGAGAATAACTCAGCTGATGGATCGTTTTCAGCTGGACTTGCACATTTATAGTTAATTTTATTGTCTTTCCATGACTCCACACAGTACAGCAGTTCAGGCAAGCATTTATTTCGTCCGCTGGTGTCGATCGAGGAATTACAGGTAATATTTTCCTGAAATCTCCTGCAAGCAATATTAATGTGTTCCCAAATGCTCTGATGTTGCTACGCAAATCTTGCAATGATCGATCAAGAGCCTCGAGCGATTTTTTGGAGTCCATTGTGCATTTTTCCCAAACAATAAGTTTGCATTTCTGCAATACTTTTCCCATGCCGGATGTTTTGGAAATGTTGCACGTGGGTGATTCCAATGAATTGCATGTTCAATGGCAATTTCAAAGTCAAATGAGCAGTTCTTCCACCTGGTAGCAATATTGCAGCTATTCTGTACGACGCAAGAGCCAAGGCTATGCCATTTTGGAATCGAATCGCTGCCAGAATCAATCTAATTTGGAAGGTTTTACCAGTTCCTCCTGGCGCATCTAAGAAGGTTTCACCAATCCCATTATTAACAATTTTAATTATTTGATAGTAAATGCTTTTTTGCTCAAACGTTTGCTTAGGAATATTTGATTGCACATACGACAACAGATCACCCGTGTTGTAATTTGGTACACGACGCAATTCTATAACGAACGAAGCAGCAGCAGATGAATTCGGTGATGTCATTCCTAGTTAAATGAGAACTCTGTTCACAATTTCTAAGCTAAAACCTCTAATCATTATCAACGCTTCGTTGTAGATTTCTGCTGTGAAAACCGTGTTCATATTTGAAATTTCCTTGCATATTCGATGGACAATATTTGAAGCCATGTGCGATTTATATTTCTCCCATAACTGTGTTGGAGATGAGAGAAGTCGGTCAATATGATTGCAAACAATGCACGAATTTGATTTTTCACTGAATGACAGAATGACAGAATGACACTTCTGAGTAACATAATCTTATATATGCTACACAATCTTTTCTCTGAATTCTGTTTCCCATGGTATTCCCATTAGGAAGTTCCTCATCTCGTCATATTTTCCTCTTCGGTAATTTAGTCTTTTTCCTTCCAATCCCGTGCTTAGATTGGTTATCCCTACTTCTATTAGATACTCAAATGTCAATACACTGTGGTCACTCATTCCTATAGGGGATTCAATTTGACTTCCCTTATTTCTGAGCCATTTAAGGTGAATATCAGGTCGAGTCTAGCTGGTTCGTCATTTCCTGTCATTCCTGTGGTTCCCCTTGACATGTTGGCTCAGAACGTTTCTTGTACTCACTTACAAAAGTTTAGCTCCCCATGTATCTTCACCTCTACGTGGGTCCCAATTCTTCCTGTCTATCTTTCCATTGTTGAAATCGCCCATTATTAAGGGTCTAGATCCATTCCTGCAGGTAACTGAAGCTGCTATCTCTATTATGTTATTGGTAGCCATGTTGTTTCTGTCGACCTCTTGTCTCGGTCTTCTGTCATTTAATGGAGGGTTGTAAATGACTGCCACTACTATCTTAGGTCCCCCCTATTGTCATAGTCACTGTTATGTAATCTCTGAATCCGTCGCAGCCTGGAATTTTCATCTCTTCAAAGCTCCAGTTCTTCCTTATCAGCAAAGCCACTCCTCCTCCTCCTCTCCTATCCCTCTCTTTTCTTACTATATAGTAGTCCTTTGGAAACACAGCGTTTATGACTCCTGATAATTTTGTTTCTGTGAGTCCTATTACATCTAAGTTTTCTTCCTGCACCCTTTCTGCCAGTTTACTTGCTTTGTTGGTAATCCCATTGATGTTTGATTACATTACCTTGAAGCTCACTTTTCTATATCCATTTTCACCCACCCTCCCCACTAGTGCAGGAAGCTGTTCCATGGGTATTGCTGCTCGGGTAGGCTCATTCTCCTGTGGGGTAGTTACCAGGGGTTCCGGGGAAGGTGGGGGTGGGGGTGTCATGCGCTGCTCACCTTGGCCTTGTGTTACATGAGGTTACAGTTAAACAGCGGGGGATCGTGCTACTGATCCTATAACCCCATGCCGTGGGACTTCACTCCCTCCACTAGAGTGTCACATATCAACCCAGGGAGCTCTCATAGTCATGCCTCAAGACCGGCCACCACTTGACCTTGGACCTAAGGGGGAGAGGAGAAGGCCCAGCCCACACTACTAAACTCAATCCTGCAGTATGTGACTTCCCCACCGGGCCTGCCCACCTATGAGTGCAGAGAATTTGCCGGACTTCCGGTCGTAGCCTCACTTCCACCTCTTATCTTCAGGTCACCAGCTGGGTAATTCCCTCAGCATCCCAGCAACGCTGTTATTTCGAATATAATATATTTACAGCAGCCTAGGACCGTACTATATGCTGCCAATACTAGAATTCGAATGTACAGTCATGTTGCCAACTCAGGGTCAATCTTTAGGGAATGCCAGTAACAGTGTTCAATTCTAATGTCAAGTTGCCAACAAAGGGTCTCTCTCTATGTCATGCCAGTAACAGTACAGTATAATCATGTTATTAATCACAGAGCTCAATGAGATGGAGGTTACACCAAAGGCAGTGATAAAATATTAAAAAGTTTACTCAAAGTAAACTACAACACACAAGATACATGTATGGATCTATGGAGATAATAGTAATAATGGTGACAGCTAGTTTTAAGGCGGCAGAGGCACACCCTCGCCCCTTCTCCTGTCAGTAAAAGCAGTTCCGCCGGACTGGATTTTAGGGATACAATCTATAATTATCCTGTCCATATTCTTACAGATCATCAACCATCAATTCCTTTGTTCAAGAATCCAGTTGGAAAGTTTGCTAGATATATGCTCACAATTCAAGAGTTCAACCCCACATTTGGTTATATCCCAGGAAAAGAAAATGTTGTAGCAGATGCTTTTTTCTCGACACGTAACTGCAATTCCTGTAAATTACCCAGCATTAGACACTACAGTAGTTTGGACAGAACACAGTCAAGACCCCATATGGGCACCTGTCATTAAGTTTTATGTAAAAAATGGTGAGAACCACTCAGAAACTGAATTTTAAGAATTGTCTCAAAGTTGAAAATCCTGTTCACACAGAAAAATGAAGGTAAACTTCTGGACAATATAGTAGTTTGAAATAATGTCATATCTTGTAAGTTTTAAGAAATATTGCTTGGCATTCGTACTCGAATATGTGAAAGTTGTAGTCAATTTGTGTTGAAATGAAGTCAAGAAAAAATAATTCCACAAAAAAACAAAATATAAGGATAATTATAATCGGTTAGGAGATATATAAGTACACTGTATATAAGTGATGAAGCTCTCATCTGGTTCCCATTCAGCAAAAACAACCTAAAGAGACAAAGAAAATAGAGTTTGAAATCTGTGTAAAAATGGGCTAAACAAAATTCAAAGTCACAACTTCTGCGACCTGTGGCTGGTTTACATGTTGTCCAATATCGTTCCAACTCCACACACGTAGTGATAGGTAAACGCTCCAAGATGTAAAAGCCGCAATAAAATAAAATAAGAAACATTGGAGAAAAAAAGAAAAAAAAGAAGACAAAAAGAATTCACATTCTGCCAAAGAAAATTTGAACATAAGAAATATGGGCAATGTATTTATATGATATTTAACAAAATACAGGAAAATAACATAATCACTCATTATTATTTTGCCCTCCAAGGGGGGAATCAACAATCCTAGAAGGCACCAGCTGCCTATCCACTTTGTGGACGCTTCTTCTTTCTACTTTTCTTCTTTGTACGTTGGACAGGTGCTTGTATCTCTTTATCATTACACTATCCATGAGTTCCACTAACTAGGTGTTATTCTAATCATAAGTACCAATGGGAATTTTTTTAATTCATATAAATTCCATTTCTTAACACATTGGGATGAAATTCTCACGATGCAGATGCCAATTAACGTTAGATTTGTTTACAATCTTATACTACATTTCAGATATGGACGAATATTTTGGAAGCTCTAGGCTACTTGATGCTTTGTTACGATGATTTTTCCCCGAGTGAAAAAATTTGTTGGTGCACAGTCCAAGCGGTGTCAGTAATAACGAACACCTGTCTTGGCATTTATTGTATTAACTAATCTTTTACATTTTAAGGTATTAAGTAAGCCACCGAGGTCCTTCAGAATCAATGTATTAGCTAGCCAGAGATTTGTTAATAAGGGACGTCTACTTGGTAGCATGTCCGAGCAGTGTCAGCCTTTTAATTGAGACGGCTGGAGATTAGCCAATTCCGAGGCAGCTAGGCCTCTGATGCCATTTCCCATAGAGCTGGTAGTGCCTGCTCTCAAATGGGCGCCGGCAGTGAGTACCCAAGCCTAAGGCAGGTAGTATCTCGGTGTGCTGGACCTATCTCATTACCTCACTTAATAAAGTCCTGTGAAGCAATCTAGTGTATTCTCTACAGTCCCAAGCAAGTAGCTTTCTTACTAACAAGTAACCAAGCCAAATATAAATAGATAGATAGATGCATCTATCTGATTATATATCCATCCACATATGTATATGGATGAATAGATTGACAGATAGATAGATAGATAGAGAGAAAGATAAAGGAGTAGAAAGATTATAAATAGGTGGATACATGGATAGATAGAAGGACGGATATATGGATATATAGATGGATAGACATATGGATGGATAGTTGCATGAATAGATGATTGATAGGTGCATGGATAGATGATAGATAAATGAAGGCCTAAATAGATGGTTGGATAGATTGATAGATGGTTAGATAGATAGACAGATGGGAGACAGAACGGCCTGGGCATGTGTTCGTAGTAAATCTTAGACTACTAGGTGGGCTAGTCATGTTTCCTACTGTTTAAGTATCTCAGGCAGAATATAAACGCACAAGCTCCAGAAAAATGCTAGTAAGAAGTTAGTCAGTGATAGAGTAATAACGATGTCGAATGATTCCAATTAAAAGATTTGGGTCTTACTTCATGGTTGGCTTCAAAATATGCAACTGTGGCTGTAGATTGAATGGCAAAGTACTGAGTCCCAAAACCCAGCCCCTGGCCCAGGAAACACACCAAGGTGGAAACACACAAAGTGTACCAACGTCCATACTATCACTAGCATTAATAACGTTCAGCACAGTTCCTACCACTCACTCCCTACCACTACTAACAGATAACCTCACATTTTAAATGTATTTCTGCAATCTCTAAAGAAGGTATGAATACCTACGTAAAATTTGTAGTGTCGGCTAAGATTTGAATCACTTTGGCAAAGACACTGAAGAACATGAGTTTCTTTCCTCCTGGTGCCTTAGGGTCGTCGACCATCACCGGTTTGTGAGTGGGAATAGAATGTGTCATTACCAGTAGGTTGGGCCCGGTGGCGAGCCTGGGGAAAGATGTCAGTCATGAAGTGGGAAAACATCACCCTGGTGTGGTCACCTGCCACAGCAAGACTTGCGTGGCATGCTGGCAAAAAGAAGAGCGCTGTATGCTATGACAATCATATCATATATAAAATAACATTTTAAAGTGAACTACAGCGCGTTTAATCTAATAAAAGAATGGCAAGAACAATGATTGTTAAAATTTTATACTTTCCAGAGAATAAATTAATTTTTTTTAGGAACCAAATAATAAGGAGAACTGCAGAGCATCTATTGGCCCATGCGAAGCAAGTGTTATTTATATACACCCAGGCTCATTCGTATATAAATAGAAACAAGAAAACATTCAAAATATAGTCAGGAACATACTTGACACTGGTTAGAAATATTGATTGATCCTTAAAGAGAAGTGTGATAATAATAATAATAATAATAATAATAATAATAATAATAATAATAATAATAATAATAATAATAATAATAATAATAATAATATTGCTAATAATAATACACAGACAAATCACACTAACGATATATATATATATATATATATATATATATATATATATATATATATATATATATATATATATATATATATATATATATATATATATATATATATATGTATATATATATATATATATATATATATATATATATATATATATATATATATATGTATATATATATATATATATATATATATATATATATATATATATATATATATATATATATATATATATATATATATATATATATATATATATGTCGTACCTAGTAGCCAGAACGCACTTCTCAGCCTACTATGCAAGGCCCGACCCTAATAAGTTTTTATGAATTAATGTTTATTCGACTACCTAACCTACCTAACCTAACCTAACCTAACTTTTTTGGCTACCTAACCTAACCTAACCTATAAAGATAGGATAGGTTAGGTTAGGTAGGGTTGGTTAGGTTCGGTCATATATCTATGTTAATTTTAACTCCATTAAAAAAAAATTGACCTCATACATAAGTAAATGGGTAGCTTTATCATTTCATAAGAAACAAATTAGAGAAAATATATTAATTCAGTAAAACTTGGCTTATTAGGAAAATCGGGCCTTGCATAGTAGGCTGAGAAGTGCGTTCTGGCTACTAGGTACGACATATATATATATATATATATATATATATATATATATATATATATATATATATATATATATATATATATATATATATATATATATATATATATATATATATATATATGTGTGTGTGTGTATATCACGAAAATAAACACGTGATTAAGAATGTGACAATGTCAGACCACGGTGGAATATATATATATATATATATATATATATATATATATATATATATATATATATATATATATATATATATATATATATATGTCGTACCTAGTAGCCAGAACGCACTTCTCGGCCTACTATGCAAGGCCCAATTTGCCTAATAAGCCAAGTTTTCATGAATTAATCGTTTTTCGACTACCTAACCTAACCTAACCTAACTTTTTCAGCTACCTAACCTAACCTAACCTGTAAAGATAGGTTAGGTTAGGTTAGGTAGGGTTGGTTAGGTTCGGTCATATATCTATGTTAATTTTAATTCCAATAAAAAAAAATTGACCACATACATAATGAAATGGGTAGCTTTATCATTTCATAAGACAAAAATTATAGAAAATATATTAATTCAGGAAAACAAAGCTTATTAGGCAAATCGGGCCTTGCATAGTAGGCCGAGAAGTGCGTTCTGGCTACTAGGTACGACATATGTGTATATATATATATATATATATATATAGTCAGGAACATACTTGACACTGGTTAGAAATATATCTACGTTAATTTTAACTCCAATAAAATAAAATTGACCTCATACATAATGAAATGGGTAGCTTTATCATTTCATAAGAAAAAAATTAGAGAAAATATATTAATTCAGGAAAACTTGGCTTATTAGGCAAATTGGGCCTTGCATAGTAGGCTGAGAAGTGCGTTCTGGCTACTAGGTACGACATATATATATATATATATATATATATATATATATATATATATATATATATATATATATATATATATATATATGTCGTACCTAGTAGCCAGAACTCACTTCTCAGCCTACTATGCAAGGCCCGATTTGCCTAATAAGCCAAGTTTTCATGAATTAATTGTTTTTCGACTACCAAACCTACCTAACCTAACCTAACCTAACATTTTCGGCTACCTAACCTAACCTAACCTATAAAGATAAGTTAGGTTAGGTTAGGTAGGGTTGGTTAGGTTCGGTCATATATCTACGTTAATTTTAACTCCAATAAAAAAAAATTGACCTCATACATAATGAAATGGGTAGCTTTATCATTTCATAAGAAAAAAATTAGAGAAAATATATTATTTCAGGAAAACTTGGCTTATTAGGCAAATCGGGCCTTGCATAGTAGGCTGAGTAGTGAGTTCTGGCTACTAGGTACGACATATATATATATGTCGTACCTAGTAGCCAGAACTCACTTCTCAGCCTACTATGCAAGGCCAAATTTGCCTAGTAAGCCAAGTTTTCATGAATTAATTGTTTTTCGACTACCTAACCTACCTAACCTAACCTAACCTAACTTTTTCGGCTACCTAACCAAACCTAACCTATAAAGATAGGTTAGGTTAGGTTAGGTAGGGTTGGTTAAGTTCGGTCATATATCTACGTTAATTTTAACTCCAATAAAAAAAAATTGACCTCATACATAATGAAATGGGTAGCTTTATCATTTCATAAGAAAAAAATTAGAAAAAATATATTAATTCAGGAAAACTTGGCTTATTAGGCAAATCGGGCCTTGAATAGTAGGCCAAAAAGTGAGTTCTGGCTACTAGGTACGACATATATATATATATATATATATATATATATATATATATATGTCGTACCTAATAGCCAGAACGCACTTTTCAGCCAACTATGCATGGCCCAATTTGCCTAATAAGCCAAGTTTTCATGAATTATTGTTTTTTCGACTACCTAACCTACCTAACCTACCCTAACCTAACTTTTTCTGCTACCTAACCTAACCTAACCGATAGAGATAGGTTAGGTTAGGTTAGGTAGGGTTGGTTAGGTTCGGTCATATATCTACGTTAATTTTAACTCCAATAAAAACAAATTGACCTCATACATAATGAAATGGGTAGCTTTATCATTTCATGAGAAAAAAATTTGAGAAAATATATTAATTCAGGAAAACTTGGCTTATTAGGCAAATCGGGCCTTGCATAGTAGGCCAAAAAGTGCGTTCTGGCTACTAGGTACGACATATATATATATATATATATATATATATATATATATATATATATATATATATATATATATATATATATATATATATATATATATATATATATATATATATATATATATATATGTCGTACCTAGTAGCCACAACGCAGTTCTCAGGCTACTATGCAAAGCTAGATTTGCCTAATAAGCCAAGTTTTCCTGAATTAATATATTTTCTCTATTTCTTTTCTTATGATATGATAAAGCTACACATTTCATTATGTATCAGGTCAATTTTTTTTATTGGAGTTAAAATTAACGTAGATATATGACCGAACCTAACCAACCCTACCTAACCTAACATATCTTTATAGGTTAGGTTAGGTTAGGTAGCCGAAAAAGTTAGGTTAGGTTAGGTTAGGTAGTCGCAAAATAATTAATTCATGAAAACTTGGCTTATTAGGCAAATCGGGCCTTGCATAGTAGGCAGAGAAGTGCGTTCTGGCTACTAGGTACGACATATGTATATATATATATATATATATATATATATATATATATATATATATATATATATATATATATATATATATATATATATATATATATATATATATATATATACATATGTCGTACCTAGTAGCCAGAACGCACTTCTCTGCCTACTATGCAAGGCCCGATTTGCCTAATAAGCCAAGTTTTCATGAATTAATTATTTTGCGACTACCTAACCTAACCTAACCTAACTTTTTCGGCTACCTAACCTAACCTAACCTATAAAGATATGTTAGGTTAGGTAGGGTTGGTTAGGTTCGGTCATATATCTACGTTAATTTTAACTCCAATAAAAAAAATTGACCTGATACATAATGAAATGTGTAGCTTTATCATATCATAAGAAAAGAAATAGAGAAAATATATTAATTCAGGAAAACTTGGCTTATTAGGCAAATCTAGCTTTGCATAGTAGCCTGAGAACTGCGTTGTGGCTACTAGGTACGACATATATATATATATATATATATATATATATATATATATATATATATATATATATATATATATGTCGTACCTAGTAGCCAGAACGCACTTCTCAGCCTACTATGCATGGCCCAATTTGCCTAATAAGCCAAGTTTTCCTGAATTAATATATTTTCTCTAATTTTTTTCTTATGAAATGATAAAGCTACCCATTTCATTATGTATGAGGTCAATTTTATTTTATTGGAGTTAAAATTAACGTAGATATATGGCCGAACCTAACCAACCCTACCTAACCTAACCTAACCTATCTTTATAGATTAGGTTAGGTTAGGTAGCCGAAAAAGTTAGGTTAGGTTAGGTTAGGTAGCCGAAAAAGCATTATTTTATGAAAACTTGGCTTATTAGGCAAATTGGGCCTTGCATAGTAGGCTGAGAAGTGTGTTCTGGCTACTAGGTACGACATATATATATATATATATATATATATATATATATATATATATATATATATATATCACTTCCTTATGTCCGGTCGTGATGGTCAAGCGGATTAAGGCGTCCTGTAGATACCAGTTGCGTTGCTCCTGGCAGTATGGGTTCGAGTCACTTCTGGGGTGTGAGTTTTCAGTCGCATATAGTCCTGGGGACCATTCAGGCTTGTTCGCATATATATATATATATATATATATATATATATATATATATATATATATATATATATATATATATATACATATATATAAATATATATATATATATATATATATATATACATATATATAAATATATATATATATATATATATATATATATATATATATATATATATATATATATATATATATGTCGTACCTAGTAGCCAGAACTCACTTCTCAGCCTACTATTCAAGGCCCGATTTGCCTAATAAGCCAAGTTTTCCTGAATTAATATATTTACTATAATTTTTTTCTGATGAAATGATAAAGCAACCCTTTTCTCTATGAATGAGGTCAATTTTTTTTTATTGGAGTTAAAATTAACGTAGATATATGACCGAACCTAACCAACCCTACCTAACCTAACCTAACCTATATTTATAGGTAAGGTTAGGTTAGGTAGCCAAAAAAAGCTAGGTTAGGTTAGGTTAGGTAGGTTAGGTAAACGAAAAAACATTAATTCATGAAAACTTGGCTTATTAGGCAAATCGGGCCTTGAATAGTAGGCTGAGAAGTGCGTTCTGGCTATTAGGTACGACATATATATATATACATATATATATATATATATATATATATATATATATATATATATATGTATATATATATATGTCGTACCTAGTAGCCAGAACGCACTTCTCAGCCTACTATGCAAGGCCCGATTTGCCAAATAAGCCAAGTTTTCATGAAATAACTGTTTTTCGACTACCTAACCTACCTAACCTAACTTTTTCGGCTACCTAACCGAACCTAACCTATAGAGATAGGTTTGGTTAGGTTAGGTAGGGTTGGTTAGGTTCGGTCATATAGCTACGTTAATTTTAATTCCAATAATAAAAAATTGACCTCATACATAATGAAATGGGTAGCTTTATCATTTCATAAGAAAAAAAATTGAGAAAATATATTAATTCATGAAAACTTGGCTTATTAGGCAAATCGGGCCTTGCATAGTAGGCTCAGAAGTGCGTTCTGGCTACTAGGTATGACATATATATATATATATATATATATATATATATATATATATATATATATATATATATATATATATATATATATATATATATATATATATATATATATATATATATATATATGCAATTGACGATCACAAAACACTGATCATTTTATGCGGAAAATCCACAGAGAAATATGAAATGAGGTGAACGTTTCGGCTTGTTAAAGCCTTTGTCAACACCAGACTGACTAAGGAGAAGGGAGAAGGGGGGAGGATATATAGGCCGACACCTGACCAACCCATCCCTAGGAAAGAATTAACCAAAACCAGGTATAGCTTAGCTTAGAATGGTCAAAGAGGAATAAGCGGTCAGAGAATAAGGATGAAAGATTAAAGAATAGCCTCATGAACACACAATATATGAATATACAAATATAATGAGACATTGTAAGCCTTTCTATCAGAGTGGTTTCTTAAACTGTTGTGCAATATTATAACTTAAAAATGGATCAAGTTTGTACATTCCAGTACTAATATTAAGAAGCTTTGGACACTGACTGATTAGAGCAGACTCAATCAAATTCCGTTCCACGAAATCCCCACAATTGGTAATGCTTTTTGCCCCATTCCAGTTAATATTGTGATCGCATAAACTCGTATGTAGATACAATGCATTAGACGTTTGGGCAGTTCTAATACTATAAGCATGTTGTGACAACCGCAATTGTAAGGACTTTCCTGTTTGTCCAAGGTACACAGAAACACAATCATTGCAGAGAATCGAATACACACAACCTGCTGTATCAGGGGAGTTTTTTTTTATTAAATTGGATTTGATCGTACTATTAGTGAACACCAAATTTATATTAAGTTTCTTAAAAGTCAGAGACAATTTTTCAAGTCCACTCGCATAAGGTACCACTAATGAGTTAATAATTTTTGGTTTCGTCTTAGGGACGTGATTATAAAACATACGCTTGGCCTGTTCAAACGAGAAATCCAAAAACCTCTTAGGATATTGTAAACTCTTCCCAATTTCATATATTTTAGCAATCTCTTCATCAAAAAACTCAGGGCTGCAAACCCTCAAAGCTCGTAGAAACATTCCTGAAAATACTGCCTGTTTAACTTTACTATGATGATTCAAATAAAAATGAACATACGACCCTACGATGGTAGGTTTCCTATACACATTAAATTTGAACTTTCTAGTGATTCTATGAATCATAATGACCAAAAACGGAAGAGTACCATTCTCCTCAGTCTCACAAGTGAATTTTATTGAAGGTACCAAAGAATTGAGTTCATTAAGAAAAACTATCTGTTCTTTGTCGCACGGCCATAAGCACAAAGTATCATCAACATACCTAAACCAAACTACATTAGCCGGGATAATCCTGGATCAGATTTTTGTTTCAAAGAATTCCATATACAAATTGCTTAAAACTGGGGAAAGGGGATTGCCCATCGCCATACCAAATGTTTGTTTGAAAAATTTTCCATTAAAACTAAAATAATTGTCTTTTATACACAATTTGATAAGTTCCAATACTTTATTGGTCTGCAAGCTCAAATTTTATTTAGGCAGTTCCTCACGTAGAAATTCTAACAGATCATCAACAGAAACTTTAGTGAATAAAGAGGTCACATCGAAACTTATAAGTTTAAAATCAAAATTTAAATTCAGTGTGGATAGCTTATTAACTAAGTCCACATTGTTTGTCAAGTGTGAGTTGGAAATAGTACCAACTATAGGGGACAAAACTTTGACTAACCACTTAGAGACTTTATAAGCCGCCGAACCAATTGAACTAATAATCGGCCTTGCCGGATTATATGGCGTATGAGTTTTTATAAGACCATACATGTAAGGAACAGAGGGGGATCGACTTGTTAGCCTAGATATCAACTCTTTATCGCCTTTACACACAGTTTTAAGAGTTTTGTTAAAATGTGCAATCACTTTTTCAGTAGGATCTCTGTTAACCAATAGATAAGTATCCCTGTCTTCCAAGAGTAACTCTATTTTTCGGACATAGTCATCTTTATTCATAATAACTACTGCATTTGACTTATCAGCCTTGGTAATATGTAATGAAATATCTTTTTTGAGATTTTTGAACGCATGAACAAATCGACTTGGACAATTAGGAACAGAATTGTTAAGTAAAACGCCATACATCATAACTTTGCACACATTAATATCTTCATCTGAGACATTGCTATACTTTTCGAGATTGCTGAAACCTTTGGCAATATCTACATAATTGACTGTTCCGTTAGATGTGGCAAAGCTCAGGCCATATCCTAATGCTGTAATCGTGTCATTATCAAGCTGTCTATCCGAGAGGTTTATAACAAAATCCCGGTTGGAGTGTTTATTCCAGTCACTTTGTTGAAAAAGTTTCTTTAATTTGAAATCAAGTTTAGTACTCACCTTTCCGCAGGTAGACCTCAAAGTAGTATAACAGTAATCCATCATACAACGGTTCCACTCAGGCGGAATGGCTTGGAGAAAAGCGTACTTACAGTTATTCACAACTTTAAAACATTCACGAACTTCAAATTTAAGTAAATCGATGTTTTTCATAAGCACTATGCGGGGTATCTCATGAAACGGCTGATCTGACCATTTAAGAACGCTGTTGGGTAATAATGAACGGGGAAGCACTTGTTCACTGAGGCATTTTCGAAGAAAACGAAGACGAATTTTTAAGGAATGAGATTTCACTAAAGCAGAACGAAGTTTAGTAACAAAAGGTTTAAGGGAAGGGTAGAGAGAGGAGAAGGCAAGAAACTGGCACGTGGTATCCATTGATGCAACTGACGATCACAAAAAACTGATCATTTTATGAGGAAAATCCACAGAGAAATATGAAATGAGGTGAACGTTTCGGCTTGTTAAAGCCTTTGTCAACACCAGACTGACTAAGGAGAAGGGAGAAGGGGGGAGGATATATAGGCCGACACCTGACCAACAGATCCCTATAATCATCATCCCTATAAACCCATCACCTGACCAACCCAAAACCAGCTACACCTGGTTTTGGTTAATTCTTTCCTAGGGATGGGGTGGTCAGGTGTCGGCCTATATATCCTCCCCCCTTCTCCCTTCTCCTTCACCATTTGGTCACCATTTGGTCCGGGAGACACCTCCCGTCACGCAGGGTGCAGTCGCACCTCCACAGATCTCCAGTATCAGCTCTTGATACTGGTAATGGCTCAAAAGGGCCACCACTTACGGGCTATTCATGCCCGTGCCACCTCTTGGGTGGCTTAATCTTCATCAATCAATCAATCCCTTCTCTTTAGTCAGTCTGGTGTTGACAAAGGCTTTAACAAGCCGAAACGTTCACCTCATTTCATATTTCTCTGTGGATTTTCCGCATATATATATATATATATATATATATATATATATATATATATATATATATATATATATATATATATATATATATATGTATATATATATATATATATAAACACATATATATATATATATATACATATGTGTGTGTGTATATCACGAAAATAAACACGTGATTGAAAAATGTGACAATGTCAGACCACGGAGGAAAAATGAAACAGGAATTTCCTTAAGTACTTTCGTATATTAATACATCTTCAGAAGGAGTCTGAAGATGAAGAAGTCCGTGGTCTGACATTGTCATATATATATATATATATATATATATATATATATATATATATATATATATATATATATATATATATATATATATAACTGAAAACTCACACCCCAGAAGTGACTCGAACCCATACTCCCAGAAGCAACGCAACTGGTATGTACAAGACGCCTTAATCCACTTGACCATCACGACCGGACATAATGAGGTGATAGCCGAGGCTATTTGAACCACCCCACCGCCGGCACTCGGATAGTAATCTTGGGCATAGCATTTTACCAAATCACCTCATTCTTTGGGGCACACGTGAGGAACACAAATGCGAACAAGCCTGAATGGTCCCCAGGACAATATGCAACTGAAAACTCACACCCCAGAAGTGACTCGAACCCATACTCCCAGAAGCAACGCAACTGGTATGTACAAGACGCCTTAATCCACTTGACCATCACGACCGGACATAATGAGTGATAGCCGAGGCTATTTGAACCACCCCACCGCCGGCACTCGGATAGTAATCTTGGGCATAGCATTTTACCAAATCACCACATTCTTTGGGGCACACGTGAGGAACACAAATGCGAACAAGCCTGAATGGTCCCCAGGACAATATGCAACTGAAAACTCACACCCCAGAAGTGACTCGAACCCATACTCCCAGAAGCAACGCAACTGTTATGTACAAGACGCCTTAATCCACTTGACCATCACGACCGGACATAATGAGGAGATAGCCGAGGCTATTTGAACCACCCCACCGCCGGCACTCGGATAGTAATCTTGGGCATAGCATTTTACCAAATCACCTCATTCTTTGGGGCACACGTGAGGAACACAAATGCGAACAAGCCTGAATGGTCCCCAGGACAATATGCAACTGAAAACTCACACCCCAGAAGTGACTCGAACCCATACTCCCAGAAGCAACGCAACTGGTATGTACAAGACGCCTTAATCCACTTGACCATCACGACCGGACATAATGAGGTGATAGCCGAGGCTATTTGAACCACCCCACCGCCGGCACTCGGATAGTAATCTTGGGCATAGCATTTTACCAAATCATCTCATTCTTTGGGGCACACGTGAGGAACACAAATGCGAACAAGCCTGAATGGTCCCCAGGACAATATGCAACTGAAAACTCACACCCCAGAAGTGACTCGAACCCATACTCCCAGAAGCAACGCAACTGGTATGTACAAGACGCCTTAATCCACTTGACCATCACGACCAGACATAATGCATATTGTCTGTTGCATATTGTCCTGGGGACCATTCAGGTTTGTTCGCATTTGTGTTCCTCACGTGTGCCCCAAAGAATGAGGTGATTTGGTAAAATGCTATGCCCAAGATTACTATCCGAGTGCCGGCGGTGGGGTGGTTCAAATAGCCTCGGCTATCACCTCATTATGTCCGGTCGTGATGGTCAAGTGGATTAAGGCGTCTTGTACATACCAGTTGCGTTGCTTCTGGGAGTATGGGTTCGAGTCACTTCTGGGGTGTGAGTTTTCAGTTGCATATTGTCCTGGGGACCATTAAGGCTTGTTCGCATTTGTGTTCCTCACGTGTGCCCCAAAGAATGAGGTGATTTGGTAAAATGCTATGCCCAAGATTACTATCCGAGTGCCGGCGGTGGGGTGGTTCAAATAGCCTCGGCTATCACCTCATTATGTCCGGTCGTGATGGTCAAGTGGATTAAGGCGTCTTGTACATACCAGTTGCGTTGCTTCTGGGAGTATGGGTTCGAGTCACTTCTGGGGTGTGAGTTTTCAGTTGCATATTGTCCTGGGGACCATTCAGGCTTGTTCGCATATATATATATATATATATATATATATATATATATATATATATATATATATATATATATATATATATATATATATATATATATACATATATATACATATATATATATATGTATGTCGTACCTAGTAGCCAGAGCGCACTTCTCGGCCCGATTTGCATGGTGATTTGATACATGGCCCGATTTGCCTAATAAACCAAGTTTTCCTGAATTAATATATTTTCTCTAATTTTTTTCTTATGAAATGATAAAGCTACCCATTTCATTATGTATGAGATCATTTTTTTTATTGATGTTAAAATTAACGTAGATATATGACCGAACCTAACCAACCCTACCTAACCTAACCTATCTTTATAGGTTAGGTTAGGTTAGGTAGCAGAAAAAGGTAGGTTAGGTTAGGTAGGTTAGGTAGCCGAAAAAACATTAATTCATGAAAACTTGGCTTATTAGGCACATCGGGCCTTGCATAGTAGGCTGAGAAGTGCGCTCTGGCTACTAGGTACGACATATGTCTATATATATATATATATATATATATATATATATATATATATATATATATATATATATATATATATATATATATATATATATATATATATATATATATATATATATATATATATATTCATTATATATATAAATATATTCATATATATATATATAAACGCTTATCCAAGTCCTGGGGACCATTCAGGCTTGTTCACATTTGTGTTCCTCACGTGTTACCCCAAAGAATGAGGTGATTTGATAAAATACTATTTTGAGCGACCAAAATATTTGGTCGTTCTTGTAAACTTGTTCCGTGAGGAGGATTTCCCGCCGCTCCCTCTGGAGGAGGACTCCGGGGGTGAGGAGGTGAGCGTCCCGTTCGCTGCTGAGGCTCCCCCAGTGTCACCCGACGTTCCCCCGGTTGTCACAGACCCTTCTCCGGGTGTTGCGGTGCCATCGGATGTTCCTCCTGACCATGTCTCTGGCAATTCTGTTCCCATGGACCTTCCTCTTGATCCCTGTGGAGCGTCGCTGTCGGCTTCCTCGTCTTCGGCTGTGGACCCTGGCCCTGCGTCCTCTCCTCGGGTTCCTCCTGTGCTGGGTGCTGGGGTGGCTGTGGAACCTCCTATTGTGTGTGGTCCGATTCCCCCTGTGGTAGAGGCTGCTGCCTTTCTGCGACGGGCGTCGGTTCGCCCGGTTCGTGAGGCCCGTGGTTCTGAGTCCCCCTCCGGCTGTGAGGATGTGCGGCCAGTGCCCAAGCGTTCCAGGCGTTCTTCAACTGCTTGGGCTGATGCGGAGGACTACGACGCAGGTGGAGCTTCGGGAGATGATGTGGCGACTCCGGGTGCTTCGCGCTCTACGACGCTGGTGGTGGCTGACGTCCATGTGTCTGCTGTTGACGATGTTTGTACCTATGATTTACCTCCTGTTCTCTCTCCTGCAGAAGGTTCTCCGCAGTGGGGGGTGGTCGCTCCTACTGACGTGGATGGTGAGAGTTCTGGTGCGCGCCGAGGCATCAAGCTGGTACTGAAGAAGGATGCCAAGCGTGGGGGGATCCCGGCAGGAACAACGTCCGGTGGTTGACGTGGAGCACTGTGAGGCGGCCGAGGAGGCTCCCAGTGCACTGCCCATTGCCCGGCCTCGTGGGAAGGAGCCCTTCCCTCTCATCTTGGCCTCCGGAGTGGCGCATGATGCGCAGCATCCTTTGCAGTTTGACATTATTGACCGCGTGCATCCTGTTCCGTGGTGCCCTTCTTCCATCTGGGTACAGCGGGCTCGGTGTTTTGTTGTGGGTGTGCCGGAGTTAATGCCTGATCCTCGTACTGTTAATACTGTACCTGTTCCGAATGACGTAATGTTACTGTGGGAGGCGTATTGTGTTCGATTCCCTGCGGCGGTGTGGCCGGATAAGTATGAACACTTTGAGTAGTCTGTGTGCTTGCTGTGTCCTGTGGTTAATTGCAATGTGGTGTACCTATTGTGCGCCTTTCTGGCCGGTGTTGTTGTTTTTTTGTTGTATTTATCATATTTCCGTTACCCTTCTGTCCGGTGTTGTGTTTCATTGTGTTTATGCTCCTTGTTGTGTTTTTGTTGTCGGCCCTTCGGGCCGGTATTTAGTGTATTTGTGTTACTTTGTATTAACTTGCTTTGTGCTTCTGTATTTTTTTGTTGTCTGATTGTTTGTTATTAGTTTATTATTTTATTGTATTTATTCGCATGTTCGCATGTAAAAATAAACAAAAAAAATAAAAATAAAATTAGCAAGGTTTTACCAGTTCCTCCTGGCGCATCTAAGAAGATTTCTCCAATCCCATTATTGACAATTTGAATTATTTGATCGTAAATACTTTTATGCTCAAGTGTTAGCTAAGGAATATTTGATTGCTCATTCAACAACAGATCACCCATGTTGTAATTTTGTTCACGACGCAATTCTGCAACGAACGAAGCAGCAGCAGATCGATTCGGTAATGTCATTCCAAATTGAATGAGAACTTTGTTCGCGATTTCTAAGCACAAATCTTCACTTATTATCAACGCTTCGTTGTAGATTTCTGATGTGAAATCCATGTTCCTTATTGAAATTTCCTTGTGTATTCGAAGGACAATATCTGAAGCCATGTGCGATTTATATTTCTCCTATAACTCTGATGGAGATGGAGAGCAGCCGGTCAATATGATTGCAAACAATGCACGAATTTGATTTGGATGTGGCGTGTTTGACGCATAATTAATGCATACATCTCAGTGTCTGTCGTTCGCCAATTAATTCAGAACTTGACAGGCACTACGGAAAGTGGCATGTGTGACGCCGTTTGACAAATCTCAATTGCTGGAAAGACGTTGGACGGGGCACATTAACCAACAGCACACGAAGAAATAAGGATTCATTTTAATTGGGATGCAGGGTGTACAATCTGCCTATCTTAGATTGTTTGAATATGCAAGGTGGTCTATCGACTCGCTCTCGTCGTTTACGTCTCTCAAATTAATTTTCTACTCGCATTCCATATGTAATACATAGCCACTTGCGAATACAGCAGTGTTTTCGCAAACGAGTCATTCTGACATAACGTGAAGAAAGCAGTTAACATTGTTGCCGGTGGATTCGTGGCTATTTCTTACCCATTTCCAACTGTGAAATAAATGCGTTGGCCATTTTCTTGTTTTCAAAACAAAAATAAAAAATACTAACTAAATATTTCAATATCAAATAATATCACACAAAAGAATTAAATCAAAATTAAAATAAATCGAAATCTATGTAAGTTCAATTTATCAATGCAATTGGAAACATTGGAATGGAATTGTAACAAATTTAGTATTGCGTTTGTAGCTTTACATGCAACAGATGGCGCGGTTTAAAAGCAAAAAAAAAACATGTTTTTTCCATCCAAAGACGTGACATATTTATATAGTATGTATATAAAACCCGCTCGGAGTCAAAGGGAACGTTATGTGAAAATTTCAAAACAATCGGCGAAGAAATTTCGGAGATTACCTATTTTGAACAAACGAACATTTCCATTTTTATTTATATTAACGATAAATAGCGTGAGTTGCTCTTACGTGCAACAGATGGTGTTGTTTCTTAAACAAAGAATATTTTTACCTGTCACAGGTGGCATCTATATTTATACTTACGAAATGAACGGTATAATAAACAATACTGCGCAATTCCAACGCAATATCACACAAAATAATGAAATCAAATCGAAAATAAATGCTAATATATGAAAATTAAATTTATCAATGCAATCGGAATCTTTGAAATGGAATCTTAATATATTTAGTATAGTGTGTGTGATGCTATTACGTGCAACAGATGGCACTGTTTAAAAAAAAAGCATGTTTCTACCTGTCACAGGTGTGGCATCTATGTAGTAAGTACATAAAAATATGCGTGTATTCAAATGGAACGTTGTGTCAATATTTCAAAGCAATTGGTGAAGAACTTTCGGAGATTAAAGATTGTGTTGTTCTTACACTCAACAGATGGCGCTGTTTTTCAGAAACCGCATGTTTTTTCCTGTCAAAGGTGAGGCATTTATATATTAGGTGTATAAAAACACGCACCTGTACGAATGCAACGTTGTGTTAGAATTTCAAAGCAATCAGTAAAGAGGTTTCGAAGATTTCCCTCACAAGAAAAACATGAAAAACACAGTTTTTCAAACAATCATATTTTTTTACCTTCACAGACATGACATCTATATAGTATGTATATAAAAAAAAACCGCTCAGATGCAAACATAACGATGTGTGAAAATTTCAAAGCAATTGGTTAAGATCTTTCGGAGATTAGCGATTTTGAACAAACGAACATTTCCATTTATATATATATATATATATATATATATATATATATATATATATATATATATATATATATATATATATATATATATATATATATATATATATATATGTCGTACCTAATAGCCAGAACGCACTTCTCAGCCTACTATGCAAGGCCCGATTTGCCTAATAAGCCAAGTTTTCATGAATTAATGTTTTTTAGACTACCTAACCTACCTAACCTAACCTAACCTACCTTTATCGGCAACCTAACCCAACCTAACCTATGAAGATAGGTTAGGTTAGGTTAGGTAGGGTTGGTTAGGTTCGGTCATATATCTAAGTTAATTTTAACTACAATAAAAAAAAATTGACCTCATACATAATGAAATGGGTAGCTTTATCATTTCATAAGAAAAAAATTAGAAAAAATATATTAATTCAGGAAAACTTGGCTTATTAGGCAAATCGGGCCTTGAATAGTAGGCCAAAAAGTGAGTTCTGGCTACTAGGTACGACATATATATATATATATATATATATATATATATATATATATATATATATATATATATATATATATATATATATATATATATAATATATATATATATATATATATATATATATATATATTATATATATATATATATATATATATATATATATATATATATATATATATATATATATATATATATATATATATATATATATATATATATATAAGTTTGTGAGCGTACCACATCTGGTGCCAATGTGGGGACCCATAGCCTCGGAGAAGAAAATAAAAAGTATTCAGAGGAGACCTTGTGGTTTCTCACTGAACACTAATATTATCTTCTCCTACCACCCCCATTCTTTTGTATGTACACATATATATTTACTTTATTTGAACTTTGTTACAAAAAAGGAGTTACATATGGGTTACAAAGATGGTTATCATAGGTTGTCGAGTTCCTCCAGCTCCTCAGATGGCGGGCAGGAACCCTGGATGCAGTGCGCATTTCCCCTCTGTATTGCCACACTGAGGCGCTGGAAAAGAAAGCTTGCAGCTCTCGGGTCCCTTGTTGTTTCAATGAGCCTAGAACCCAGTTCCTTCAAAAAACTGGTAGCACTTTTACCCCAGGCGCCGAGTGTCTCAGAAGCAATGGGGACAAAATTGTAGTGGTGATCCAGTTCTCTATACTTACGGGATTTGGCTGCTTCCCTGTGGGTGGCAGCGCCACCTGGTTGTGCAACACTGAGGTTAATGTAGGTGTTAGCCAGGGTTGATACGCACGTGAAGTCTCATACCAACTGCTTGCCATTCTTCCAGGGGTTCACTGTGATACCATCCGGGCGACCAATAAGAGCATCAGAGTTATGGGGCGTTAGGTAACGGGGCTCTCTTTCAGCTGGGCATCCAGCTGTGGTGAGGCTCCTCTTGATGATGTCGTTAACTTCACTGTGCCTCGAGTGCCATCCCCCTGTGCTTTGGCAGAGTAGGCCATGGTGGCCGTACCTGTCAGCCACCACCTCGCCGCAAATACACCTATATCTGGTGTGGATTGGGGCAGCAAGGCGGAGGGCCACAGCAATTCGGAGGGCGTGTGGTGTGAGACGCGTGCCAGTTGCCGACATTGGGGTTGCTAACAGGAAATCCCCTGCAAGTGGTGCTGCTACTGCTGTGAGGCGAGCAATGTCGTGTTGTGTTGTTGCAGCACCCAGGCACTCTGCAGCAACTTGGTCTACAATGGGGCCATCCCAGCTGGATTGCTTGTGGGCTTTTGGGGATGGTGGTTGAGGTGATTGGCCTGCACGAGAGGCCCACTCTGTGGCACAGCGTGTAAAATTGGGATCATGTACACCTGCCAGCTGATGTAAGTGGGCAGGTAGAATTTCCTTCACAAGGTCGTCGGATGCTGATAAGGAGGACAGGAAGGCTGGAACAGCGATTTGCGTTGCTGTTCGAACTCCGATGCCCCCAAGTCTTACGGGAAGAGAGGCTTGTTTCCACTGTAGGTCATCGAGAGAGAGGTTAAGGGCTATGTTCTTGTCGATGCCAACACAGAAGACAATGTCCAACATAACAGGCCAATTACACTGGATTAATCTTTGTGTTTAGATAGGAGATGCCTCGTATGGGCCAATATGCCTTCTGCAGCCCCTATGTTTATCCCTTATGTATCCCCCCATGTTTTCACCTTCATTGTATTATCACCTGACCTAATGCGGGTATAAAATCAACTAGTATTGTAAGATCTGTTCACTTGAGAATGAACCATGGAGGTTCGAAACGTCGTGCAAATTATACAAATAAGTGTAATACACTCTATAGTAAATCACTTCTTTTCTTCACCTTAAAAGTACGAAAATGAGTTTTGGAGAACTCCTATTTCAATTAAGCCCTGATGCTAAGAAAATAGTTAGAGGGATAGAAGCCCTAAACCAGAAAATAATAAATACAGAATATGCGGTCATATTCAATGAAACATGTTTGAAAGAAAACCTGCTGCCAGTATACACCAATATATATATATATATATATATATATATATATATATATCTAATCCAGCAATCTTTTCCTGGTTATTCCACTTTATCTTTTATTATACATGACTCAAGTTCTATGGTATTCACAATGGTGAGTTAACCCCACTCATAACAACATTGGCCAGTCCTACACCGTATCTTCAAGGTATCCAAAACCCCCATTTCTCTCCCACAACACGCTTGCAGGGGTCTCCAGCAACACACTGACAGGGGTCTTCAGCAACACACTGACAGGGGTCTTCAGCAACACACTGACAGGGGTCTTCAGCAACAGTGGCAGAAGGATCCAGCAACATGCTAGCAGCACTCCACTCAGGCTTACGACGGTTAAATACGGCCGTAACAAACGGCCAGTATTTCCTTCTTCTCATCAGCTACTCGCTAGCTGAGGTTACCAGCATCGCACTGGCAGAATTTCAGCAACACACTGGCAGGGGTCTCCAACAACACACTGGTAGAACTCCACACAAGCTTACAACTAGTCTTAACAGATAGATTGTACTTCCATCTCGTAACTCAACTTGGCCTATCACGGGTACGTCGTCCAACCACTAATACCTCACAAGTATTACTAGCAAGGTACAGTCTACACTGACGCAACCACTTGTTCTCGCTGGAACATGTCTTGAGTTCAGGACTGCCCCTGGGTGAACTGATGCCTGGTGGCCAAGATATCTTCCTCACCACTTCTACGTAATTTTATAGTAGCAAGACAGTAACTACTCAGGGATAACATATGATGACAGCCATGTACCGGGGAACAGAAAATGTGATCGGGTGCAGTCAACAGATGACGGTGATATCGTTACCTCAACAGCGGGCATTGTCATCGACCTCCTTTCATTGTCATTTAGGTGACCTCCTAAACGAATTGTGTTCAGGTGTACTCATTTGCTACCACATTTTCTACTCCTTTAATGTGTTCAATATAAAGGGAGTACTGTTGGAGGTGTAGACTAGATTTAATTAATCTGAGATTCTTCTCATGGAATTGTGCTAGAAATTTTAGAGGATTATGGTTCAAATTGACCAAAATTGAATGACAGTTAGGTTCCAAATAAATATCAAAATGTTTCCCAGCGCTCACCAGGACCAATGTTTCTTTTTCAATCATGGAATTATTATTATTATTATTATAATAATTATTATTATTATTATTATTGTTATTATTATTATTATTATTTTATTATTATTATTTTATTATTATTATTATTATTATTATTATTATTATTATTATTATTATTATTTTATTATTATTATTATTATTATTATAAATTTTATTAATGCTGATTATTATTATTATTATTATTATTATTATTTTATTATTATTATTATTATTATTGTTATTATTATAATTTTATTATTATTATTATTATTATTATTATTATTAATACTATTATTATTATTATTATTATTAATTATTATTATTATTAATATTAATTATTAGTATTATTATTATTATTAATTATTATTATTATTATAATTATAATTTTTTATTAGTGTTAGTATTTTTCATTATAATTATTATTATTATTATTATAATAAAATTAGTATTATTATTATTACATTATTATTATCATTATTATAAGAGTCAGCTTATAAAAATAAAAACCATTAACTTCAATAAAGACACAATTGTCAATTTCTCACACGTTGTGGACGCTCACCTGGAGAACTTGTCTGGGAAGAGCGGGAGGCAGGAGGTGAGAGCGAGGCCTTGGTGGGGCGTCCAGGAGGCCACCTTCAGCGCCTGGGCGCCCCGGGGACTGTACGGAAGGTGTAGGTACACTCCACACCTGTGACATAATATGTTGACAACCTCGGCAGGCACAGTTGAGTCGTATATATTATGATACATAGGTCTGTCTATATGACTTGAATGAGTGGTCTAAGTTTAAAATCCAGTTACGTCAAACATGGCATTATGTAAGAGATCCCGCAGGGCCAGGTTTTAAGAATCGACCATACAAGTGAAGTAGTTCATGTGTAATGAAAGTATTACATTGATACAGATTGGCTATGTTGACAATGCTAGAATTACAATGACTGAGTAGGAAATAGATTATATTTATATAAATCAGTTATAAAGAGCAAGTCATAGAGATAAAAAAGTTCATGTGTAGTGAAAATGTTATAATGAGAGAGAGAGAGAGCACGTATATGAATGGTAGCTATAATAGAGGAAAATAGGTAGGGAGTCAGTACATTAGACATTACATTAGAATTAGAAAGGTGTGATCCATGAGCTTACAGCTCGATCCTGAAGACACACACGTATATATACACACGCACACACACACACACACACACACACAGCCCTCCTATACCTCCCCCCTGCCTCAGCCTCCCAAAACCCCCCTGTCCTTTCCACATTTTCACCTCCCCAACGATTCCCCTGCCCCTGCTACATCACACCTGTCAACGACCCCAGTGGGTCAAGCGATGCCCTCCCCAAACCCACCTTCCCATCCCCCCTCCCCAACTACCCCTTCCTACTCCCCTGCCCCTTCTACCCCATTGACTTCAATTCCATCTACTCCATCCCAGCTTCCACTGCACCCCTCTTCCACTCACCCCCAAACCCCACCCAACCCTCACCCCTCCTATGCACCTCCAGCCCACATTTAACCCCCTCACCTTGTGACCCCCTAACACCTTCCCCCATCTCCCTCTTCCCCTCTTCTACCCCAAAACCCCCACCTACCCCCGATTCCCCCCTAACTAATATACCCTCTCTTCCACTCCCAGCACCCATGCTCTATTCTCATCTCAGCCCTCCGCCCTCAGTATCCCTCTCCCCCCCAACCTCTCAACCTCTATCTGACTCTCAGTCTCACTCTATTTCTCAACCCCCCTATGCTATTCAGACCCCTAACTTTCAGACCCATTATGCCCTTCCTACCCCCCTAGATGCCCAGACCCCATTCGCCTACCAGGCACTCCCAGGCACCCCCCTAGCACCCCCCCACTCACCCCCACAGCCCCCACTTGCCCCCAGACACCCCCCAGTTCCCCCCCAGACCCCTGGTGAAAGGGGGAACTCTGACACCCGAGTTTCCAAGAAGAGTCTCAAGGTTTGGTACACCAATGCTGATGGGGTAGCCAATAAAGCAGAAGAGATAAAAGAAAGAGTTAGTGAGGCAGACCCAGACATAGTGGCAATAGTGGAAACTAAAATAATTGGCATGATCTCGGATGCAATCTTTCCAGAGGGGTACCAGGTGATAAGAAAAGAAAGGACACAGAGACAGGGAGGAGGAGTGGCACTACTAATAAAGCGGAAATGGAAGTTTGATGAGCTGGAAAATCCGGGTACCAATGAAAGCACGAGCTTCATACATGGAACTCTGACAGTGGATGGGAAGAAGATTGTAATCTTGATACTCTACAATCCCCCACCAAACAGTAGAAGGCCCAGGCAGGAGTACGAGGACAGCAACAAGACATGTATAGATGAACTGCAGAGGGCAGCAACTTTAGCGAATAGAATGAGAGCGAAGCTGCTGGTCATGGGGGACCTAAATCACGGAGAGATAGATTGGGAAATGAGGAATCCCCATGGCGGGGAGGAGACCTGGGGAGCGAAGCTGGTAGACGTTATTGACAGGAATTTCCTAACACAGCATGTGAAAGAAGATACTAGGGAAAGAGGAGGGGATACGCCCAGCCTATTAGATCTCATTTTCACTCAGAATGTAGAAGACATCGAGCAGTTGGAACATGAAATACCACAAGGAGCTAATGACCATTGTGTCCTAGTCTTTGACTACATGATGGAGCTTAAAATTGTGACCAAAGGACAAGAGGTCCGGGAAAGGAGACTTGATTACAGAAAAGGGGACTACAGAAGGATAAGGGACTACCTGGGAGAAGTGCAGTGGGAGGAAGAACTTAGAGGAAAAACAGTGCAAGGTATGATGAACCAAGTCATATTGAAATGCAAGGAGGCTGAAGAGAGATTTATTCCAACAATAAAGGAAAAAAGCAGGAGGGAATATAATAACCCATGGTTTAATAGACAGTGTCAGGAAGCAAAGGTGAGAAGCAGGAGGGAGTGGAGGAAGTACAGAAGACAAGACAAAGGACAGAGGACAACAGGATTAGATGTAACAGAGCTAGGAATGATTACATTAACATAAGACGAGTGTCGGAAAGATATTATGAGAATGATATTGCTGTCAAAGCGAAAAAGCAACCAAAATTACTACATAGCCATATAAGAAGGAAGATTTCGGTAAATGACCAAGTGACAAGACTGAGGAAAACAGAAGGGGCATATACAGAAAGCGACAAGGAAATCTGCGAGGTACTGAATGCAAAATTCCATGGAGTGTTCACAACCGAGCCTGATCAGCTCCCATTGTTAGAAGAGATTACCCAAGATGAAAGACTATCAGATATAGAGGTGACAGCAGAGGATGTAACGAAACAGTTGACAACACTGGATGCAAATAAAGCTGTTGGACCAGACAAAGTATCACCGTGGATACTTAAAGAGGCAGCGCAGGCTCTCAGCGTGCCTCTGGCAATGATCTTTAATGAGTCACTTATGTCGGGAGAATTGCCCAGTTGCTGGAAGGAGGCAAATGTCGTACCGATTTTCAAAAAAGGTGATAGGGAGGATGCACTTAACTACAGACCCGTATCACTGACAAGCATCCCCTGCAAAATACTTGAAAGAATAATTAGGCTAAGACTTGTTGAGCACCTGGAGAGCATTGGGTTTGTAAACAAGCACCAACATGGGTTCTGGACAGGGAAATCATGCCTAACAAACCTTTTAGAATTCTATGATAAAGTAACAAGGATAAGGCAGGACAGAGAAGGCTGGGCAGACTGCATATTTCTTGACTGCCAAAAGGCCTTTGATACGGTACCGCACATGAGACTGCTATACAAACTTGAGAGGCAGGCAGGAGTAAGCGGAAAGGCCCTAGTATGGGTGAAGAACTACCTAACAGGAAGGAGCCAGAGGGTAATGGTAAGGGGCGAAAAGTCGGACTGGCGAACAGTAACAAGTGGAGTACCTCAAGGATCGGTGCTGGGACCAATCCTCTTTCTAATTTACGTAAATGATATGTTTACAGGAGTGGAATCATACATGTCAATGTTTGCGGATGACGCAAAATTAATGAGAAGAGTTGTGACAGACGAGGATTGTAGGATCCTCCAAGAGGACTTAAACCGGCTGCAGAGATGGTCAGGGAAATGGCTACTGGAGTTTAACACCAGTAAATGTAAAGTTATGGAAATGGGATCAGGTGACAGGAGACCACAGGGACAGTACACAATGAAGGGGAACAGCCTACCTGTAACGATTCGAGAAAGAGACCTGGGAGTGGATGTGACACCTAATCTAACTCCTGAGGCACATATAAATAGGATAACGACAGCAGCGTACTCTACACTGGCGAAAATTAGAACTTCATTCAGAAACCTAAATGAGGAGGCTTTTAGGGCGCTTTACACTGCCTACGTGAGACCCGTCTTAGAGTATGCCGCGCCATCATGGAGCCCCCACCTGAAGAAACACATAAAGAAACTGGAGAAGGTTCAGAGGTTTGCGACGAGGCTTGTCCCAGAGTTACGAGGGATGGGATATGAAGAGCGGCTGAAGGAACTGAACCTTACGACACTAGAGAAAAGAAGGGAGAGAGGAGATATGATAGGGACATATAAAATACTCAGGGGAATTGACAAAGTGGAAATAGATGAAATGTTCACACGTAATAATAACAGAACGAGGGGACATGGGTGGAAACTGGAAACTCAGATGAGTCACAGAGATGTTAGGAAGTTTTCTTTTAGCGTGAGAGTAGTAGAAAAATGGAATGCACTTGGGGAACAGGTTGTGGAAGCAAATACTATTCATACTTTTAAAACTAGGTATGATAGGGAAATGGGACAGGAGTCATTGCTGTAAACAACCGATAGCTAGAAAGGCGGGATCTAAGAGTCAATGCTCGATCCTGCAAGCACAAATAGGTGAGTACAAATAGGTGAGTACACAAACACACACACACAAACACACACACACACACACACAAACACACACACACACACACACACACACACACACACACACACACACACACACACACACACACACACACACACACACACACACACACACACACACACAGCCTTGTCTTGGTTCTTGGGTCGTCTTGATAGGGAACAGACATGTAGGGGCAGCGGTCCATGTATACCAAGGGAACAATAGGGTCAAGGGAGCGGGTGTACTGTGCAGTGGGAATCGGGACAGTGTTAATCGAACAGTGGCATTGTAATGCAACACATTGATCACATCTCGTGGTGAATTATCTTAGTGAACTTAGAGAAGATAGCAAGTGAAGATCAATTCCTTGAGGCAGCATCAGTCACACCAACCGGGACCCACATGGAGACCTGAAGACCACCACAGGATTACCGACAGCCCGCCGGGTATTCACCTAGAGTGTTTGCGGGGGGGGGGGTTGGCTGGTAAGTGTGTCTTTTAAGTCTCCAACAGTGTGCAAGGCATATATAATATCATATCATAGATACTAATGCATTCCATTCAATAATACAATCGTAAGTGGTAGTCAAGTAACAAGGACAGCAACCGTGAGCTCAATGGGAACCCATATAAGCCACTAATCCGCCCACTGTAATCTGAAAACAACACCTCACCCACCTCTTACCTCCATCTCACTCTCCCAAAACACTCGCCCCCCCCCTCTCGCACCCTCCCCTACCACTGACTACACACACATACACACACACACACACACACACACACACACACACACACACACACACACACACACACACACACACACACACACACACACACACACACACACACACACACACACACACACACACACACACACACACACACACACACACACACACACACACACACACACACACACACACTTCACACACTTGTACATTACCCCCGTCTTTCCCATTCCTCTGTAGCATACCAGATATTCCCCCCTACCCCAAACCCCTCCCACACAGAGGGACCCGCTCCATCTCCCTCACCCTCTCTCACCACCTGACCTGAAGTGACCATCTCCGACCCCTACCACCCCCCCAGTTTCCCACGCATACCCCCCCCGCCCCCACAAACACACACACACACATGCAAACACACACACATACCGGGACAAGAGATCTGGGAAAGGAGAGCTGACTACAGGAAAGGGGACTATATGAGGATAAGGGACTATCTGGGTGAAGTGCAGTGGGAGGAAGAAATTAGAGGAAAAACAGTCCAAGATATGATGGACCTAGTCATACAGAAATGCCAGGAGGCCGAAGAGAGATTTATACCAACGGTAAAGGGAAAAAATAAGAAGGAATATAATAACCCATGGTTTAATAGACAGTGTCAGGAAGCAAAAATGGCCAGCAGGCAGGAGTGGAGGAAGTACAGAAGACAAAGAACAGAGGACAATAGGATCAGATACAACAGAACTAGGAACGATTACATTAACATAAGACGAACATCGGAAAGGGACTATGAGAACGATATTGCAATCAAAGCGAAAAAACAACCTAAGTTACTATACAGTCATATAAGAAGAAAAATGTCGGTGAACGACCAAGTGACAAGACTAAGGAAGACAGACGGGGCATATACTGAAAGTGACAAGGAAATCTGCGAGGCACTGAATGCCAGTTTCCATGGAGTGTTCACTACCGAGCCTGAGCAGCTCCCATTGTTGGAAGGGGTTACCCTAGATGAAAGACTATCAGATATAGAGGTGACAGCAGAGGAGGTAATAAAACAGTTGACAACTCTAGATGCAACTAAAGCAGTTGGACCAGACAAAGTCTCACCGTGGATACTAAAAGAAGCAGCACAGGCCCTCAGCGTGCCTCTGGCAATGATCTTTAATGAGTCACTTATGTCAGGAGAATTGCCCAGTTACTGGAAGAAGGCAAATGTCGTGCCGATCTTCAAGAAAGGTGATAGGGAGGAGGCACTTAACTATCACTGTATATCACTGTATACTATGACCTGTATCACTGACAAGCATCCCCTGTAAAATACTTGAAAGAATAATTAAGCTACGACTGGTTGCACACCTGGAGAACATTAGGTTTGTGAACAAACATCAACATGGGTTCTGGACAGGGAAATCGTGCCTAACAAACCTTCTGGAATTCTATGATAAAATAACGAGGATAAGACAGGACAGAGATGGTTGGGCAGACTGCATATTTCTGGACTGCCAAAAAGCCTTTGATACAGTACCGCACATGAGACTGCTGTTCAAGCTCGAGAGGCAGGCGGGGGTGGGGGGAAAGGTCCTAGCATGGATAAGGAACTACCTAACAGGAAGGAGCCAAAGAGTTATGGTAAGGGGCGAGAAGTCGGACTGGCGAACAGTAACAAGTGGAGTATCACAAGGATCGGTGCTGGGACCAATTCTATTTCTTGTATATGTTAACGACATGTTTACAGGCGTAGAGTCCTACATGTCGATGTTTGCGGATGACGCAAAGTTGATGAGAAGAGTTGTGACAGATGAGGATTGCAGGATCCTCCAAGAGGACCTGAACAGGTTGCAGAGATGGTCAGAGAAATGGCTACTGGAATTCAACACGAGCAAATGTAAAGTTATGGAAATGGGACTAGGAGATAGGAGACCAAAGGGACAGTACACAATGAAGGGGAACAGCCTACCTGTAACGACGCGTGAAAGAGACCTGGGGGTGGACGTAACACCTAATCTATCTCCTGAGGCACATATAAATAGGATAACGACAGCAGCGTACTCTACACTGGCAAAAGTTAGAACATCATTCAGAAATGTAAGTAAGGAGGCATTTAGGGCGCTTTACACTGCCTACGTAAGGCCAGTCTTAGAGTATGCCGCCTCATCATGGAGTCCCCATCTGAAGAAGCATATAATGAAACTGGAAAAGGTTCAGAGGTTTGCAACGAGACTCGTCCCAGAGCTACGAGGGATGGGGTATGAGGAGCGCCTGAGGGAACTGTGCCTTACGACACTAGAAAGAAGAAGGGAGAGGGGGGACATGATAGGAACGTATAAGATACTCAGAGGGATTGACAGAGTGGACATAGACGAAATGTTCACACGGAATAGTAACAGAACGAGGGGACATGGATGGAAGCTTGAAACTCAGATGAGTCACAGAGATGTTAGGAAGTTTTGTTTTAGCGTGAGAGTAGTGGGAAAATGGAATGCACTTCAGGAACAGGTTGTGGAAGCAAATACTATTCATAATTTTAAAACCAGGTATGATAGGGAAATGGGACAGGAGTCATTGCTGTAAACAACCGATAGCTCGAAAGGCGGGATCCAAGAGTCAATGCTCGATCCTGCAGACACAACTAGGTGAGTACAACTAGGTGAGTACATACACCTACAAGACAACTGGACACCATAAATAGAGCGACATACAATCTCCCTCCTCCCCCCCACCCCACCCTCCCTCTCTCTCTCTCTCTCGTCCTCTCTGTTCTCTCTCTCTCTCTCTCTCTCTCTCTCTCTCTCTCTCTCTCTCTCTCTCTCTCTCTCTCTCTCTCTCTCTCTCTCTTCCTGTTGGGACACTCTTGCCTCTCCCTCTCTTGCCCTCTCGCACCCTCTTCCTATGTGTCTTGCTCTCTCTCTTGCCTCCTCTCTCTCTCTTGGAGCCGTGAACTTTACTAGGAGCGGTGTGTACAAATGAGAGTGAGAATTTAGCCGTACTGTTTTTGTAAACAGGGTGGGGCACCCCTCTCCATCCCCTCCCTTACCTTCTAGAGTGGTATGGAGCAGGACCACATACCGCCACCAATTTTCTTCTTCTATCAAATCAAATAATATCTCTGCCAGTAAAAGCAGTCACTCAGGTAACGTCAGTAGACATTTTTACTGAATGTGGGAAAGACAAGTTCTGGAGGCAGTAACACTAGGAGAGTTGCAGGTAGGTGTTTTTTGGTTGGACTCTGAGTAACGAACCTCCTCATAGCCATGGGTGTGTCATTGTTCTTTCCCAAAGGTGAGCCATGACCACAACATACAAATTCCAAGCATTGAGGTGTTAGCAAAGTAAACATATCATCTCCCCCTCCCCAACCAGTTGACACCCTCATCTCCCCCCTCCAGCCTCGCCTCATAGGAGGAGTGCATTGTGGTCTGTGATGTGGTCTTTTACTCACTCCTCAAAGGAGTGAGTAACAGACCACATAGCAGGGCTTACCACATAGGCATGTAGTCCTCCATGTCGCGCATGCCTGGGCGGGGAGCGAGCCTTCGTGGGCTGCTAGCCTCTTTGGAGTTTGACACATAACTGGCTAAATGAAGCGTTACCGCACACCATACCCACGCTCCTAGCAGGCCCCCACCACCTCCCCCTGCATCTAATACTCAAGTCTGTTTACTTTCCCCCTCCGAGGATGTGGGGGCTTACATTTAGCATCAGTCAGTAAAAGCAGTCACTCAGGTAAAGCCAGTAGGCATTTTTACTGAATGTGGGAAACACAACTTCATGAGCGAGCAGCACTGGGAGACTTGCAGGTGTTTTTCCCACTACTGAATGAATATATGCAATTTTAGATCTAACACTGGGAGCTTCGCCATTACACACATCTGGGGTAGAGGTTTGAGGCGTACTGAGATGGGGGGAGGTATTGGGGATGATCATACCCTCACCCCCATCCCCAACACCCACCCCCTCCACATTGAGAATGGTCCAGGACGGACCGAAACGTCGTCGTCCCTTCAACTTCTTATGTAAATGGTTCCTTTTTGTGTGTAACTGACATATTTTGTATGTAAATGACGTATTTTTGCCTATAAATGACATATTTTGTGTGTGAATGGCATATTTTGCGTGCAAATAATATATTTTGTGCATAAATGTCATATTTGGTGTGTAAATGCTGTACTTTCTGTGTATGGCATAAATTACATCTGATTAATGGGGCAATGGTAGCAAAAACTATGCTATTCTCTATGAATGTATGGGTTGTGGAGTATGTGTAGGTATGTATGCTTGCATTTGTAACAGGTTTTTTTTTAAACAAGTTAGCTGAATTGCGTGGCAAGATTAGGATTTTTGAGGCGTAGAAATGATTAGCCTATGAATATAGTGGCTAGCATCCAGCTGAGTTGCTAGATGGATGAATTGCGGTGCGACAATTGGATAGCTATTTGATGGATGTGAGGACAGTTGACAAGCCTATGAACACAGCCACTAATCCGCTGAGCTGCCAGATGTACGATAACTACGTGTGGTCTATAGTACAATATCTAGCTACAGCGTTTCATAATTTCTATTGTGTATAAAACTAGAATGTGAACTATTTATTTTAAATTATTATTGTAAACTAATGTTGAAAGTGGGGACCCTTGAATGTTTTTAAGCATAGGTTTTACATATATGCGAATGAGAGTGGGAGGATATAAACAGGAACTGCCTCATATGGGCTAATAGGCCTTCTGCAGTCATCTTTATTGTTATGTTCAGCTCCCCTGCCATGTTGCCAGACGTACGATGCTGCTCAAATTGCGGTACGATATTTGGGTTGCTAGTTTTGAATTTATTACTGCATAATGAATGATTACAGTTGTGAATGACTGAAATGTATATTCTTAAACCTCTGATTAGGTTAGGTGGGGATGGATAGTCTAGCCATTTTTGAATAACAACATCAAATACAGTACATATCCAAGTAGGACGCCAACGCCGCATTGCCCATCTGGTGACGTCACACATAGTTGGAAAAGTAAGGTAGCTGTGGAGCCTTAACACTTATATGCTAATGGTTAACAATACTCTATCCCAATACTGAGGTCGCTTTTCGTGACGTCACTAATCAACAGTGGGGTCTGTAGAAATGTTTTCATTTTATAATAGGTTAGGTCAGGTTAGGTTGATAAGGTTTATGAATTGAATAACAGAAAATATGAGCAATGAGCGAAAAAATACGAGCAAAGGTACCCGAATGTTGCCTGTGATATCACAGAGTACAGTTGAGGTATTGAGAGCGATTAAGAGATTGCACTAATGTGTGAACCTCCTAGGAACCGCATGTACTAAAAGCTTTGCACTCAATGGTGCATCGCACCGCATTAGGGATGAAGACCTTAGAATGAAGATAGCTGCAGAAGGCCTTATTTAAAAAACATGAGAGGCTTGTTTTTACTCATTGTAGTCCATATATATGAATACTGAATGAATATTTTGATTTGTTATATGGTACAGTTGGGTGTGGGAGGCATGTTTTTGAGCGAATGAGAGATGTGCATATATATTTATGCACGTGCATATATTTATGCACGTGCATATATATTTATGCACGTGCATATATATTTATGCACTTGCATTTATATTTATGCAGCAATACAAATATTGGTTTACTACTGACTCCCATTGAAGTCATCATGCCTGAGAGGGTCTGTTTTCATACAAATGGATGATAGAGGGTTTTCGTTTTTATTTGCGCTATGCTCAATAAGCAATCTCTGAAGAAAGATTGACAAAGTTTAAATTACATTCTCTAGAAAGGCGAAGAAATAGGGGTGACATGATAGAGTACTGTGAGTAAATGGACATGACAAAGGGGAATATTAATAGGCTATTAATACTATGACCACGAAACAATGGGTATTAATTGGATATGTTTTAGATTTAGGAAAAAAAGATCTGGGTAAATACTGGTTCGGTAACAGGGGTGAACGTTGAGATACATAATAGTTAATACTCTGTGTTGTACCTCTTTGATAGATGCAAATGGATGACGATGGATTCCATTCATTCATAAGGACATTAAACCATCTTTCGATGAGTACTATAAAGCTTCCAGGTCCTTCTGAATATTAATAGAGTAACATTATTGAAGTGTATAAATGGAAATGAAAGGGGATATTAATAGGGAATAGACATACTGCAGTTTATATAATAGAGGCAGTTGATGTATACGCTAATGTACAATAAGTGTTATACAAGGAAGATGACGATTGACTGACATCATTGACCATTAGCGATTCCTGTGCAGGGGTCACCGGGGTAACGAAATTCGGCTATGAGAGGAGCCGGCCTTTTAATCCCCTTGAGCGAAATGGCAGGGACCAGGGGGCTACCTTTTAATCCTATTTTGTAAAGATAATATATGATTCAAGGGAGAGATTGATAAAAAATATGAAAATACCCATTATGACAATGCCCAGCAGTTGGAAAAAAAATGAAAACATCCCTATGCCCTTGCCCGGCTTGGAAAAAAAATGAAACCCCCCCAATGCCGGGCTATGGGAAAAAACGTCACTGGGGTAAAGAAAAATGTCTATGCCATAAACCGGTTTGGAAAAAAACAAAACAGCAGTCTACGTCATAACTCCCACTACTGATCTCACCATGGGTATTGAAAGAGTGTGCAGAGGCAACTTGCTTGCCACTCTCCATAGTGTATAGTAGGTCACTGAAGACGGGAGACCTACCAGAAATATGGAAGATGGCTAATGTGGTCCCAATATACAAAAAGGGTGACAGACAAGAGGCATTGAAGGAAGGAAGGAAATTATCAGGGGGAAAAGCACCAAGCCATTACGACTATATAGCACTGGGAAGGGAATCAGGATAAGTATTTCAGATGGGACGGGGAGGGCAGGATTGGTGCCCAACCACTAGGACGGCAAGAGGCACTGAACTACAGGCCAGTGTCCTTTACTGGTATTCAATGTAAGGTGATGGAGGAGATCTTGAGAAAAAACTAGTAACACATTTGAAGAGAAGGGACTTCGTGACCAATCGCCAACATGGGTTCAGAAGGAGTAAGTCTTTTTCTTGCAAGTGTAATAGAGTCCTACGACCAGGTGACAAAGATTAAACAAGAAAGTGAAAGTTGGGCGGACAGCATTTTCTTGGACTGTCGGAAAGCCTTTGTTACAGTACCCCCCATACGAGGCTGGTACATAAGCTGGAGAAACAGACAGGAG
The DNA here is from genome assembly GCF_040958095.1 of Procambarus clarkii. Classification (NCBI taxonomy): domain Eukaryota; kingdom Metazoa; phylum Arthropoda; class Malacostraca; order Decapoda; family Cambaridae; genus Procambarus; species Procambarus clarkii. The sequence continues at coordinate 24,096,702 of NC_091177.1, forward strand.
AGACTGGTAAGGTGCGCCAATGGATAAGGTAGTACCTAAGCAATAGGAAGCAGAGAGTTACAGTGAGAAGTGAGACCTCAAATTGGCGTGAAGTCACCAGTGGAGTCCCACAGGGCTCTGTACTCGGTCCTATCCTGTTTCTGATATACGTAGATGATCTCCTGGAGA
>NC_091177.1:24101869-24141869 GCF_040958095.1 Procambarus clarkii
GATGGACCTAGTCATACAGAAATGCCAGGAGGCCGAAGAGAGATTTATACCAACGGTAAAGGGAAAAAATAAGAAGGAATATAATAACCCATGGTTTAATAGACAGTGTCAGGAAGCAAAAATGGTCAGCAGACGGGAGTGGAGGAAGTACAGAAGACAAAGAACAGAGGACAACAGAAGCAGATACAACAGAGCTAGGAACGATTACATTAACATAAGACGAACATCGGAAAGGGACTATGAGAACGATATTGCAATCAAAGCGAAAAAACAACCCAAGTTACTACACAGTCATATAAGAAGAAAAATGTCGGTGAACGACCAAGTGACAAGACTAAGGAAGACAGAGGGGGCATATACTGAAAGTGACAAGGAAATCTGCGAGGCACTGAATGCCAGTTTCCATGGAGTGTTCACTACCGAGCCTGAGCAGCTCCCATTGTTGGAAGGGGTTACCCTAGATGAAAGACTATCAGATATAGAGGTGACAGCAGAGGAGGTAATGAAACAGTTGACAACTCTAGATGCAACTAAAGCAGTTGGACCAGACAAAGTATCACCGTGGATACTAAAAGAAGCAGCACAGGCCCTCAGCGTGCCTCTGGCAATGATCTTTAATGAGTCACTTATGTCAGGAGAATTGCCCAGTTGCTGGAAGAAGGCAAATGTCGTGCCGATCTTCAAGAAAGGAGATAGGGAGGAGGCACTTAACTACAGACCTGTATCACTGACAAGCATCCCCTGTAAAATACTGGAAAGAATAATTAGGCTGCGACTGGTTGCACACCTGGAGAACATTAGGTTTGTGAACAAACATCAACATGGGTTCTGGACAGGGAAATCGTGCCTAACAAACCTTCTGGAATTCTATGATAAAATAACGAGGATAAGACAGGACAGAGATGGTTGGGCAGACTGCATATTTCTGGACTGCCAAAAAGCCTTTGATACAGTACCGCACATGAGACTGCTGTTCAAGCTCGAGAGGCAGGCGGGGGTGGGGGGAAAGGTCCTAGAATGGATAAGGAACTACCTAACAGGAAGGAGCCAAAGAGTTACGGTAAGGGGCGAGAAGTCGGACTGGCGAACAGTAACAAGTGGAGTACCACAAGGATCGGTGCTGGGACCAATTCTATTTCTTGTATATGTTAACGACATGTTTACAGGCGTAGAGTCCTACATGTCGATGTTTGCGGATGATGCAAAGTTGATGAGAAGAGTTGTGACAGATGAGGATTGCAGGATCCTCCAAGAGGACCTGAACAGATTGCAGAGATGGTCAGAGAAATGGCTACTAGAATTCAACACGAGCAAATGTAAAGTTATGGAAATGGGACTAGGAGATAGGAGACCAAAGGGACAGTACACAATGAAGGGGAACAGCCTACCTGTAACGACGCGTGAAAGAGACCTGGGGGTGGACGTAACACCTAATCTATCTCCTGAGGCACATATTAATAGGATAACGACAGCAGCGTACTCTACACTGGCAAAAGTTAGAACATCATTCAGAAACCTAAGTAAGGAGGCATTTAGGGCGCTTTACACTGCCTACGTAAGGCCAGTCTTAGAGTATGCCGCCTCATCATGGAGTCCCCATCTGAAGAAACATATAATGAAACTGGAAAAGGTTCAGAGGTTTGCAACGAGACTCGTCCCAGAGCTACGAGGGATGGGGTATGAAGAGCGCCTGAGGGAATTGTGCCTTACGACACTAGAAAGAAGAAGGGAGAGGGGGGACATGATAGGAACGTATAAGATACTCAGAGGAATTGACAGAGTGGACATAGACGAAATGTTCTCACGGAATAGTAACAGAACGAGAGGACATGGATGGAAGCTTGAAACTCAGATGAGTCACAGAGATGTTAGGAAGTTTTCTTTTAGCGTGAGAGTAGTGGGGAAATGGAATGCACTTCAGGAACAGGTTGTGGAAGCAAATACTATTCATAATTTTAAAACCAGGTATGATAGGGAAATAGGACAGGAGTCATTGCTGTAAACAACCGATGCTCGAAAGGCGGGATCCAAGAGTCAATGCTCGATCCTGCAGACACAACTAGGTGAGTACAACTAGGTGAGTACACACACACAAGGGTCAAGGGAGGTGGTCACGTTGCGCCGCGCTCGTCAATAAGGCTTTATATCTCGGGATACAGAGGGATACACGGGAAATTCGGTGTTCAGTGATAATACAAAGTGCAACACACCAATTTGAAACTAGAAAACTTATGGATAGTGTCCGATAGTGCATATTAGACAAGATCAGGGGTACAACATCTGTGCGAGGACAAGCACGTGGGCCACTGCTTGGTCAGAGTTTTCACAACTAGATGTGATAGTGAAGATCAGAACAAATAGTGAATAGGATAGTGAAGAAGTGATTCTAAACATGTGGCATTGAACTATATCGGTGCTAAGAGGAATAAGGAGCAGAATACTGGTGATATATAGCGACAAGTTGGAGGGACCTACGCCTGCTAGCGGCGTGGATGGAGACAGCAGGCCTACACACCACTGTCAACAGTACTTAACACCTGTTTGTGCTGCGGGATGTTTTGAATTGGCGGAAAGGCAAGGCCTCTCACAAAGTCACTCAATTGGTGTACAGTGTTATTGATTTTTAATAGTTAGTCTTGGATATAAGTTAACAAATTGAAACGAATATCAAGGGAAATGTGCAGCTCATGTGGGAACTACTTTTCTGACACTAAAGTGTGAAAAACACTACACCTTACCTACACGGAGACAACTCTCCCCCCCCCCTTCTCTCTCCCCCACCCCCTCCCACCAGACCAACAACAGTAAACAAGACCTCCCTACTATATGGTCAACATATAACCTCACCACTCTAATTCCCACACACACCCTCGTGTTACGGCCCTCTCGGGTCGCAACTGGGTTCTTACTCTGATGTTGTTAGAGGAAGGGTATCCGGCACCCAAGCCAGTAGTGGCTTTCAAGGGATGTGATCCACAACGCAAGTAAATTAAAAGGGGAAGGGAAATAAAGTCAAAAACTTAATATAATATAATGACCACCGTCACCAATAAATATATATAAAGGATTACACGGGGGGGGGGGGTATAAACACTATAATACACTGTCGTCTTCTTCTGAAGACCCTGGATCCTCTCGGTGCCAAGCTCTCGGTGCTCTCGTGGCCTCACGACGAATCCTTCGAGAAGCTGAGTCTACCCCGGCCACAGGTCAGCCAAAACACTGTTCCACTGGGGGCACCGCCGTGGAGGCTGTCAACCACAAGTCCAGCAGATGGCTGGCAGGTTTCGAATCAGCAACGCTGGTTAGGCCACTCTTCGAGCGATACTAGGGTAGCGCCCTAGTCAGGAGCCTCGTGAGATACCACAGATCACTCTCCTTTCCGCAATACCCCAGTGGTTAAGCGTCTCCACCAGCCAGTCCCGGGTATGACAATCCTTCAACTGCCGCTTCACAGGCAGGGTAACACCACAGTGTTCATCCGGGAGGCGACTCACAGCTGCTGCAGCAAAACACTTGGTGTCGAGACGGCTGCCTTGGGTAGACTGACTCAACTTCCATTACAGCAGTCCCAGGTCGACTCTGTAATCAGACACGTCATCAGTAACAGGGACACACAAAAGCACCTCACTTACAGGCTCAGACCCAAACGCCCACCTATCCACTCCATAGATGGCGTTGTCGTCTGAGCACCACCTCACCAGAGGTCAGCAGCGGCTGTGTTGTGAGCTGAACAGGACTGGAAACTGGCCCTCGTGGCCAGTACACCTCATCCTCACCAGGTGTCGTCGTCCATTTGGAGGGGGTTTCGGGAGCTGACCCACAGATGGCGCGGTCGTCACTGCTCCGTGCTCGGACGCTGGATTCGGGTCCGTAACACCTCCCCACCAAAAAAGAATTTGGTTTGGGGTTCTATAAAATAAAGAAAACAAACCAAATTAGTTAAGGATCTAGACGCGAGACAATGCGTCAGCTACCAGGTTCTTTTGCCTGAACTGAGCCAGAAACTTTAGAGGATTATGGTCAGTCCGTACTAATATAGGATGACCATTACTTGTTAGGTATACTTCAAAGTGCTGGACTGAATTAATTAAGGCCAACGTTCCCTTTTCTATGACTGAGTAGTTGAGCTGACTGGGGGTGAACTTCTTAGAATGATAGGCCACAGGATGTTCCACCCCCTTTTCATCCGTCTGAGATAATACGGACCCCAGGCCATAGTCAGAAGCGTCGACCGTCAGGATAAATCTATCCTCAAAACTTGAGGACCTGAGGATTGGAGAAGAGATTAGAATTGCCTTTAGACCCTCAAACGCTTCCTGGCAATTCTCATTCCATAATAGTTTCACCCCCTTCTTCAACAGATTTGTCAGGGGGGCGGCGATGGAGGAAAAGTTATGGACGAACTTACGATAGAAACCAGTCATACCAAGGAAACGCAAGATGTCCTTCCTGGTAGCTGGTGTAGGATACTGGACTATTGCCTCTATCTTGCTGGCCTTTGGCGCAATCCATCCTCCTCCAACCTTATGACCTAAGAAGATGACAGAGGTTCTGGCAAACTCAGATTTGTGCAGGTTGACCACCAATCCCGATTGGAGCATGGCCTTGAAGAAATCCTCTATGTGACGTAGATGGTCCTGCCAATCCACATCATATATTAGTACGTCATCGATGTAGACTAAGGTGTTTCCTACGTCACGCAACACAATGCCCATCAGCCTCTGGAAAGTGGAGGCTGCGTTTTTCATCCCGAATGGCATCACCTGACATTCAAACAGCCCGTCGGGAGTCACAAATGCCGATATGGGTTTAGCCTTCTCCGTGAGGGGTACTTGCCAATAGCCCTTGAACAGGTCAAATTTAGTCAGGTAACGAGCTTTGCCTATGGCATCCAGACATTCCTCTACCCTGGGGAGAGGATAGGTATCTGCTACTGTGACCTTATTCACCTGGCGATAATCAATACAAAAACGGTATTTCTTACCAGGTTTGGGCACTAGTAGTATCGGGGATGACCATGGGCTCGAGCTCGGGGCTATTAGATGGTGTTTCAGCATGTATTCCACCTCCTATTTCACCACCCGTTTCTTCAGGGGGTTGAGTCTGTAAGGGTGTTGCTTTATAGGCCGGATTCCTTCCTCCAGCACGACATCATGCCTTAGGACTGATGTTAGTCCTGGAACGTCTCTGAAGATAGGCTTGTACTCCTGGATCATTTGCAGCAATGATGGTTGATGTCCTTCGGCCACATGTGTCAACTTTGCCTGCAAGTTAAACAGAATCTCTGAGTTAGTTAATACCTCCTCTTCCTCCTCAATGTCATCTTCTGTGGTCACCATGGTTATTGGGAGTGTATCCCGACCCTCATATTTCTTGATCATGTTAACTTGAACCAAAGTTTCTTTCTTCCGGCGGTCTGGAGTACTAAGAAGGTAATTGTGATTAGTAACCTTCTTTAAAACCTGGTAAGGACCTACAAACCGGGCGCTCAAACTTCCAGTTACTGTAGGGGTACATACCAAAACCAGATCCCCTACTTGGAATTCTCTTTGTTTGGCCCTCTTATCATACCTGTTCTTGGTAGTTTTTTGCGTATTCTCCAAGGTTCTCGTAGCCATCTCCCACGCTGAGAACAGCCGGCCTTTATTTGTAGACAACCAGTCTACAACGTCTTCGTCGGTTTCCTTGTCTAGCCAATAGTCTTGTGCCACTTCTAAGGGACCCCTTACTGAGTGACCATAAATCATCTCGAATGGGGAGATCCCTAGGGATTCATTGGGAACTGATCTTACCGCAAATAGGAGGTAGGGCAGGTCTTCAACCCACTTACTCTGCCTGTCATAGCAAAACTTCCGAAGCATGCCCTTTAATGTCTGGTGAAAACGCTCCAAAGCTCCTTGAGACTCGGGATGGTAGGCAATGGAGGTAATCTGTCGGATTCCCAGGTCGGCGATCTGTTGGCGAAACAAATGAGACATAAAGTTAGATCCCTGGTCCGTCTGAATGGTCTTAGGAAGACCGTAACGCGAGACGAACCAGAGCAAATGTTTCACCAAGACCCTAGCAGTGATGGTCTTAAGGGGGAATCGCTTCTGGGTACCTACTAACCCGATCTAGTATAGTTAGCAAATACTGCACCCCTGAGGTAGAAGGCGGAAGCGGGCCTACTATATCCAAGATGAGATGCTAGAAGGGCTCACCTATGGATGGAATGGGGTATAAAGGGGCTTTGGGGACAGGCTGGTTTGCTTTTCCTGCCACCTGGCAGGTATGACAGGTTTTGCAAAAACGACGTACGTCCTTCTTCATATGCGGCCAGTAGAAACTCTTGGCTAGACGTTGGAAAGTCTTCGAGACCCCACCATGTCCAGCAAATCTATCGGCATGGGCCGTTTCTAACAGCTTAGATCTGAACACGGCTGGGACGACTATTTGTTCACCCACCGCAGTTGACTGGGGATATTTCGGAGGATGCCGGCGACACAGTACATCACTTGATCATACATACAGATCGCCTCCTTTCGTAGGAGAGTCTAGGGTGTCGGCCAACTTCCGTACCTGAGGGTCCTTCTTCTGCTCCTCTATCAGATGGGCTCGAGTCCAGTGTTCGGGAACCGGCATCTGGACGGGCGGGACTGGTGTATGGCTACTCGTAACCTGTGGGATAGGAGGAGAGTCAAACAAAGTACTTAAATCCGGTAGTGCCTGGAGTTGAGCCTGAGACCTGGTTTGCACCGCCGCAATTGGACTGGCCTCTTCACACTCTGGATCATCCACTACCAGGGGACAGTTAGGTAACAAACCTAGGGCTAAGTCATTGGCCAAAATTACGTCAATCCCCTTTATGGGAAGACTATCCACCACAGCCAACCGACACTCACCTTTGAAGTGCTGAGAGTCTAGACGCACCTGTACCAAAGGGGCAACGTACAAGGTGGAAGGAAATCCACCCAGGATTACCTTCTGCGTCCCATTCGCCGATATACCTTCGGGTAATGAATTTTCCAAAATTAGAGACTGGGCCGCTCCACTGTCTCTGAGTATTACCACTGGCTTACCCGAAAGGCCCCCCCTCCCCGCTCAGCTCGTTGTCGCCGTGTGGGGGCTTAGTGGGCGGCTGCCGGAGTGTGATGCTCCTTGGGACAGTCCTCTGTCCTTTTCTAGCCTTGTGCTCCTGCTGCCGTCCTCTCCAATTCTGCTGGGCATCTTTTCCTTTTCCTTCTGTTTCGTTTTTCTCCCCCCTCTTCTCCTATCTGCTTGCCGTTTCCTACCGACCTTTTGCTCGTTCTGGTTCTTCCCTTGGACTTCTTCTATTTTGACGCCCGGGTGCTTGAGGAGGCATACTCATGCACCCGTAGAACTGCAGTACCCGACGTCGAGAGCGAGGGGAACCTTTTATTGTCAATCCCCACTTCGTCACTGAACCCGATCTCGACGGACTGTTGGTTTCTTAAGGTGGCGTTTGTGGGGCGTATACTCGCGACGCACCCCTAGGAGGCCCCGACATGATCGGCGATAGCTTCTTGTTGGGTGTCCTGCCTCTAATTGTGGCTCCATGGTGGGTATGGGGGCACATTCGTGAGTGAATTCTTTCTTTCGTCAAGATGATTACCACTGCTTCGGCTTCTTCTGGTTTACCTTCTCAGGCTCGTGGGGTGGGCGACCAAGCCCCCGAGTCGGTCCGTATTGGAAGACCGGGCTCTGTAGCCTCCGCTGCATTGGGCCCCGACCTTGCTCCTCCTTTGGCCTCTCTGACTCCTTCCTCTGGCTCCCCTCCCTCCTCTGTGGTTGGGTCGAGCCCCAAGCCCCCAGTGGTGACTACCTCGTCCCCTGGCGCGGCTCCTTCTCTAGTTGTAACTACTGCGCCTTTTCACCCCTCTCTCTCTGGGGGTTCTCACCGCCGTCCTCGTCACGGCCGCCCTCGCTCGATTCCTTCCAGTTCTGCTACCTATCAAGCCTTGTTTGGTCCCGCTTCGTGGGCCAAATATTTTGATCTCCTCCCTCTTGATTCTGCGCCTCCTGACGATTTCTCCCTCCATCGACATCTCATTGATTCCGTGGATGCCTCCATTACTTTCAACCCCACTCGTCTCGGTACACGTGTCGTTGCTGCTCCTTCTCAGGATGCTGCTTCCCGCTTGGCTGCCTTATCCTGCCTTGGCGAGACCCCCGTTCGGGTCTCGAAGAACGTTCAGTTGAATGCCAGTGTTGGCACTATTTTGCTCCCGCCCCATGTTGCGACCGGTGTTCGGGACCTGCGCGACTGCCACGACGATATTCGACATATCCTCGCTGCCCAGGGCCACTCTATTCTCCAGGTGGACACGTTTACTCGTCCCCCTCGTGGTAGTCGCCGTCAACCCCTCCGGGTTGTGAAGATTACCTTTGATGGTAGGACCCTTCCACCCTCTGTCATTCTTGCTGGTGCCAGGTGCTCTGTCCAGGAGTACATTCCTTCTCCTCGGCTCTGCAACAAGTGCTGGAGGTTTGGGCATGGTGCCCTCCGCTGCTCCGGGACTGTCTCTCTCTGTCCTTTGTGTGGTGGCGAAGGTCACTCTAAGTCGGAGTGCGCTTCTCCCCAGGCTCGTTGCCTCAACTGCGGTGAGGCCCATCCTACCTTCTCCCGTGCGTGTGTCCATTACAAGCTTGAGGCAGCCGTCCTCAACTTGAAGCACCGGGAGCGTTTATCTTTTCCTGAGGCGAGGCGCCAGGTTCGCCGGCTCCCGCCTTATGCTAATATCTCTTATGCTCGCGTGTTGCGCTCTTCCTCTCCTCGTCCTTCCCGCCTTCCTCAGACTCACAACCGTTTCCGGGCCTTGGACCCTGAGGCGCCCACTGCCCCCTCCTCTGTCCCTTTGGGTTCTCTCCCGAAGGATCCTCCTCCTGGTCCTCTGTCTGGGGTTCCCCTTCCTTCTACCCGGTCTGTCGTGTCTTCTGTGTCTTCTTCCTCGTCCCCCTCCGATCCTCCTTCCCATCCTCTTCCTCCATCTATCGGCTCTCCCCGCCGCCTGTCGGTGCGGGCGGATGTCCATCGCTCTCCTAACGGCCGTCGTGTGTGCTCTCGTTCGGCTTCTCCTGTTGAGACACTGGAATCCGTTGCCCGGTACGTAGTTGCTGGGACACCGGTCTCTTTAAGTCAGAAGCGTAAGCCTGGCTCCTCTCCTTCCTCTTCCCCGGCGGGTAAGAAGGCTTCGCTTTCTTCCTCAGCTCCTCCTTCTGGCTCTGTTGCTCCTTCCCCTCCCGTTTCAGTGCTTGCGCCCCCTGTTCCTGCTATGGAGGTTTCTTTGGCCCCTGCTTCCCTTTCGGTTGCTGCTCTTGCTGGGGTGCGCTCCTCTCTTTCTACTCCCCCTCTTCCTGCTGCTGTCCTTGACTGCTCCTCTCCGTTGTCTCCTCCTCCTTCTCCTCCTCCTCCTCCTCCGGACCCTGCCCGCCCACCTCTGATCTGTTCTCCCGTTTCCTTCCCTCCGTCTTTGCTCAGTTTACCCATGCCCCCTAACCCTGACTTTGCTGACCCTGATCCCGACCCTGATCTTCTTTAACGTGCTCTGTTGGTCTTTCGCCTTTGTTTCTTCCTTGTTCTCTGTTTTTGTCCTTTCTCTTCTCGTCGTTGTCCATTCTTCAATGGAACGTTCGAGGTTATTACGCCAATTTCCTCGAACTCCAACTTCTGGTTTCGCGGTTTTCGCCCCTTTGTGTCTGTCTCCATGAGCCAATGCTTGGTGCTCGTCCTGGTCGTTTTCGTGGCTATTCCTTTCTCTCCCCCCCCCCAGCCATTGCTGGGGCTTCTAATTCTTCTGCTCTCTTGATTCGGGCTGATGTTCCCTTTGTTCCTTTACTTTTTCCTTCGCCTCTCCATTGTTCTGCTGCTCGTATCTTTGTGGGGAAATGGTACACAGTTTGTTCCATTTATCTCCCCCCGAGTGTCCCGCTCTCTCTTCCTGATTTGAAACACCTCCTAGACTCCTTGCCGGAGCCTGTGCTCCTGCTGGGTGACTTCAATTGTCGTCATTCTCTTTGGGGTGACGTTCTGACGAATACCCGGGGTCGCCTCCTTGAGCCGTTTCTCCTCTCTTCTTCCCTGTCTCTTCTGAATTCTGGCGAGCCCACTCATTTGGACTCTCGAACTCGCACCCTTTCTTGTCTTGATCTTTCTCTCTGCTCTTCTTCTCTTTACTTAGATTTCACGTGGCAGGTTCTTGATGACCTCCATGGAAGTGATCATTTCCCCATCCTTGTTTCCTTTTTCTCTTTTCGCCCTTCCCTCTCTTTCCCTAGGTGGCAGTTTGCTAAGGCGGACTGGACCCTATTTTCCCTCAGTGCTACTCTCTCTGACCTCTCCCTTCTGCCCCTCTCTTGCGCTCTCCTCCTTTTTCATGACACTGTCTTCGACGCTGCCCTCCGCTCTATTCCTCGCTCTTCCTCTCGGGGTCCACGGAAGTGCGTTCCCTGGTGGAATGCGGACTGTGCTCGGGCTGTCCGCTGTAAGCGTGCAGCCTGGAAGAAGCACCGCCGTAGGCAGACGACCGATTCTTTTCTTTTCTTTCGGAAAGCGAGTGCGGTGGCCCGTAGGGCCATCCGTACGGCTAAACGTGAATGTTGGGCATCTTATGTCTCGACAATTACGTCCGAAACCCCTCTGGCCCAGATCTGGAAGCGTATCCGCAAGATAGCGGGTAAGTTCGTTCCCGATGTTTCACCGGTCCTTCACCTCCATGATACTCTTGTGGCGGACCAGTTGCAGGTCGCTTCCGAACTGGGTTCCCACTTTTCTTCTGTTAGCTCTGGTCTTCATCTTCCCCAATCTTTCCTTCTTCGTAAACCTGTCCTTGAGTCTCGTCCTTTAGATTTCTGCACTCATCTTCAGCTTCCCTATAATGATCCCTTCTCTCTCTCTGAACTTCGTTCTGCCCTGGCCCTCTGCGGTTCTACGGCGGCGGGCTCCGATGGTATTCATTATGAGATGCTTCGCCATCTCCCTCCGAGCACGTCTCAGTATTTACTGAGTCTGTATAATCGGATCTGGGAGTCGTCGTCAGTCCCTGAGGACTGGCTCGATGCCGTTGTCCTCCCTGTTCGCAAACCGGGGTCTCTGGGTACTTCCCCTAAGGACTTTCGCCCTATTGCTCTCACAAGTTGTGTCTGCAAACTCTTTGAACGTATGGTTAACGTTCGTCTGATGTGGTTCCTGGAACACCATCACCTCCTCTCCCCTTCTCAATTTGGTTTCCGCAAGTGCCGCAGCACGACAGATGTCCTGGTGAACTTGGAGGTCTATATTCGTACTGCTTTTGCTGCGAAGACCTCCGTTGTTGCCGTCCTTTTTGACCTAGAAAAGGCTTACGACACCACTTGGCGTTATCATATCCTATCTCAACTTCATTCTTTTGGCCTTCGTGGTCATCTCCCTCTCTTTCTCCGCAGCTTCCTCTCTCGTCGTTCCTTTCGGGTGCGCCTTGGTACCGCTCTGTCTCCCTCTTTTCAGCAATACGAAGGTGTGCCCCAGGGTAGTGTTCTGAGCACTACTCTTTTTCTGGTTGCCCTCAATGGTCTTCTTTCCTTTCTTCCTTCTGGTGTCTTCTCCGCTCTCTATGTCGATGATCTTACCCTTTGTTGTCAGGGTGATGATTCGCCTCTCCTTCAACGCCGGCTTCAACTTGCAATTGATGCCGTGTCGTCTTGGGCCACAGGTCATGGCTTCAAGTTCTCTACTTCTAAGACTTGTGCCATGACTTTTATGCGGAAACGGGTTGTTCTTCGTCCCTCTTTGTCACTTTATGGTCATCCCCTTGAATACAAAGATTCCGCGAAGCTTTTGGGGTTATTCCTTGACACTCGTTTGTCTTGGTCTCCCCATATCTCTTACCTCCGTGTTGAGTGCTCTAAGGCGCTTACCCTCCTTCGGGTCTTGTCCCATACTTCTTGGGGGGCAGATAGGCGCACTCTCCTTGCTTTACATTCCTCTCTCGTCCTGTCTAAGCTCGATTATGGTTGCCCTGCTTACTCGTCTGCTTCTCCTTCTACTCTTCGCCGTCTTGATGCTTTGCACCATACTGGGTTGCACCTCAGTTCTGGTGCCTTTCGTTCGACTCCCGTCCTTAGCTTGTATGTTGACACTGGCTTCCTGTCTCTCCAGGACCGCCGTGATCGCTACTGTCTTCGCTATCTTGCGCGGTCCTTGCAACATATTTCCTCTCGCCTCTGTCGTGCTTTAACTTTTACCCCTCCTGCGGTTCCTGTTCCTCTTCACCACCTCCCTCTTTCTGTCCGGTTATCTCGCCTACAGGATTCTCTTTCCGTTCGTATTTCTGATGTTTCTCCTCGTGTTGTTCCTTCTTTGCCCCCGTGGAGGGGTCCCTCTTCCGCGGTTTTGTACATCCTTGACTCGTATCACTAAAGCTTTTACCCCTCCTACGGTTCTCAAACGCCTTTTCCTCGAGCACTTTTCTTCTCACTCCCGCTCCGTTTCTGTCTTCACCGATGGGTCTAAGTCAGCAGACAGTGTTGGCTACTCTGTTGTTTTTCCTGATCGCACTTATATGTGTCGCTTGCCTCCGGAGACTAGCATCTTTACAGCGGAACTTTATGCTATTCTCTATGCTCTTCGTCTCCTGCTTTCTCGTTGTCAGTCTTCCTTTGTGGTTGTTGTTGACTCTCGTAGTGCCCTCATGGCTCTCGGGTGCTTTAATCCAGTTCATCCAGTAGTTGTCGAGATCCAGCATTGGCTGTTTCTCGTTCACAGTAAATTTAAGTCGGTTGAGTTTTGTTGGGTTCCCAGCCATATTGGCGTGTCTTTAAATGAGCGTGCGGATGCTGCCGCTAAGGAAGCTGTCCGCTCTTGTCCCATCTCTCGTAAAGGCATTCCGTATTCCGACTTTTACCCGGTTATCCATTCCTCAGTCCTTACCCGTTGGCAGGCTTCTTGGTTGTCTGTTACTGGTAACAAGCTACGTACTCTTAAATGTTGTGTTTCCTCGTGGCCGTCCTCCTTCCACCGTAACCGGCGGTGGGAAACAGCTCTGGCGAGGTTGCGTATTGGCCATACTCGCTTAACCCATGGTCACTTGATGGAGCGCCGCCCTGCTCCTTATTGTCCTAGTTGCATTGTCCCTCTTACGGTCGTGCATGTCCTTCTTGAATGTCCTGACTTCCAGGACGAGCGTGTGTCTTGCTTTCCGACCGCCCCTCGCGGTCACCTGTCCCTCGATAGAATTCTTGGTGACTCGGATACTTTTGATATCGTTCGCCTTATGCGTTTTTGTTCTCGTATTGGCATCCTTGGTGATATTTAGCGCCCTCTGATTATTTTGCGTATTTGATGGTGCTACATAGCCTTCCCGGTTTGGTGCCTTCTTTTGATAATTACTTACTTACCCGAAAGGCCACTGGCTACATGCCCTAGGGAGGTATATGGGGCGAACAATGCTTTCCTCTTCTCTAGGCTGGATGTCGGTGGTACTATACTGTTTATTAGCATGACTTCCCTATGGGGATTATTACCTGTACTGCTACGACACTTCGCAGCAATATGTCCTCTCCTGCCGCAGGTCCAACACAATACATCCCTTTTCGGACTAATCCTCCTAGGACTATCTGGGGTTGACTTGGCGGCACTACGAGGGGCAGTCTTATCCTCCGGTCTTTGTTTGGCTGGATATCTTGAATAGGTCTTCGGGACATACCTAGCAGACGGCCTATGAGTCAGCATGTATTCCTCAGCCATGGTGGCTGCCGCACTCAAGGTCTCTACCTGCTGTTCCTCTAGGTATGTCTTCAGATCTCCAGACAGACAGTCCTTGAAGTCCTCTAACAGTATGAGCTCCTTGAGGTCTTCTTTGGTCTCCACCTTCCGGGAGGCACACCAATCCTGGTAAAGTCGCTCCTTGAAAGTGGCGAACTCGGTGAAAGTGTGCTCTGAGGTCTTTTTCAGGTTCCTGAACTTCTGCCTGTAAGCCTCAGGTACCAATTGGTACGCCATGAGCACGACCTTCTTCACCTTGTCATAATCGCCGGAGTCGTCAAGGGACAACGTGGAGTAGGCGATTTGGGCCTTCCCAGTCAAGACTGACTGTATCATGATGGCCCAATTCTCCCTTGGCCACTCCAAAGAGGCAGCGACTTTCTCGAAGGCTGCGAAGAACTTCGAAACTTCCTTCTCGTTGAACTTCGGGACCATTTTGATGTTCCTTACCGGATCGAAACCACTGGTTTCCGTCGTTGGCCTCCGACCACCTAACGCAATACTTCTAGTTCATGTTGTCTCTCTCTTTCCTTTCTGTCTCGTCGTTCTTGCCTGTCTCGTTCTTCTCTTTCTCTTTCTCGTTCTTCTCTCTCTCGTTTCTCTTCTCTTTCTCGTTCTTCTCTTTCTCTTTCTCGTTTCTCTTCTCTTTCTCTTTCTGCCTTCCTCTCTTCTAATTCTAAACGCCTCATCTCTAATTCTTTATCTTGTCTCTCTCTTTCCATTTCTAATTTCTTCCATTCTATCTCACGATTTATCTCTAAGGCACGCATTTTGACTGTAAGAAAGCTGATATTCAGCTCACCTGCCTCACTGTCAATGTCACTGCCTTTATCTTCCTTTTCAGTGGAAGCTACTTCCTCACTTTCTTTTGTACTTGGTACCTCACCTTCCTGTTTTTCTTCGGCCTTCAAATGCCGGTGAACCTTTGACAAGATCTCCACACGGGAATCACTGGCACGGATCTTTATCTCCAGGTAGGCACTAACTAGTACAAGTTCCGGTTTGCTCAGATATTTTAATCTGGCAAGACAGTCCTCTCTGTTCAGAAAAGCCTGAACATCGTCCAGATCATCGATGGTAGCTTTTTCTGCCATTGTCACAGATGGAACACTTAGCACTTAACACACCGCTCAACTTTAGCACTTAATGCACCGAGCACTGTTCTACGTCAATATTACACTTTACCGCACCAAACACTGCACTTGCCAATATTGCACGTAATTACCTCGGGCACCGCACTACACAATATTGCACTTAATCACAGCGAACACCTCGCTCTACAATATTGCACTGAATCACGCCGAGCACCTCGCTACACAGTATTGCACTTAGTCACTCCGAGCACCGCACAGCACGTATAACGTCCTAATCGTCACACACAGGGGGAATTATTTACAGGGATTACGCCACTTCACCACCCCTGTCAAACATACTTGACAAGGGGTCGGATCCCGCTGGGGATGCCAATTATGTTACGTCCCTCTCGGGTCGCAACTGGGTTCTTACTCTGATGTTGTTAGAGGAAGGGTATCCGGCCCCAAGCCAGTAGTGGCTTTCAAGGGATGTGAAACTGCTCCGTGCTCGGACGCTGGATTCGGGTCCGTAACACCTCGCCATCCCCTCCCTCTCTCCCACCTTCCCCCCCTTCAGTTCACACTCAGACACACCTACCTCTCCCCCCCCCTCTCTCTGTCTCTATCTCCTCTCTCTGTCTCCTCTCTCTCTCTCTCTCTCTCTCTCTCTCTCTCTCTCTCTCTCTCTCTCTCTCTCCCTCTCATAACGCTCTATAACACTCTCCTCTCCCCCTTCCTCCCCCCCTTCCTTCCTCTCCCTCCTCTCTCTCTCTCTCTCCCTTCTCCCTCCCCCCTCTTTCCTCTCGCCCCCTTCTCTCTCTCTCTCTCTCTCTCTCTCTCTCTCTCTCTCTCTCTCTCTCTCTCTCTCTCTCTCTCTCTCTCTCTCTCTCTCTTTCTCTCTCTCTCTATCTCTCCCCTACATCTCTCTCTCTCTCTCTCTCTCTCTCTCTCTCTCTCTCTCTCTCTCTCTCTCTCTCTCTCTCTCTCTCTCTCTCTCTCTCTCTCTCTCTCTCTCTCTCTCTATCTCTCTCTCTCTCTATCTCTCCCCTACATCTCTCTCTATCTCTCCCCTACATCTCTCTCTATCTCTCCCCTACATCTCTCTCTATCTCTCCCCTACATCTCTCTGCTCTCTCTCTATCTCTCCCCTACATCTCTCTCTTGCTCTCTCTCTCTCTCTCTCTCTCTCTCTCTCTCTCTCTCTCTCTCTCTCTCTCTCTCTCTCTCTCTCTCTCTCTCTCTCTCTCTCTCTCTCTCTCTCTCTCTCTCAGGCAAGACATGGAAGGGACACGAACTCGGGCTTACATATGCAGGATGTCAATCGCAGCTGGAACAAACACAGAGGATGGGGGGGAACAGGAAGACTGGATGAAGGAAGTACTCCAGCAAATGTGGAATGACTTCAGTGAAGTACTGAGGGTAATGAGGGAGACAGTAGCCAACCTGCAAGATGATCTAAGGGCAGCAAAGGAGGAGATAAGATGCCTAAAGGTGACTCTTCCACAATACCAGACACAAACCGTACCTCAGGGAGACAGGAATGCTACTGTGGAGGGGACCTCCACACCTCAGCTCTCATTTGCTGAAATACTTAAAACGAGCCCTGAAGCTAGGTCTGCAGTTAAGGAAGTTGCCATGGAAGTGGCCTCCTCTCAGGAAGCAGCTAGATGTACTAGCCGGCTGATAGAGATAAATAGAGCAGTAGTAGTAGCAGGCATTAAGGAGCAAACAGGGACCAGACCAAAGGAGCGGAGAGACAAGGACAAAAACATGGTTAAAGAGATCCTAAGAGAGGTAAGGATGGAGGGAGCTGAACAAAATGTTGAAAAGGTTTTCAGGCTTGGAAAGTACAACAGGGACAGAGACCGAATGATAAAGGTGGTTTTCATGAGCGAAATCGCGAAAGAAGAACTGTTAGAAAGGAAGTGCTGTCTAGCAAATGTAGAGAAGTTTAAAAGAGTATTCCTGCAGAGGGATATGACAAGGGAAGAGAGAATGCAGGCAGCAGACGCGAGGAAGGAGCGCAGGGAGAGAGAAAGGAATCGGGGAGCCACACCCCCGATCCCTACAATCCAAGAGGGGAATGGGGAACCCTCCTCAAACAGTGCACTAGCCACAGGGAGTGCGGCACCACCCCCACATTCTACCTAATAGACACCCTACCTGCCCCAACCCCTGTCAGCCCCCCACTAAGCACTCCCCCCACCCACCCCTCTCCTCCCACTCACCCCCCTCCTCCCACTCCCCCCTCCCCCAAGGACCTCCCTTCTCCCCCTTCCCCCAAGCCCTCCCTTCTCCCAAATGCCCTCCCGTCTCTCCCACCCACAAGCCCTCCATTCTCCCCCGTCCCCCTAAGCCCCCCACTCTCCCCTATCCCACCTAACCCTTCCCCTCCCCACCACTCCCCAAAACCCTCCCCTCTTCCTCAACCACCTCAGCCTTCCCTTTCCCCCCACGCCCCAAAAACCCTCCCCACTTTACTGCCCCCCCAAACCCCCCTTTCTCCCCCATCCCCCCAAACCCCCCTTTCTCCCCCATCCCCCCAAACCTCCCCCTCTCACCCCCCCCCAACCCTCCCCCTTTCACCCCCCCAAGCCTCCCCCTCTAACCCACCCCCCCAACCCTCCCCCTCTCACCCACCCCCACAACCCTCCCCCCTCACCCGCTCCCCTTACCCTCCCCCTCCCCCCCACCCCCCCAAGCCCTTCCTCCTCCACCAGGCTCCCCGTACCAGATCCTCCCAGCTCCCGCTCACCCCAGACCCCACAGGCTCCCCCCAGAGGAGAAGCAGAAGAGAGTCAGTTTCAGGGCAATGTACTCGAACATAGATGGGATCACAAGCAAGGCAAGTGAACTAAGGGAAAGAGCACAAGAAGTGAACCCAGATGTAATCGGACTCACTGAAACAAAATTCTCTGGAATCATAACGAATGCCGTGTTTCCCCAGGAGTACACAGTAATAAGGAAAGAGAGGGAAGGTAGGGGAGGAGGCGGAGTGGCCCTACTCATGAGAAAGGAATGGGGTTTTAAGGAGATGGATATCCCGGGCTGTGAGGGTTTCAGAGACTACATAGCTGGCACCATGACAATGGAAGGTCCAAGGATAGTAGTAGCAGTAATATATAACCCTCCACCAAATGACACAAGACCCAGTCAAGAGTACGAAAACAACAACATTGCAGTTAACACTATAATTGAGAGGGCAGCCTCTGCTGCCTGTAGAAATAGATCTCACCTGCTCATCATGGGGGACTTCAATCACGGCAGGATTGATTGGGAGAACAAGGAACCACATGGAGGCGAGGATACGTGGAGAGCCAAACTACTGGAGGTGGTGACTAGAAACTTCTTAACCCAGCATGTCAGAGAACCCACAAGGATGAGAGGAAATGACAAACCAGCGAGACTCGACCTGTTCTTCACCCTGAACGACTCTGACATAAGAGAAATCGGTTTTGAGGCCCCACTAGGAATGAGTGACCAGAGTGTATTGGTGTTTGAGTACCTGATTGAAGAAGGGCTATTAAACTCGAGGAGGGATACCGAAACCAAAAGGTTAGCATACCGAAAGGGAAACTATGAGGAGATAAGAAAATTCCTAACAGATATAGCATGGGAAACAGAGCTCAGGGATAAGACGGCATAAGATTTGATGGACTACATCACGCAAAAATGCAAGGCCGCAGCAAACAAGTTTGTCCCAGTCCAAAAGGAAAACAGTGAAATGAAGATGAGAAACCCATGGTTTAATCAGAGATGTAGGCTAGCTAAGCAGCAAAGTAAAAGGGCATGGAGAAACTATAGGAATAACAGGACACTGGAGAGCAGAGAAAGATACCAGAATGCCAGGAATGAATATGTCAGGATGAGAAGAGAGGCAGAAAGATACGAAAATGACATCGCAAGCAAGGCAAAGACTCAGCCTAAATTGCTGCATAGCCACATCAGGAGAAAAACAACAGTAAAGGAACAGGTTATGAAATTAAGGATAGGGGCAGAAGGATTCACTACAAACGACAAGGAAGTGTGTGAGGAACTGAATAAGAAATTCCAAGAGGTCTTCACCTTAGAGCAAGGAGAAATCCCAGAGATGAGAGAAGGAATAGCTAACCAGGAACCACTGGAAGAGTTTGAGATTACCAGCGGGGAAGTAAGGAAGTGTTTACTAGAGTTGGATGTGACAAAGGCTATAGGCCCAGATGGAATCTCCCCTTGGATACTAAAGGAAGGAGCAGAAGAACTGTGCCTCCCACTCTCCATAAAATCACTGGCAACAGGGGAACTGCCAAAAATTTGGAAATCAGCTAACGTAGTCCCGATATACAAGAAAGGTGATAGACAGGAGGCACTGAACTACAGGCCGGTGTCCCTTACCTGCATACCATGCAAGTTGGTGGAGAAGATTGTGCGAAAAAAACTAGTGGAGCACCTGGAGCGAAGGAACTTTGTAACACAGCATCAACATGGTTTCAGGGATGGCAGGTCCTGCCTCACAGGGTTACTTGAATTCTACGACCAGGCAACAAAAATAAGGCAAGAAAGAGAAAGGTGGGCAGACTGCATATTTTTGGACTGTCAGAAAGCCTTTGATACAGTGCCACACAAGAGGCTAGTGCGAAAGTTGGAGACGCAGGCTGGAGTGAAGGGAAGGTACTCCGGTGGATAGAGGAGTACATAAGCAACAGGAGACAACGAGTCTGTGTGAGGGGTGAGGTCTCAGATTGGCGAGACGTTACAAGTGGAGTCCCGCAGGGGTCAGTCCTTGGACCTATACTGTTTCTGGTATATGTAAATGATCTCCCAGAGGGTATAGATTCGTTCTTCTCAATGTTTGCCGACGATGCAAAAATTATGAGGAGGATTGAAACAGAGGATGATAGTAGGAGGCTACAAGATGACCTAGATAGACTGTGTGAATGGTCCAACAAATGGCTGTTGAAGTTCAACCCGAGTAAATGCAAAGTAATGAAACTAGGCAGTAGAAACAGGAGGCCAGACACAGGATACAGAATAGGAGATGAAGTACTTAATAAAACAGACAGAGAGAAAGATCTAGGAGTTGATATCACACCAAACCTGTCTCCTGAAGCCCAAATAAAGAGAATAACGTCTGCGGCAAATGCGAGGCTGGCTAACATCAGAACGGCGTTCAGGAACCTGTGTAAGGAATCATTCAGAATCTTGTACACAACATATGTAAGACCAATCCTGGAGTATGCGGCCCCAGCATGGAGCCCGTACCTTGTCAAGCACAAGACGAAGCTGGAAAAAGTCCAAAGGTATGCCACTAGACTAGTCCCAGAACTAAGAGGCATGAGTTATGAGGAAAGGCTGCGGGAAATGCACCTTACGACACTGGAAGACAGAAGAGTAAGGGGGGACATGATCACAACCTACAAAATCCTCAGGGGAATCGACCGGGTAAACAAGGATAAACTATTCAACACTGGAGGGATGCGAACAAGGGGACACAGGTGAAAGCTGAGTACCCAAATGAGCCACAGAGACATTAGAAAGAACTTTTTCAGTGTCAGAGTAGTTAGTAAATGGAATGCACTTGGAAGTGATGTGGTGGAGGCTGACTCCATACACAGTTTCAAATGTAGATATGATTGAGCCCAATAGGCTCAGGAATCTGTACACCAGTTGATTGACGGTTGAGAGGTGGGACCAAAGAGCCAGAGCTCAACCCCCGCAAGCACAATTAGGTGAGCACACACACACACAAACAAACACACACACACACACACACACACACACACACACATCGGGGGCCGGCCGGTCGAGCGGATAGCCCGCTGGACATGTGTTCCTGTGGTCCCGGGTTCGATCTCGGGCGCTGGCGAGAAACATTGTTTAGAGTTTCTTTCACCCTATGCCCCTGTTACCTAGCAGTAAATAGGTACCTGGGAGTTAGTCAGCTGTCACGGGCTGCTTTCTGGGGTGTGTGGATAGAATAGGATAGAATTTATGGCAGCATATCTGCCACTCAGAATTTAGAGCAGCATATCTGCCACACTCATAGAATTTACGGCAGCATATCTGCCACTCTTAAAATTCATGGCAGCATACCTGCCACACATAGAATTTCGGCAGTAAAATATCTGCCATATATATAATCATTTATAGTAGTAGAATACTTGTCATATATATATATATAATCACTTGTATATACTCTATATAACTCAAAAATTATAAAAACACAAAAACACAGCATTATCCTGAATCTGCACATCAGTAGTATTATAGCATTAGCTACTATAGCAAGCTACTATAGCATAGTATTATAGCAAGCTAGCAGTCACAGTGACTGGTAGCTCGTTCAGGTTACTGGTCACTCCTTAGCCACTGACGCCCATGGAATACATTGCTAAATAATAATTGTATAAAAATCAATTGTCGGATTTATGTAGTCAGCCATGATCCCTTGTGCTTATTTGCTGGAGTTTAGTTGCTGACAAATTGGGTTTAAATTTGGTTTAATTTATAGGATTGAATGGACTTAATCATTAAAGTCAAGTATGGTTCTGAGACTGCAGTGGGTTCAGTGACATTAGTAGCAGTGACTTGTAGCTATTTAGGCTACTGTTCACTGATTTGCCTCTTAGGCCTCATGAACTCATCTTCATGTAACACAGGACGGGGTTTAGGCCCTCTTCAGTCTACCACCCTGGTCATAAATAAACTTAAGTCCAAGACCCCAGAGCTAACTCTCTGCTGAGTCCCACGCCACGTGATCTTAGACGTTCGACCGTCTAAGATTCTACAGACATGTGACGCCGTTCTAGGAGCTCTAGTATGCTCAAGGATCTCAATTTGCTGCCACCACCAAAGAATTAGAACAAAACCTGATAGATCAATTAATTGGGGTTGGGCCAATTAATTAGCTATTAACCCTTGGGGTAGGCTATCCCCAATTTCGTGGGACAGGAGGTATTAGTTACGTTAAGTGTGGTAACTCAATCAATACCAGGGGATATATCTCTGACGTTACAAGCCTAGGCTTGCTTAGAATAGGGTACTGACTCAACCCAATTAATATAGACTCGTGGACTAATTGGCAAAGACAGACACATGTAATATCACTCATGGAAATAATAAAAAATACAAAATAATTATTTTAATCAAAGTTTATTTTTTTTGCAAAGCTATAAAAGTAATTAATCAAAATCACTCCCTAATATAACACTTCCTGAATGACCTAGTTTCCTATAGAGGCAGACATGAACTTATTTATCAGTACAAACACTCTCAGCACTCTACTGTAATCTTAGAGACCAGCCGATGGTGTT
Organism: Procambarus clarkii; assembly: GCF_040958095.1. Lineage (NCBI taxonomy): Eukaryota > Metazoa > Arthropoda > Malacostraca > Decapoda > Cambaridae > Procambarus > Procambarus clarkii. The sequence continues at coordinate 24,123,976 of NC_091177.1, forward strand.
CTGGCCACTTGGGAATGAAAGATGGGGACCTCCCAGCGCTGCTCCTGAATCCACACACTGCCTTGTTCTACCCCTCTCTCAAGCCGAGAGAGCTGTCCTAGTATTCCTCCACCTAGTTATCAATTACAAGGCAGGGTGAATTGAACAAACTAATCCTAATTACTGGCAAACCCCAGATGGTTGAATTATCATTTAACTGGCGGTAATTAAATTAGGCATCTTGGCAAAAGCTATATCCAATTTCAATATTTGGTTAGTGACTTGAATTTATACTATGAGTTATTAAATATGGCAGGTTTTGGTGACCCCCTTGACCCAGGGTGGTCAAAGATTCTTACGCTGAGCAATCTAGTTCCCTCCTACTCAACATGACGTCACTTTCTACTGACGGTAAATGAACCCTGATCTTAAATTTTAAATTCATATTAGCATAGCATACATATTTTAACCAGATTAGTTGTTAACGAATACAATATTAAATGAGAGACTTAAATTTCTCTACATTACTGAATTTCCGAGATGAAGTCTTTGGGGTAGAGGGGGGGGGCGACCAGCCGCATGGGTGACCTGGCCTAGCCGGTGTTGGCGATTTTACCCCTAGTCATCTGCCTTCGAAGAGAGAGGAGGATTTGATTCTTTCCTCATACATGACGTTAACTTAATTACACACTTGACAACAGGAGTCATTAATTACAGTTTCTATAATACCTGAATTACTCAAAAGTGATACTTTAAAAACAAGGAGGAGGTTGCGATCGTCGCTTCCACAGCTCTGCCCTTATCTCCTGGGATTCAACCTTTCTCGGCTAGTCAGGTAGAAATTTACTCAGACTCCACTTTTCAAGGCCACGTGGTCCCAATGTAATGCTTATGACAGATCTGTACTTTCTACATCAAGCTTGTTTGTTACATTCAGCTTTAAATGATGATATCAAGATCAACCTCAGTTGAAATAATAAGCTGTATTCTCCCTAGTATATTTCTACTGGAGTTGTATAATCAGCTGACATTTAAATTTCAATTTGTATTGTTTGTCTGCAGGCATACGCCTCCTGTCTTAATACTGAGCCTGTGAGTAATTTGCCTCCTGCAGAATTTCACATGTTTATGCCCTGATATTTAGTTGGGCTAATGATAAATTTGTTATAGTAGTCTGCACCTACAAGGATTTCCATGTCGGTGAGATGTTGACTTAATTTTATCTGCAAATTTTATTCCCCTATTTCTCAAGAATTTTGTAGTAGCTCCTAGACCTTTTACTTGTAGGTCCATTGTAATTGTGTCCACTACAATGGCTTGTACGGGAGAAATGTAGCTGCCCAAATATACCGATGGTTGCACCACCTGGTGGACCTGAGGTCATGTATCAGATTGGAATCCCAATATATATAATATCACCAGAGTTACAGACTTTAATTGTAGATCATCTGCCACCTTTTTGGTGACTAATACTCTCTGGGACCCCTGGTCAAACAACCCTTGGGTATGTACCCTGCCCTCTTAGTTTCGATGGTAAGTTGGGCAGTAGGAAAGTCGCATTATTTTGCAATTTTGTCGATAGGACACTGATTTTCTGTCGCATCTTGCAGTACTGTACTGTGGTAGGAATGTTTCCTTCTACCTTGGCGTTTGGAGACTTTAATTTTGTGTCCTTGCACAATGCTGACCCTTGTTACACCTATTACAGGTGTGTAATTGGGTCTCACAGACGATGGTGTTGTGTTTCCTGAAGCACCTCGTGCAATTTTGCTACTCTGTCAGTCGCTTGACATGCGCATCACGATCAGGATAATAGGTGAAGTGATTTATTGAATGTTTCTCTGTGTAGAACAAACATGTTCCATAGCCTACAGCACCTTTTGGAATCACCGCCTTGGTGACTCCATCACCAGTAACCCACTTGGAGGCTTGGAGGGTCTTACTGCATATGTGCCCACACTACCTTGGTTCCACTTTGGTGTAGAATTAGATTGTTTAGGTTTAGTTGGAGTACTTTTTATACTCTGTGGTTCACTATTATTGGTTTATGAAAGTTTACTTGGTGCTTTTAATTTGTCATGTATACGTAGTTGGTGAATTACTGAACGTAAACCCTCAGATATTTCACCTAAGAATAAAATACTTTTATTGTAGTGAGGACTCATTTGTCTCAATATGTCCCTATGTATTTCTCCTGGACAATTATTTTCAATAGCCCCGTTTGTATTGGCTTTCAGGCTGAGGGACTTGATCATGGATTCCACCTCCAGCTTAAGGATTTGGACTGAATCAGCTGTAGCCTCCAGTGAAGGTAAATGCAACATCTCATGAATTAATTGTGATGTTCTGACTTTTGGATCAGCATAATTATCTTTGAGGAGTGTTACTGCAAGGCCATAGCCATTGGTAGTTAGCCTCAGGTGGGGTACTACTGATTTAGCTTCACCTGATAATTGACCTTACAGATAAGAGAATTTACTACTCTAGGGTAAAGATGGTTTTGAGTCTACACGGTCTACAGATTTGTTCCAAAATTCGTCCCAATCTTCCTCATCTTTTCCTGAGAAAGTGGGTAAATTAATTGGAGGGAGTCGAGCTTCTACCTGTCTTGGATTAGATAAAACTATAGATGTTGCCTTTTTCTGGGGCAATTATTTTAATGAAAGGATCCAAACTGGATTGAGTATCATCCTCATATTGTATTAGGTCAACCATAATATCATCTAATTCTTCAGTGGTAAAATTAGTGTTGCCCAGTTCAGTTAGATATTTTTCTATTTGGTACTTAACTTGCTCAAATTTACTTATTGCTACTTGAAAGTAGGTTTCCAGTTTCACATGATCAACTGGAGATTGTTGAGACAGATCATTGCACTTTTAATCTGTCTTGTTAAGTGACCCTTAAATCCTGTCTGGGTCTGTTTTAATTTAATTTCTTTAGTAGCCATGCTGCCTCTTTGATTGGCATTGACAGGGCATATAATATTGTTACTAATGTAACTGGGGTACTTGCTCATAAATTCTGAGCAAGCACTAATGGTAGTGGCCGAAGGTAGATTTTCAGTCACTAGGGCTTTCACTTTATATACAGTGAATGATCCAACCTCCTTGGAGGTTAGCACATAAAAATAATATATGTATAATCATACATAAATACTTTGAGGGGGGTAATCAGTGTCACTGGAAGTACCTCAAGTTAGCTCCTTAAAATCACCCTTGGTTGGTGTAGACACTAATTAACACTCAAAGGTGAAATGATTATAGGTAAATAATTATAAAATAGGTAAATAATTATAGATACACAACACAAATCGTACTGGTATAAATCCCACTCGAAATAGGGTCTGCACGATTAATTAATGGTGCTAGGTTGTTCTATATATACTTCAACACTAGACTAGTTGATCAATAAGCATTAGTAAATGTAAATATATAGGACAAGGTTATCAATAAACACTAGTCAATGTTAATATCTTATGTTGACGACGTTTCGATCCATCCTAGACCATTATCAAATGTTTATCAGTCTATTTTTTTAATTTTCAGCACGTTATTGTGACTCCTCATCTGCCTAATATCTTACCCTGTAGTGGGTTGAAAATTAGTTATAGAATATTATGTAGTTAAGACCAGTGAGATATTTTATTTGGATTATATATTTATATGTTAAATAATTTTTGATTCAAGATAAATTATATCCGCAATTGGTGATATTAGCCTCATTAACCTCCAGTGTTATTTGGAAGAATTAATTCCTCTATTAGTCACCTAGCGAAATTAAACACCACAAATTTTTTGGATAACCTCTGCAAAGGCATAGCTACAATTTGGCTGGGTTTAATTTATGCAGTGTCACTCCTCGGATATAAAACAAAACATAATTGGTGGTTAAGCTCCGTGAAAACCACCGAGGCTAAACTACTGGTGGCCGGTCAGTGACTGGCTATTTGTTTATAATATATTGTTTACTGATTTATTAACAGTCTGTCTCTACTGCTAATTATTTGTTAAATTATTTATCTAGTTCTCAATATTGATCTTAAATATGATCGAGGTACGAAGGACCATTCATGTGTGGAAAACTGACACATGGAATTTATATATTTATGTACAATATATTAATTTATATTAATTTATTTCTTACAGTAATTTATTTATTTCGACAGCGGACTGTATGAATTTAAAATGGACTGTATGATATTAAGTTCCCACAAATCGTTTCTTGCACAGGCTAGTGGGGGATGGGGGGTATTATTTATAAATATCAATCAAAATTAATCGATTGATAGATTTTCACCAAAATGTAAATACTACATGGGTTAGTAAATAAAAGAAACAAATACAGCTTATCTGTATGGTAGGTGGCGCCTGACAGCTGAGTGGACAGCGCTTTGGATTCGTAGTCCTGAGGTTCCAGGTTCGATCCGCGATGGAGACAGAGACAAATAGGCAAAATGGTTCTCTCCCCGTGTTACGGCCCTATTGGGTCGCAACTGAGGTTCTTCTCTGATGTTATTCGAGTTTGGGTATCCGGCCCCAAGTTAGTAGTGGCTTTCAAGGGGTGTGTTCCATAACGCAAGTAAATTAAAGGGGAAGGGATTCAAATACACTGCTTTTGTATATATATAATCACCACCACCATAAATAAATATATAAACAGTCACACGGGGGTTATAAACACTATAATGTACAGAATGGTCTTCCTCAGAAGACACAGGATGCTCCACGGTGCTCACGATGAGTAGCCCTGGTTCTCTTCGTCGTGGCCCACGATGAATCCTCTGATTCTTTCGGCGAATCTACCCCGGCCACAGGCAAGCCAAATCACAGTCCCACTGGGTGCACTGTCGTGGAGGCCTTCAACCACAAATTCAGCCTGTAGCTGGCAGGTTCCGATCAGCTCCGCTGTGTAGGCCTTCTACTCAGGTGCCTTCACTCCAGACTCTGGGGTATCCGTGGGTGTTTGTACCCAAGGCCTCTCTTCATGCTCAGTTGCTTCTGCCTCCGTAACCTCATGTTCCTCGTCGGGAGAAGAATCAGGAGACTCTGCTAGAATACTCTCGATCTGTCGGGTAGAGGAAAGATTAAATATGTTATCTAATTCCGGGTCTGTCTGTACCTGGATATTACCAATGCCTGCTGTTGTTACCTCAGACCTTACTGTTCCGGCTGACTCGTCCACAATCTTGGGATGATTGTTGCTCCAATCTGTCACCAAGTCGTTGGCTAGTATCACGTCAATCCCAGCTATAGGCAGGGTATCAACTACTGCCAACGCACATGTGCCGCTGAAGTAAGGCGAGTCTAGATGTACCGGCACTAAGGGGGCGACGTACCGCGTCCTAGGAAACCCGACCAGGACAACCTTTTGTCTCCCATCCACGCTCACTCCCTCGGATAACGAGCTTCTCATGATCAGGGACTGGGCTGCTCCACTATCTCTGAGCACTACAACTGATCTACCAGTATGATCACTCGATACATACCCGCTTGAAGTGTGAGGGGGAAAACAATCTTGGTCCTTCCTGACTAGTCATTACGGACGGGGTTCTTTCTGGTGGTGTTATACAGCCTATCAACATCACCTCCCTACGTGGGCCGCTACCTCTTCTGCCTCGGCACATAGCAGCTACATGCCCTTTTCTCGCCACAAGTCCAGCACACCATATTCCTCCTCGGACTACGGTGTTTCGGGCTGTTAGGACTGGTCCTTCGAGGGCTACTTGGGGGCGTCTTCACAGCACTTTGTGGGACGGGTCTCTCCTCTTCCTGATGAGGTTTGTCAAACAGACGGGGGTAATTCCTCGGGACATACTTAGTGGAAGGCCTATGCGTCAAGATGTACTCCTCAGCCATGGTGGCTGCCGCACGTAAGGTCTCTACCTGTTGTTCCTCTAAGTACGTCTTCAGATCTCCAGACAGACAGTCTTTGAAGTCCTCTAACAGTATGAGCTGCTCGAGGTCTTCTTTAGTCTCCACCTTCCGAGAGGCACACCATTCCTTGAAAAGTCGTTCCTTGATGATTGCGAATTCGGTGAACGTGTGCTCTGAGGTCTTTTTCAGGTTCCTGAACTTCTGCCTGTAAGCCTCAGGCACCAGTTGGTAAGCCATGAGCACTACCTTCTTCATCTTGTCGTAATCACCGGAGTCATCAAGGGACATCGTGAAGTAAGCGATTTGGGCCTTCCCAGTCAAGACGGACTGTATCATGATGGCCCAATTCTCCTTTGGCCACTCCAAAGAGGCTGCGACTTTCTCGAAGGCCGCGAAGAACTTCGAAACTTCCTTCTCGTTGAACTTCGGAACCATTTTGATGTTCCTTACCGGATCGAAAATACTTGTATTCGTTGTTTGCCTCCGACCACCTAATTGCAATACTTCTAACTCATGTTGTCTCTCTTTTTCCTCTCTGTCTCGTCGTTCTTGCCTATCTCGTTCTTCTCTCTCTCGTTTCTCTTCTCTTTCTCGTTCTTTTTCTCGCTCTTCTCTTTCTCTTTCTCGTTCTTCTTTTTCTCTTTCTCGTCTATCTCTTTCTCTTTCTCGTTCTAATTCTAAACGCCTCATCTCTAATTCTTTTTCTTGTCTCTCTCTTTCCATTTCTAATTTCTTCCATTCTATCTCGCAATTTATTTCCAAGGCACGCATTTTGAGTTAGAAAGCTAATATTCAGCTCACCTGCATCGCTGTCAATGTCACTGCCCTTATCTTCCTTTTCAGCGGAAGCTACTTCCTCACTTTCTTTTGCATTTTGTGCCTCGCTTTCCTCTTTCTCCTCGGCCTTCAAATGCCGATGAACCTTGGACAAGATCTCCACACGGGAATCACTGGCACGTATCTTGATCTCCAGGTAGGCACTCACTAGTACAAGTTCCTGTTTTCCCAGATATTTTAATCTGGCAAGACAGTCCTCCCTGTTCAGAAAGGCCTGAACATCGTCCAGATCGTCGATGGTCGCTTTTTCCGCCATTGTCACTTAGATGGAGCACTAGCACTTAACACACCGCTTCACTTTAGCACTTAACGCACCGAGCACTTTACTACGTCAATATTGCACTTTATCGCACCAAACACTGCACTTGCCAATATTGCACGTAATTACACCGGGCACCGCACTACGCAATATTGCACTGAATCAGTCCGAGCACAGCACAGCACGTATAACGTCCTAATAGTCACAAACAGGGAGAATTATTTGCAAGGGATTGCGCTACGTCACCACCCCTGTCAAACATACTTGACAAGGGGTCGGATCCCAATGGGGATGCCAATTATGTTACGGCCCTATTGGGTCGCAACTGGGGTTCTTCTCTGATGTTATTAGAGTTTTGGTATCCGGCCCCAAGTTAGTAGTGGCTTTCAAGGGGTGTGTTCCGTAATGCAAGTAAATTAAAGGGGAAGAGATTCAAATACACTGCTTTTGTATATATATAATCACCACCACCATAAATAAATATATAAACAGTCACACGGGGTTAAAAACACTATAATGTACAGAATGGTCTTCCTCTGAAGACACAGGATGCTCCACGGTGCTCACGATGAGTAGCCCTGGTTCTCTTCATCGTGGCCCACGATGAATCCTCTGATTCTTTCGGCGAATCTACCCCAGCCACAGGCAAGCCAAATCACAGTCCCACTGGGTGCACCGTCGTGGAGGCCTTCATCCACAAATTCAGCCTGTAGCTGGCAGGTTCCGATCAGCTCCGCTGTGTAGGCCACTCCACGATCGATACTAGGGTTGCGAGCCCTAGACAGGAGCCTCGTGTGATTCCGCAGATCACTCTCCTCTCTCTGCACCACAGTGGCCAGTCTCTCCCACCAGCCAGCCCCCAGATAAGACGATTCCTGGTACTGCCACGTCACAGGCAGGCTAACACACTCAACAGTGTTCGTCCGGGGGTGACTCACAGCTTCTGCAGCAAACACGTGGAGAGACTTTGGCTGCCTTGGGTAGACTGCCCCACCGTCCAATACAGCAGTCCCAGGTCGACTCTGTAATCAGACACGTCATCAGTACTAAGGACACACTAGGGCACCTCACTTACAGTCTTAGACACAAATGTCCACCTATCCACTCCATAGATGGCGTTGCTGTCTAAGCGCCACCTCACCAGAGGTCAGCAGCGGCTACGTTACGAGCTGACTAAGACGGGAAACCAGCCCCTGTGGCCGGTATATCCCGTCCTCGCTAGATGGTGCTGTCCATTTGGAGGGGTTTTCGGGAGCAGACTCACAGATGGCGATGTCGTCACTGCTCCGTGCTCGGACGCTGGACTCGGGTCCGTAACACCCTGATGTCCCTGTTACCTAGCAGTAAATAGATAGCTGGGAGTTAGACAGCGGTTGTGGGCGGCTTCCGTGGGGGGGGGGGGGAGTGTAACAAAAAGAAGGCCTGGTTGAGGACCGGGCCGCAAGGACGCTAAGCCCCGAAATCATCTCAAGATAACCTCAAAATGGTTTTTGACCTGGACAACCAGATATGAACACGTATGATCGCATGTCACATGTTGTACCAGGTTGTTGATTGCTAATTCTTCTTCCCTTCAATTTTACCTGTTAAAAAATCACCCACAATAATTATCGTAACCTATATATGACAGATATGTCAGTTGAAATTATTGTAATATTTCAGATAATATTTAATTAATTATCACCCTGATTGAGTGGCTCGAAATGTGTTCTAACTGGTACACTAATCCACCTACATTACTGGCCAGGAATGATATAATGGGTTATTGGATACAGAACACTTCCCTTATTGTAGATGAAGATCGTGCTGATGATAGGAGCTGATTACATCCCACAACACCGAGTCTAGAGGGAAATAATAGCGGAACATCATGGGAGCCTCAGAGAAACTTTTATTTGTTAAATTAATAGCTGCTGCCCTCTCTCCCTCCTCTCACATCCGACCCATCACCAGATGTGGTTTTATAAAAAAGTGGAAAGAGGGTTTATATTTAATCTATTTCAGTACTGATAATTAAGTTGGTTCAAGGGAAATGTTTTATGATGTTTACAGTCCAGAGACTGATGTTTTAAGAAGAAGAAGCAATGATTCCCCGTTTTCTTCTGGGGAAAATTTCACTTGAATCTCGTTTTCTTTGAGTGAATTTGTTAGTAGTAAATTAGCAGTAATATTAACTACCAGATGTAGTGAAAGTTAGTAAATGTGTAATTAAATTTTTCTAATTATCAGGGAAAAGCACCAAGCCATTACGACTTTATAGCACTTGGAAGGGGCAGGATAAGGATTTGGGATAGGAAGGGGGAAAGGAAGGAATGGTGCCCAACTACGTAGACGTTTGAGGATTTAACACCAACCTACACGAAGTAAGATCATCGCTCTACCGTCTAGTCAAAGTGGCTGGGTAGTAATGGTGTAGTTTTTTCTGACATTTGCAGTGGTTGAACGCCATGCACAGATACCGTATGTAAGATAGGGATAGATTAGCGTGTAGTATAATGAGAGAGCAGAGTTATATAACATAATATATGATTTTATAAAGTACACCAACCGTTTTGGAGACTTTTTTGGCTATGTGTTGTACGTGGGCTCTGAAGTTCTGTATCTTTTCTATGTATAGGCCAAGGAACTCTCCCTCATTTTTATTGCTAATGTTAAGAATGTTTATCTGAAGTTGAATTTTATTTGATGATTTACTTCCATATAATATGTAGTAAGTCTTTTCTATGTTCAGTGTGAGTTCGTTGGTTGACATCATGAGTTGAGTATTTTAAATTCATTGTTGAAAATATTTTTTAGTCTCTGGAGATTGGGGTCAAAATAGATGAAAGTAGTATCGTCAGCAAATAGTATAGATTTAAAGAATATTAAAAATATTTGGCAAATCATTGTTGTATAAAAGAAATAAAAAATATCATAAGACGCGGCCCTGTGGCACTTCTACTGTTAATGGTAGAGTGGGGGAGTTTATGTTATTGATGGCTACATATTGATGTGTCACTGACATAAGAACGAATAGGGTTCTAAGCAAGTTCTCGGATACAATAGTGGTCAAGTTTAAGTCAGGAGGTAGTTATGGTTTACAGTATCAAAGGCCTTTTTCAGGTCAATGAAGAGACCGATTGGGGACTCATTTTTGTCAAGGGCTGTGTAGATTAAATTAAGCAGACTAACAATGGCATCATTGGTCCTCTTTTGGGAACAGAAGCCAAACTGGCAGGGGCTTAACATGTTGAGTTTTACAAAGTAGGAATAGAGCTGTTCTTAAATAATCTTTTCAAATACTTTGGAATGTATAGGTAGATTTTATATGGGTCTGTAATTATTTGTCAGCTGATTCGCCTCATTTATGAATAGGCGTTACTTTTGCTTTTAAGGATATCAGGAAAGCCCGACATATATTATATCCATAATCAACTCTCAACTCTCTAGAGTGACACTCTAGAGAGTTGTTGAATAGCAGAGCTATGGGGAGTGCAAGAGCAGGGGCAGCACTCTTACATATTATTGATGGAATTTCATTATTGTTCCCAGCTTTGGTTTTAAGCGATTGAATTATGGATATAATATATGTCGGGCTGACTGATAAAAGGATTAGAGAGTTATGATAGCTGCCAGTAAGATATGTAGTAACATGTATCTGGGTCTCTGGGATTGTTCTGGCAAGGTTAGCACCAATTGTTGAAAAGAACCTATTGAAATCAGTTACAATTTCCAACTTTGTTGCAAGTGTGTAGCCATGTTTGGAGAGTTTTTTCAGCTTGTTATGCGATTGTTGTTAAGATTCTAGGATGTTAGAGACGGCTTTCCATCTTCTTTTCATATTTCCTTTTACTTCTTTAAATCTATTCTCATAAAAGGAATCTTTGGCTCTTTGCATTATATTGGTAAGCATTGATGTGTATCTCTTAACGTCTTCTTTTGTAACTACGATAATCCTATTTTTTTCAGATTCGTGTTCATTGCTAATTGATTACCTAAATAATAAAAAAATGTCAAGAAGACAATGATGGGCTCGTTACCTAATATTTTGTGTAGAGTCAGAGTTGTGCGTGTCTTCATAAATTAACAAAACAATTGAACTCCAAATACAAAAACAAATCTATATAAATAAAAATATAAATGTTTGTTCAAAATCGCTAATCTCCGAAAGTTCTTCAACGATTACTTTCAAATTTTCACACAACGTTCCATTCGCATCCGATCATGTTTTTATATGAATATTATATAGATGTCACGTCTGTGTGGGAAAAACACGAAAACAGTTTTTTTGAAAAACTGTGTTTTTCATGTGCTTTACATCTTAGGGAAATCTTCAAAACCTCTTAATCGATTAGTTAAAATTTTCACACAACGTTGCATTCGAATATGCACATGTATTCAAATACCTACTATATCCATGCCTCATCTGTTACAGGAAAAAAAAGTTTTATTTTTTTTAAACAGGGCCATCTGTTGGACGTAAGAGCAACACACACTATAATCTCTGAAAGTTCTTCATCGATTGCCTTGAAATTTTGACACAATGTTTCATTCGAATACACACGAATTTTAGTATACCTACTACATAGATGCCACACCTGTGTCAGGTAAAAATAGATTAAAAAAAAACAGTGCCACCTGTTACACATAATAGCAACACATGCTATAGTAAATATGTTATGACTCCATTTCAATGTTTCTAATTGCATTGATAAATCGAATTTTCATGGATTTCTATTTATTTTCATTTTGAATTAATCATTTTGTGTTACACTGCGTTGGAATTGAGCTGTGTTGTTTACCATACCATACATTTCGTAATTATAAGTATAGATGCCACACCTGCAACAGGTTAAACATTTTTTTTAAGAAACAGCGCCATCCATTGCACGTAAGAGCAACACACGTTATACTATATATGTTACAATTCCATTTCAATGTTTTCGATTTTACTGATAAATTGAATTTTCAGATATTTTGATTTATTTCATTTTTTTAAATTATTTTGTGTGACATTGCACTGGAATTGAGCTGTGTTGTTTATAATAGCAACAATTTTTGAGAGTAAAGTTTATTTGTTATATTTTTTCATTTTTTTCATTTCGTTTTTTTAACCGTTTTTCTTATATTTAAGTGATGGGGAACATCAGATCATTTGATGTTCCCAATTTACTGATGGGAACATCACATTATTTTAAAATGCATTGGATAAGGGAGTGAGGAATTGTGGGAAGGACAAGGGGATGGGAGTGGGGTGGACGAGGGGACAGAGGAGGGGGTAATGGTGAGGAGGACGAGGGGATGGGATAGTTGGGGATGATGGGGACGAGGAGACAGGTGAAGGGAGAATGGTGGGGAGGACAAAGGGACAGGGGAGTGGGGGGATGGCAAGGAGGACGAGGGGTTGGGGAAGGGGGGAATGGTGGGTAGGACGAGGAGATGGGGAAGTGGGAGGTAGTAGAGGAGGACGAGGGGATGGTAGAGTGGGGAATGTTTAGCAGGGCGAGTGGATGCTAGAATGGGGAATGTTTAGGAGGACGAGGGGATGGGATAGTGAGGAATGGTTGGGAGGACAAGGGGACAGGGGAGGGGGGAAGGGTAGGGAGGACTGGGAGACAGGTGAACGTTGCTGTGGCTCAGCAACGCATGTCCTTCTTAGCCATAGTAATGGGTGGCCGGGTGCAGCTAGTTGTAAATAAAAACAATAATGCTGACCTCAGGGATTGCGGCACGTGTTGTACAGCGAGCAAGACAGAGTTCATCATGGAGTAGGTCCTGCTGAGGTCAGGATTATTGACCAAGGAAGCGTTGGTGACAGCGAGGAGCCTGGTTGATGGACCCACCAAACGGGCGCTGAGGGACCACTGGGCGAAGGCGGCGAGGAAGGCGAGGTCGTCGCTCACCACCACCACCGTCACGCACCACGACACCTGCCGCAGCTGTTGACGTCAACATGGTAGACGTTATTTGGGAGTGACCTGCCCGCCTCAGTAGTGGTGTGAGAGTGACCTGCCCGCCTCAGTAGTGGTGTGAGAGTGACCTGCCCGCCTCAGTAGTGGTATGAGAGTGACCTGCCCGCCTCAGTAGTGATGTGAGAGAGAACTGTCTGCCTCAGTAGTGGTGTGAGAGTGACCTGTCCGCCTCAGTAGAGGTGTAAAAGTGACCTGCCCGCCTCAGTAGTGGTGTGAGAGTGACCTGCCCGCCTCAGTAGTGATGTGAGAGTGAACTGTCTGCCTCAGTAGTGGTGAGAGAGTGACCTGCCCGCCCCAGTAGTGATGTTAGAGTGACCTGTCCACCTCAGTAGTGGTGTGAGAGTGACCTGCCCGCCTCAGTAGTGATGTGAGAGTGAACTGTCTGCCTCGGTAATGATGTGAGAGTGAACTGTCTGCCTCGGTAGTGATGTGAGAGTGACCTGCCTCCCTCAGTAGTGATGTGAGAGTGATCTACCCACGTCAGCAATAATGTGAGAGTGACCTACCGAAGTCAGCAGTAATGTGAGAGTGACCTATCCACATCAACAGTAATGTGACAGTGACCTACCTACTTCAGCAGTAATGTGATAGTGACCTACCCACGTCAGCAGTAATGTGAGTGACCTACCCACGTCATCAGTAATGTGAGTGACCTACCCACGTCATCAGTAATGTGAGTGACCTACCCACGTCATCAGTAATGTGAGTGACCTACCCATGTCAGCAGTAATTTTAGAGTGACCTAATCACAACAGCAGAAAGGGAGAGTTTCCTACCCACATCTGCAGTAATGGGTGGACTTTCTGCTGGCGCCATTGCTAGTTGGCTTCATACGGTTTTCTTCCCTTCGAAAACCTAAGATTCTGTTCACCCATCAGCACAAATATCCGCGGTTTTGTGAGGATGAAGACATCATTACTCTAAGACCCAGATAATATCTTGTTTGGAATGAAACAATACCGATTTCGTCTACAATTGTTAGACAAACAACGTTGTTGATTAGCTGCTGTCCAGCTGGTTGGTATGCCGTGCAACCCAGTACGTAGGCGACCCAAATGTCGTACCAAACTCGTCGACCATGGCCCCCTTTTTTTGTGGCGAGGACTGTTACACTCACCAAGTCACATAGAGTCCTACCCTAACGGGTAAGGCGATACCCTGCGGTCAACGCCCCAAAGGGGCACTTTAGAAGGTGTAGTGAGCAATACATGGAAAAGTATACCAATAAAGAATACCAAACTGCTCATTAAGGTGGTAGGTATCCCTAATTCCACCTGGAGGAATCATTTTACGACCTCCGTTGGAGGGGAATGAATTTCTCCAGGCCTAGGAGTCTCAGGCATTAGGGAGGGCTCTGAATCGGTCCTCACTACGTGGAAGAGTCATGGGGAAGTCAAAAAGAAAGGTAATGGAGGCAGCTTTTAGAAGAGGAATAAGAGTGGACCGAGGTGCAGCAGGCACCGACGAAAACTGCTATTGAGGCTTCATCACGAGTTTCTACCAGCAAGACATCACACCTAATGGACCTAGAGAGGACAATATCAGTTACACACCAGCCAGTGTCAGACAATGCTTCTTTGTCCACAACCCAACCACAATACGACAGTATGAGACAGGAGAGGACAGCACCAGCCACACACCAGCCAGTGTCAGAGAATATACCTCTCTCCACAGCCCAGCCACAGGACAATATTTTGAGACAGAGGAGGACACTACCAGTCTCACACCGACATCGTCAGACTCTTCACATCTTCCAGAATTCAAGGTAATGCAGGAAGACGACTTTCCTACAACATATGGAGTAGTAACGGCAATGGAAAATGAACAACCAAAGCTCAAACTTTCCATTACACTCAACCTGAAAAGAGAAATAATAATGACACCACGAGACCAAAAGACTGCAAATAATTTAGAAAAAGTAACAGTCCTGCAAACGAAACCTGTATGCTTGGAAAAGCTGGACCCTTCAGAAAGAGGCCAACAAGTCATGCATTTGGGATACACAATCGATTTTCCACTGGATCCACTACTAGAACACAAATCAAATCCTGAATGCGGAATGATGCTGCACAAAAGTAGACAAAGCAACAACACGTCAGGTTCTGGTGACCGTCATGGGACATTTGCCAGAAACATTTAGTCATAGAATTTCGAGAATATACCGACAGAGTCCATAAGTCCCAGAACCTGTGCGCTGCTTCAGGTATCAGAAATACGGTCACCATCAATCACGCTGCACCTTACAGGAGAGATCTGGAGTGTGCAGCGTGAGGCATCCAACCAAAGACTGCATTGACAAGGCAAATCAGACCACAACAGCCAAATGTCCAAATTGTGTAGGAAAACATTACACCTGGAGCACAACTTTCTCTGCACGAAAAGAAAAGGTGCATACAGCTCAGGCCAGGATAAACACACAAACCAGTACCACATTCACCAACACCAACATCTGGAACACTCGTGCATAGTGACAACAGAGACCCACTCTCACAGAACAAACGTTCCCGAATCTATCAACTCCATATGAGAAAATATACCAAAATACTGCAGAAATAAAACAAAAGCAAAAAAGCAAAAAGCAATTACTTTCGGAATCAACACAACATATAACAGTTTTATCAAGGTTTAGCTGGAAAACATCGTGAAGATCAGGGCAGAGACCGTTTTAAATTGCACTCAA
The DNA here is from genome assembly GCF_040958095.1 of Procambarus clarkii. Classification (NCBI taxonomy): domain Eukaryota; kingdom Metazoa; phylum Arthropoda; class Malacostraca; order Decapoda; family Cambaridae; genus Procambarus; species Procambarus clarkii. Next base: position 24,139,556 of record NC_091177.1, read on the forward strand.
ATGACACAGAACGCCTCACAACAACAGAATTAAGAAATCACTTGTGAAATAATGGACAAGATCGTGCAGCAGACCACAGTTACACAAGAAAAAGGCAGTGCGAGACAATACGAAGCACAAGAAGACAACCAACGCGTTATGGACATAAAGACTACCAACAACAGTTAGGTAGTCAAGACACCAGACCTTCTACTTTCACAAAAGCAACTGCAAGAAGCAGTTACCACTCAAGATCAACAGAATCTTACAACACATGAGACAGACATCAACAGCCAATGCAGTCTGATATGCAACAACACCAACAAAGAAGTATTGAACAACAGAGATGCACAGGTTCCAACAACACAAGAGGCGGGCATGAACAATCAATGCAGCGCGATATGCAGCAACATCAACAACGTAATACTGACTGTCAGAGATGCACAGATTCCGACAACACAAGAAACGGCCACGAGCAATTAATAAATAATGCATCCCGATGTGCAACAGTACCAACAACAAAGTGATAGACAACAGGGATGCACAGATTCCAACAATGCAGGGGATGACCATGAGCAATCAGTGCAGTCTGATTTGTAGCGACACGACTTGCGTGTGAGGTTAAGAATATAGACGTCAATTCCGAAGAGTTCTACTTGAACAGGCAACACCAACCGAAACCGTCTTCTGGCCTTTACGAATACTGCAGTGGAACATACAAGGTCTTGGATATAAAAACCACACCCTTCAGGAAACTCCAATCAGAACGAAAGCAGATAGAACCGTTTTGGAAGAAACTCTTTTTTTTCCCAGCCATGAAGTCCTTCTGATTAGCTGTATATCAGCATTATATTATACCGTATGAACAGGGAAGAGAAAACGGGTCAATGACCCTAGTCAGAAACACCGCACCTAGTAAGAAAATAGACCTAGTTTCGTGTGGTGATGGAGTAGAGGTACTAGCTGTAACAGTGAATATGGCTAGTATTGAGGTCCTCATATACAATGTCTACAAGCCCCCCTAGACGTAAACTAGAAGCAGAGGCGGTGCTTGCCTTGGCCACGCTTGAAAATGTAATTATTGCTGGGAATTTTAATGTTCATCATCAAGAGTTAGGTTCGACTGAGCCAGCCAATGTAGATGGGCGCCATTTAGCTGCAGCTATGCGAGAAGTACCTGAAATTACACTTCTTAACTCTGGGAAACCCACTCACATTCAAGGGGGGTTCCCTTGATCTTACATTAATCTCATCAGCATTCAGGCATCATGCGAAGTGGGATGTAAACCCGGTAATCACCAGTGACCACTATGCTACTGTCAAAACATTAAACATAGAACGACCTCCTACACCACCTGCACAACCTAGAGGGAATTTTAAAAAGGCCAACTAAAATATATGCCAAGAGGAACTTGAAAAATGGTATGCAACATGCACGCCACCTGAGGATTTGAACATACACGAGACCAATCTCCAGGAAGTCATTGCAGCTGCTGCAAACAAAGCTATTCCAATTATTATCCCAGGAAAATCAAAACGAAACAACTTTTATTTCTATAGTAATGAAGAACAAACTAAAGGGTCAACGTATTCAGAAAACATCTAAAGAGAAACCCCACACCAGAAGGAAGAACTCTGCTAAGAGCGGTGATATCTGAAGCAAGACTAGCTTCTAGAGAGGTAAAGGAGGCAAAATAGTTTGAGTGATGTCAAACTCTAAATGAACATAGTAGTCTTGGTAAGATATAGGGCCAGATTAAAACCCATATCAGGTCGACCAGCCCGACCACTGGCATGTATTCAACCATTGCAGGAGACTAAGAATCTTGCTCTCCAATTTGCAGAAAGATCAGATTCATATCAGCGTTCTTCAATGGTTAGAAGGCAGCAAGAACAATTAAAACATGAGAGGTTGACAACCATTTATGAGAGCATAGATACAAATGACGAATGTGACTGTCCCTTCACCAAACAAGAACTAATCAGTCAATAAAGGAGTAAAGACACTACACCAGATGCTGATAACATTACATACTCAATGATCGCACACGCAGGTCCTGCTGGAGAACAAGGGATATTAGACGTTATCAATGCATCTTGGCAGAAAGGCAAACTACCGACCTCTTTGAAGAAAGCAGACATCATTCCGATTCCTAAGCCGAAAGAACCTGGCAATTATAAACACATTTTATTAGCATAATGCATTAGTAAAACTGCAGAACGTATGGTCATAAATAGGTACGGTGGATAACTGGAGACCTGCATAAACACATATTTGGCTTTACTAGAGGAGTAGATATCGCCAACTACGCAGTTGGCGTAGCAGCATTACTAG